>NC_140954.1:104891122-105363622 GCF_014529385.1 Adiantum capillus-veneris | reverse complement strand
AGAGAGAGAGAGAGAGAGAGAGAGAGAGAGAGAGAGAGAGAGAGACTCTTCTATTTGTATACAGTGGAATGGCTAGAACAAAGGCCACTGCAAGAAAGGGGGGCAAGGGACTAGGGTTAGCAGCTAAGGCAAGTAGCAGATCTGCAACCCCAAAGAAGAGACTTGGAAAACCAAGTAAAATTTTGAAAGGTCCAAGGATGAAGAAGGTACAAAGCTGCATGTAAATGTGTTGATTTGTGCATACCAAAGCTGCCCTTCCAGAGGATGGTGAGGTCCATTTGTGACAAAGCTACCTGGGGCACTAAAAGGTGGAAAGTGGTTGCACTAATGGCTCTACAGGAAGCAGCACAGGACTTCCTGCTTGAGTACTTCAATGACATGACCATTGTAGCAGCCCATGCCCACAGGGTGACTGTAATGGACAAAGACAGCGAGACACTAAAAAGGGTAAGGTGGAGGTATGACAAACTTCTGGTACCCAATGACTGCAGGGATAAGAAAATGAGAGAAATTTTGCTATACCCCCCTGAACTATTGCCACAAGTCACAATTGTAGATGTCACACATGATGTTAATACAAGGGCAAGGGTAGAGACGGTTGCTCGCCAAACAGAAGACATAAGGGAAGCATAACTTAAGGAGAAAACGAAAGTAGCAGTGGAGTCCGAGAGGCAAAGAGAATGCAATTTGACCCGATCCATAGTTGCAAGCAACAAAGATACTCTACTTTCAATGAAGGATGGTTTGCTTGCAGAGGTACCATTTATAGATGGAGCCAGAAAGCTGGCTCTGGATACAGTGGACATTAATATATTGCTGGATCCAGATGCTCAAATATCAGATACAATTATCTACGTTTGTCTTAAGTAAGTTTTAATATTTTTCTAACCTTGAAAACTCAAATGATAGGTGTACTAAAGCAGGTACACTCCCTGCAGTTTGATCAAAAGTCAACTTCCACCGCACACCCACACGGAGGTGTTTCTTCTTGATCCACAAATGTCTGTGATTATAAGACAGAAGAACAGTCCATCTGGCACATTCGAGAGTTGGTTTCTCTACTGTGCTATGCTAGAAGTAACTGTCATCATCTTTCCTTATGAGAACAACCATCACTGGAGTCTCATATGCCTTGATGTTGAGCAGCCAGCAGTGTGGGTGTTCAATTCAATAAAAGGAACCCACCCTGAAATTAGGCTATAAGTGTTATGTATCAGAAAGTGTTTCTTATGGATATCCATGTAAATTTGAAAGCCTTAAGCTAACATCCTGATACTCCTTTATGCAGTTGTGTAAAGAGATTATTGCTTGCTTATGGCAAGCTATGTGGAAGGTATGAACTATACAAGGCCCCAATCAAAGATGTGCCTGTACCAAATCAAACCGATGGCAACTTCTTGTGGCTGGAGATGTCTTCTCCATGCAGAATATGTCATGTAAAGCTAATTTGCATTACAACCTTTCATGACTAAGGTAACCATTTGGCAATGCATTCAGTCAGGTTTGGTTTTCTTTATACAAGACTTCTCACCATGTGGTCTTTCAATTTTGCAGAGTGATGTGCAAAACTACACATATGATTATTTTCAAAGATATCGGGTAAGTCTAATACAACACCTGCTCACTATGTCGAACCCCAGAGAAGCTGAAGATAGCTGCTTGGACGATCGCACAATTGATATGACAATACGTGACGAGCCACCACCGCAAGCCCCTGCATCAGATACAGTGGAACCACAACGGACCGAGGGGGTCATACCAGCCAAAGATGAAAGGGCCGAGGATGCAGAAAGGCCAAACGAGGCTATGCAAGGTGCTAGTGTACAAGCAGAGGGGCTTATGGAGGAGACAATGAAAGAGGCAAGTAGGCCAGTGGAGGAGCCAAAAAAGCCCATGGAGGAAACCCTGGATGAGGCAAGGATGGATGAGGAAAGCAGGCCTATGGATGAGGCAATCCGGCCAATGGAGGAGCCCCAAAAGGATATGGATGATGCAAGCCGGCCAACGGAGGGAGAGGAAAAGACCTTGGAGGAAACCCTGGATGAGGCAGAAAGAGCCATGCGGGAGACCCTTGATGAAGACGAGAACGATGACTACGATGATGAGGCTAAAGGAGAGGATAGCAACAACGACAACAACACTATAGAGACCCAGTATGGACCCTTGCTACCTGTAGATACGGTTGTTCCGGTCATGTCTATTCAAGTATGGCAAAATATGTTCAGCTTCTAACTACTTATATGTACTTGTCAACTTTTACAGAGGTTGATTATCTTGGACATCAATGGATTGCTGCTAATGCGCGTGCCTCTGGGTATAGCAGACACCTACGAGGATTTGCAAACATTTCGGATGGGTACTTGTCGAGTTGTGGTTCATCCAGGAACAAAAGAATTTATGCAGTTTCTTCTTCCGCGCTTCAGAGTTGCCGTATGGTCTTCAATGCAAAGGCAAAACTTGTCGCCACTAGTTAAAATAGTTTGCGGTGTATGCGGTGCTGATACGGCAGATTTTTCCTTTTTGTATGATCAAAGAAAATGCGTTACCGTCGAGGGCCAGTACCACCCTAAAAAACCACACTTACCTCTTTTGTACAAACCGTTCAGCCAAATCGATGTACCCTTTGATGCGAATTATACACTACTGATTGATGATACTCCTGAAAAGGGAGACCTAAATCCACCAGGAACAACTATCTCACCATCCTCTTTTGAGGGGCATACCTTTGATTTTTACCTTGAAGACATTTTGATTCCATACTTATAGAAATTGTATCTCAGTCCATTGTTCACGGACGATTTTGTACTTTTTAATGAATTAAGATGACTCTTCTATCATGTCTTTGCCTTGCCTAACATTGAGAGAGAGAGAGAGAGAGAGAGAGAGAGAGAGAGAGAGAGAGAGAGAGAGAGAGAGAGAGAGAGATGTGGCAATGGCTAAAGAAATGTATTTCAAGAACGCTTATATTCACAGACCACAATTGACAAATGAGCTCAAAAAAACCTTCATGAAAGTCATTCGTATACACTTGGGTTCACAAGAATCTCTGTTACATTGACACTATTTCAACCCGACCATCCAACTCTTTGCACAAAATATCTTTCTCCCTACGCCGCATCAGCTTACGGCCAGCTAGGAAAAAGGAAAAATCTGAAAGGTCCCTGTCCATTGACTCTTCAATTATGTCATGCCGCAACTGCAGAAGACTGCATAGCTCCCTTATTGTAACCACCAACATTAGGCCATGCTCTTTATCAAACACTTCCACATCCACAACAGGATTCTTCCAAACCTGCAGAAACCTGGTCCATAGGAATGTACTTACCTCTGAGCATTTGTGATCGCATATACCAAAAGGAGACTAACAATGATTGGCTTGCAATCATGTACTTGACAACTAGAGTGTCAAGCGCGACCTCGCACCGTATGCCAATCTCTTCCTTTACATACCATCCTCTGTCAAGAAGTTTGTCACAGGATGACTGCTGAAATGACTTGCATATGAACATAGTTTTCATAACACGTATATTGTAGTTATGAAACAACTCTATGAACAATGCAACAGTACAAAAGTTTGCAATTCTAACCAGTTTGGTGGGAATAGAGCTACATAGAGACCTCTGTATATCCTTGTAGAGCTTACTTTGCATTGCCTCCACCATTGTTTCCTCAAGATCTGGCCAGTCCACAATGTTCTAGTCGGTTGGTAGAGGCACTTTCACCAACATGCCATTCTTATTCCCTGGGCAGAGTTGGTAGAAGTGGTCTTAGAAAAATATTCCTTCATCAGCCAGGCTTTTGCTGGTTCTCCCTGAATACTGTAGAGAATCAATATGGGCATGAACGACAAGGAAGAGGCCTATTATGCATTCCACAGGCTCCCATTGCTCATAAGAAGAGGGATAAACATCTGCAAAATATATAACAAGCGTTAAACTAAGAGTATCAATAAGTGAAAATGACAAATCTAATGTAGTTGAGATGTGAAGAATGGAGCCATTGCTCAGAAGAAGAGGGACAAACGTTGCAAAATATATAAAAAAAGTTAAACTGAGAGTATTAATAAGTGAAATGACAAATCAAATGCAGTTGAGATGTGAAGAATACTTACAATTGCAACGTGGTTGATGTATATCTGACACATTTCCACCGTTTTCTATCACGTCTAGATGGGTAAATACATGCTGAACAAGAACTTCCTTTACAGATCTTTTGCCGATTTCAACTTTGAAATCCAACACTCTAGCCTTCCATGCTGAGCGGTAAACATTGATAGCACTAGACCTCTTGGCTCTTCTTGGTTGCATTAGGACCCATGAACCTTTATTTATCCTTTGTCCAACCCATTGGTTCTCTGCACTTATTGAAGTTGATATTGTAATTGATGATATGCTACTACTTGGCCTTCTAGGAAAAGTGCAGGTGTTGCTAGTTGGTGTGAGAGACCATAAACACCTAGAGCTTCTTGGGCGGGAAGACGTGGAAGCCATAGCTCTGAGAGAAAATATTTAGTGGAGGGAGATTCACTTTGAAAGCATCCTAATGGAGGGAAAGTGTTTTATAATTCCAATATCTTGTGCGGGCTTAATGGTCACCCTCCAGTACGTTACTGACCATAAGAGAATATCAGCAGTGGGACCACACATGCACCTAACAGCTCGGTAAAAGCAAAGAAGTTACAATGCCACAATCCTAGATTCGTGAAAGTTTTTAAAATATTTTCTTATTTCTTGAGTCTTTCCACGTATTTTCCTACGTAACGTAGCCCTCAAGCTCATTGGACGCGCTCTATTTTCTCTCTCTTTCATATGGCCCTCCAAATGACCTCCGAAATTTCCTAATGAGTCATATTTGTTTAGCAGATGGCATTTAATGCCTTTAGGTATACACATACACACACAAATTCCAAGCTGCTGTAGGAAATTCAGAATTGATGGGATAAATTTGCAAGAAATTAACCAAGCAAATAAATACACATACGAGATCCGATTAGAGAAAATGGATACTTACCAGAGAGATCTTGCCGGTGGCTTCACTCACACATTAATAATATAGGACGTGATTTTTGGGCGAGCAATTTCTGGTGAGCGCTTTTTAAGAATCGGGCGAGCGGATTCCCAAATGAAGGGACAATCTACCCATCTCTCTCTCTCTTTTGTTTCCTCTCTCTCTCTCTCTCTCTCTCTCTCTCTCTCTCTCTCTCTCTCTCTCTCTCTCTCTCTCTCTCTTCAACTAAAATTTGATTGTCATTTCATGACCAACTTACATTCAAACAAAAAACACCATGGAATCATTCAATACACTATTATAAGAGAAATAGAAGTTCCTTACACACAATTACGGTCTATTTCAAATAGCTAACCCCAAATCTATGTGTTCCATTGCATCAAAAGTAAATACATATGGGGGGTGATAGATCATGGGTGACGTGGAGGAAAGAAGGGCGGTGGGGGGCCATATGCTCTGGGAGGAAACAAAGGTCGTGCCAACGGGGGCAGTGCACCAAATGGTGGGGGAACTCCTCCAAATGGCAGAGGGTACGAACTATATGTGGGGGGCGCTATAGGTAGTGAAAGAGGCAATGGATCAACCTCGGGTGGGGCCTCAGATGTGGAGGCAATGAATACACTGGGAGATGGTCCAGTTGCATGCCATGCCAAAACTGGGGCCGTGAAAGTGGGATATGGTGCTGCTACTGCCCCGCCCTGACTGCTGAGTGGTGTCGGGAACGGTGGGTCAAGCAGATGAAGCTGCTCGGACACCTGCTTCGGTTGCTCCGTTACCTGAGCTCTGACACTCCTATGAAATATCAATGTCGAGCCTAAATCGGAAGGTAGGCGCTGAGCTGGCTCCAAATAAGCACTGAAAACTGCCCAATCCTTCTCACAACTGATGTAATGTCTACATAGTAGTAAACATTGTGCTGCCAATGTCCCAAGTCCTGCAAAACAATCCAACACAACATCTCCCATGTCGTACCTAGTAGCCATCTACAAAAAAAAGTAACATTTAGATTTATTATGCCTATAATTTTATAGGAACAATAAACAAAACTACCAAAAATTTTCTACCACCTGGCAAACGCTGGACTCCTCTCAACACCTCTACAATAAGGCCGGCCCATACGTTCAAGCGTCCATTGTGTGGAATTTGATCCTGGTAGCTTCTCCCACAACATGTCGTCATCTGCAGAGAAGCCATGTACATTTGCTGCAATCTCTCCATCCGCCCAATCGTACCTCGAAAGCCGACACCCACCAGTTCTAAGGGGTGAAAAAATGGCCAGCAACAAAGTACCAACCTACGGGGAGCAAGTAAAACATTATTTTTTGACCCGCAAACATCGAAGTTACTATTCATTATAAAAAAAAAACATACCCCCTCTAAGTAGTCCTGAACAGTCGTACAACTAGCCTCCGGTAGCCGTAAGTACAATATCCTCAACAACTGGAAACTAGCTCCCTCTGCCTTCGAAGTGACAATGGAAAGATTTTCTGCACGACATGTCGCCACAATCATGCCATCGACCAAAAGAAACTCGGATGCCAGAAGGAATGCAGTATCCACAAGGTCACTATCCCATTGGTTCCATAAAGGAACCCCACCCGTGCTAGCTGCATGTGGCCTAGTGTGTAAGGGAAAGGCCATGTACACCAAACGTACGCCACCCAATCTCAAGCTGAGGTTCATCTGCCCTGTTCCTGATAGAGAGCCCAAGAATCTACGTAGTGACTGCATATAACTGCATGCAATCTTTGTTAGCACTAAAATTGTGCACATAACTATGATTGTAAATAAGTGTGGCTTACCTGTCATTGCACAACACATCTGGAATAGCTTTTGCCAACTCTTTGGCACTAGCATGCATTGCAAGGTGGCGTGGCTCTACATGCATATCTGTATGTAGCAACATAAGATCAAATATATCTTTCAAGCAATGCTAAAGAGAACAACACAACATTAAGCATTTTCACGTACCTGGATGGTTATCTCCCACAACTCTGGCCATGTCTGATAGGTCCTCTGTAGCCCTACCATGTGATGGTGAACATGGAGGGGACTCATGGATGCATCCCATTGGTCTTGGATAGAGGATAGTGTCGGTACACTGTGGCTCATAGCACCAAGGCTATGAGCACTATCGTTGACTTCTACAGAATACTCCGCAACCACATGCTCGCTCTCACTGTCACATTGGAAACTACAGTCCTCTTCTTTCTCTTCCCACGTTGCTTGTCAGCCGGTTGTGCTTGCAAGTCTTTCCTTGAGGTCTGTTTCTTATTCTCCGGTTTCTTTGATGTGTTTGGAGATAGAGCATCCTCTATCACAACCGCTTTCTTCCATGACGCACTATGCTCCGCTATTAATTAAAAGAAGAAGAGTTATTGAGCCCATATTCTATTGCTTCATGGCAAAGGTAAAAACTATATAGAGGCATACCTATGTATAGCTCTTCCTCTTCGGGTGGGTACTCTTTGTCCGGATAGTCCAGCCACCAAGGACACTTGAGCCACGCTCCCTTTGGCTGCAAGTCGTCTATCCACTCGTCAGGATATAAGCCCGTCTCCTCTCTCTCCGACCTGCACCATGCATCACTGGGGTGCTCGGGAATGGGAAAGACAAGAGTATCTCTCCACCATCTACAAGACATACCACAATGTTTTCATTTGCATAGAACAAGATTAGTGTGTCCTACTACATTCTTAATTTGCCAATTAAAGATGTCAAACCGGTACAACAAGCGTCGTGCCGTACAAGCAAAATGGGGTTGCTCTTCCGGTTCATGTGTGGACTTGATCCGAGCACTCCACTTCTTGAAGGCCTTCTCAAAGTGCTTGCATCTGTATGTCAATAATGTGTGGGCAAGTGTGCAACCATGCCTACCTTCAGCCTTCTCATGTTGGATAGTAGCATCATGATTCTCGGCCTCCATTTTCTTGGCCATCTCAAGCACTCTCCTGCAGCAGCAGCAAATAATAAGTCACAAGTTACATTATCAACAAATTGCTATAGCTGGTGCAGATGTTCACTAAATCCAACCTTTCCAACTGCCACCAGTACACGTGATATCGAAGCCACTGGATCCAGGCCTTCTCCGTCAAACCGATGCCCTTCTCCTTCAAGGATGCATCACCGCCTTGGAGTAAATCAAGCAAGCGACACTTCCTATCAAAGGAAAAGTGAGACTTATTTTTTATTGCTACATAATAAAAAGAGAAATATATACAATGATTTAAACGACTTTTACTTACTCCGTCGGGCTAATGCGTGCACGCGCAACCTCTGCCACTCTCGACGGTGTCATTTTCGTGGTGTTCTCGCCCCAACCTGTAAATGATATACATTTCTGGAAAAAATCGCTGCCATTCTCTGGATTTGCAATGGTGTCTATCTCAAGCTCTTTGCGCGTAAAGTATTGCTCCGTTTGAGATAGCACTAGATTGATGCTTTCCTCATATGCGTCAGGTGCCAACTCGTAGTCAAAACTTCCTTTTGATGGCAGCCCTTCCGTTTTACTACTATACATATGATCAAACTCTTCCTATCATTTTCCAAGGACTCAATAAAAATACACATAATAAGATTTCGCAATCAAAACATATTCTCATTTACAATTGGTTTAAAGCATACCTTCCAAAGTAGTTGTGCAAGGATAGCCATTGGCAATTTTAGCCACTTTGACTTGTTTGGACCTCTAAAATTCAAAGCCCTTTCTGCTGCCAAACGTGCTCTTTCGGAGAATTTTTGCAAAAGTGAAGTAGGGTCCGCCAACCCTAGCTTTCTCATCATGAAAATATCGTGAGCACTTGTGTGAGGCACTGAAACCCTCGTGGCCTTGTTTAACAATCGATTGTAATTTATATAGTTTAAAAATAAGATGCATTTACATTCACAAAAAAAGGGCTCACCTATTGATAATACCCAAAACCAATAGAAGCTCCGCTGTCTCATGGGACTGAAAGTCAACTAGAATGCACTCCACCTTTGGTGCCTTCTCAATTGGAATGTCATTCTCGTTCATCCACCGCATCCATGCCTCTAATCGGTGATTACCATCCCAAACCACAAAGTACCTCTCGACCATGCGATTAAGCTCGGGGATTTGGCAAAGCTCCTCATCCAAATCATATGACATTGCAAGATCCCTCGCAGCGTGACCACGGCGAGTAAATTGTTTGTGATCCTCCCCAGGAATCCGTTCACTAACAATAAATCTTGCCATGGTTGGTTGGTAGCTTTTGTTTGCAATGGAGAGTTGCAAATCGGCCACATGGTCATCATGCGTGCGGATGGCGGGGTTTGAGAGAAGTCGACATAGAGGCAATTGTGGAAGTTTGCCATCGTATGGTACTCTATGAGAATTCACCCAATCCAATGAAATGTGCTTGTCAACAATGTTTCCAAACGCTTCATCTCTTACATCTTCAATAGTGGTACCTGTTTCCACATGATGACTGGGTCCGGCGCTTGATTGTGATGTTCGATCCACTCCAGTTACGATGGGCACAATGCGATCTAAAGAACTCGAGGCTTGAGATTGTTGGGTATCCTGTGTGCATAACGGAGGTACTTCTTGTGACGTAGTAACATCAACCTCATCCACAACACCAATATTTTTTGTTTGATTTCTTGTTCTCATGCTTGCGAGAAAGAAGGATAATTTATGAGAAATAGATATAGGATGATTTATGAGAATTTGTAGGTTAGAGTTTGAGATGTGAACAAAAGGAAACTTGACAGAGAGAAAGAAAGAGATCTATGCACCAAAAGAAAATAGAGAAGAAGAAAGTGAAGAAGAGAAGATCACTTTATAAAGCTTTTATATTTTTCTATTAATTTTGATTTTTTAATTATTTTATTTTGTCCTTGTGTGTGTGTAAGAGAGAGGAGTGTGTGTGTGTGTGTGTGTGTGTGTGTGTGTGTGTGTGTGTGTGTTGCCATGTACGTGTATATGTGTGTGTGTGTGTGTGCATGCGCGTTCGCACATGTGTGTGCGCGTGCATGTGCACGCCTGTGCGTGTGCGTGTGTACACACATATGCAGGCGCTACCGTTTGTGTGTGTGTGTGTGTGTGTGTGTGTGTGTGTGCACACGCTGCATGCAGGCACGTGTGTGTGGTGCACACACACACACGCCAACGTGTGTGTGTACACACACACGCGCATGCTTGCATGTGTGCTTTTGTGTGTGTGTGTGTGTGCGTTTGTGTGTGTGTGTGTGTTCACACACACACGTGGCAGTCCACGTGGACATGCTGGGCAGGGGGGCCGTCGCGTGTCCACCTGGACATGCCACGTGTATCGTCGCCAACCGACAGTACACGTGGTCGGCCACTTGGCCATGCGTACTGCCACGCAGGTAACGCGTCGATCACGTGTCCTGCCACGTGTACTGTCGTTGGGCGACAGTACACGTGGCACTGCACGTGGTGCCATTTCTGGCCGCCGCACTGTCTGCGTGGTAGTGCACGTGGCCACATGTACTATCGTCAAGCCACGATACACGTGGTGAGTCTACGTGGACACGCGGGCCGACGTGTCCACATGGACTGCCACGGCCATGGACGCGTGTGTGTACTCTGTCTCTGGCCACGTTGATGCAACCAAAGTTGGTCCGTGCCAGGAAGGGTGACAAGCAGTGCTATGGATGGTAGCAGGTGCATGACAAAGGGCTAAAGCAAGAATGAAGGCCCTGGGCAGACCAGTGGCAGCGGAAATGTATGTCTAAAGTGGTTTTTAAAGCCAAGGGGCCTTCAAATTGGGATGGCAGACCAAAGTGTCCAAAATGTCGGGAATGTATCTTGGAATGTAGGGTTCAAGATTCTCTTGAGGACCATCTAGGCGGCTCATCGAACGGAGCTTCGGTGTGAAAGATGTGTCAGTTCGAAGTTGGAAGGTCTTGCAGATCTCCGACGGGCACGCGAGATGGGGACAGGTGGCCCAAGCTAGAATGCGCAAGCAGATGTGTAAAGCTCAAGTTGTGGAGCATGCCGGTCTTTTCGGATTGCCCTTTGGAGCTTAGATGGGCAAGTTATGGTTTGAGGAATATTTACCGGGGGTCGGGTATGTGCTCGTCGTGCCCCGTTGGTAGGCATGCTGAAAAGGATATTTTTAAGCTCGCCAAGGTTCTGGAAGGTTTCATGCGACATGGGGAATCATCCAAAATTTGCGGCTCGCCAATCGGAGTCAAGGGCATTGAGATGTGTTCACTTCAAGTCGATAAACAATCGCGGTAAGGGAACAAACTCGATTTTTTTTCCACTTCTGTGATTTGTTGTTAAAAGGTGTAAAGTGGTCGGAATGCGGCAAAGTTCTTCGGGTTTGAAACTGACAAGGGGTAGCTTAGCAAAAGAGGGGTTCAGCGAACTCGGGCACATGGAGCACCGACGGTGTGCGAATCAAGCACTCTAAGTCCTCTTGGGGAAAAAAGGGTGGTTGGACTAAGAAAAGCAATTGTGAACTTAAAGGGTTAAGTTTGGAAGGAAAAGAGGGTTAAGTGAGACTCAAAGGGAATGGCGCCGGCCATGTTGCCAAACAAAAAGAAGTTTTTTCCATTTGAAAAAAGAAGAAGTAAAGGAAAGAAAGGGCTCAGCCACATCTTCTAACAAAAGGGGATATTTTTCCTCCGTTGACTTGGGTTGAAAAAAGAAAGAGGGCAACGACGGCTCCATAGTTGCCCCCTTGGAAAGTCAAAAGAAGGGTTTTTTTTAGGGGTTAAAAGAGAGAAGGGAGAAGAAGCAAGGTTTTTTTTTTTTTTTTTTTGCGAAGTAACGAGACAAGCTTCGGAAGATGGTCTTTTTTTTCACAAGCTTGGTCGAGGGCGAGGCAAGACCAAGGGGCGACTCTTGAAGAAAGGGCTTTCGGGTGATGAGAGCTCAAAAGGAAAGGAGCTCACTTGCACGCGTGCGTGCCTTGATAGCGAAAGCAAGAGGAGGAAAGTCCAATTCTCGACGATTGTACCAACGAGGGTTGCCGTGATCAGTTTTTTATGCCCGTCGAGGTTGTGTCGATGAGGTTGTTTGTACTACGTTGTTCGCAAAGGAAAGCAAGGATTGCCCGTATTTTTTGTGAAATTTTTCCTTCTCCTCTTTGTCCTACTGCTCTTGTTCTCGTGTCCGCGGTGTCGGGTGTGTGTGTAGGCAAGTGTGCCCCCATCGAACCAGTGGTGTTTTGTGGCAAAGAGAGGGAAAGAGGCTCTGGGTGTGCGAGGGAAGCTGCAAAGCGTGTCGTGCGGTGCGTATGTGTTCGATCGTGATCTGATATAGTGTGATCGGCTCGAGAGGTGTGCAAGCAGTGGTCTGCTAGCAGGAAATGAATTTTTTGAAGGTGAATCCTAGTGGATTGGTGTTGTGTTTACCCTGTGCTATAGAGAGGCGAGCTACTTGTGTCTCGAGTGTGTTCCCCTTCCCCCCTATCCATCTTTTGGTGCCTCCATTGAGGAGCACACTGATTGCTCCCTGGTGATACGTTTATAAGCAAAAATGTGGCAGAGTGTTGGTCCGATTTTCAGTGGTGAAGAAGATGCGGATGAGTGGCTGACAGATTTTGAGTTATTTATGCTCTCATTGCAAATGTGGAGTGATGAAGAAAAGCTGGAGAGAGTTCCGTTGGTGCTGCGAGGTAAAGCAAAGGCCTGGTTTGATGGTCTGGAAGCTGCGGATAAGCAGTATTGGGTTGGTTTTCGAGAGTGGTTTCTACACAAGTTTCGAAAAGTGGTGTCGGCTGCTGAAGCGGATGCAAAGATTAAAGAGTTACAACAAGAAGTAAGTGGAAATTTTGATGCTTTTCTTGATAAGTTCGAAGCTTGTTGGAGTGATCTGGTTGCTGCCACCCAAGTGGTCAATGCGGATGGTTTCAAGCTGGAGAAATTCCTAGCTTGCCTGTGTCCTCGAGTTCAAGATAAGGTGGATGATGAAGAGCCAAAGACTTACGCCGAGGCACTCAGAGTTTCCCGGGTGAAGAGCAGGAAAATGAAAAGAAAGCTGGAGTTAGGCTTGCTAAAGCCTGCAGATTGTGTGCATGTTGAAGCAGTAGTTTGTTCTTTGGGCCCATCGAGGATGGTGCCAGTGATGCCAAGTGTGGAGTCTGTTAGGGTAAGGCCTATGATTGACTATGTTCCTTGGGAATTACTTGTTGATGAAGCATCTATGCCGATTGTGGAGGAGCTTGTCAGCAAAGATGAGCCTTTTGTTAAAGAGAGCCTGTGTGTGGAGGAGTTAGCAGATGCCAAGTGTCCAGTGCAACTTCAAGAGGTGGAGCCTGTTCTCGTGGAGTGCTTGTATGAAAGGGTAACAGATCGTGGCCAAATGGTAGGTGCCGAGAGCTTGGGGCTGGATGAAGAAAGTGGACACGACGATGGTCCAACTTTTGTGGAGCAGCTAGAGGATGATGATGAAGATACCAAATCGGCCTATGGTGAAGATGATGAGGCTACAAGCTCAAGCTTCTGGGAAACGAGCGAGGAGGATAGAGATACGAGCTGGGAGATAGAATCCGAAGGGTCTATGTTGGTAAAGGTGAAGTTACCCTATTGTGCACATAAGAATGTGGTGGTTGCCACTATAAAGGATGAGCCGGTGATAACATCAGAGCTTGGGAATAAAGACATGCAGGTGAGGGTGCTATGTGGCACCATGCTAATGATGATGCTCATCAAGGTAGCTATGGAAGGTGCTTTGATTGTACAACAGATACAAGGGTTTCCCAAGAAGGAGAGAGTTGTTGTGGATGAGGAAGAAGAACAGGTCGAAGAAGATGGCATGCAAGAGATATTGGACGCTCATAAAGAAGAAAAGCAACTCCAGCTAGCCATGGATTGCACGAGAGATGCCTTGGATACGAGTTCTTTTGAGCAGGTATACTTGGATGGTGAGGTTGATTGGGGGTTTGATGACCCAGTGGGTGAGATGGATGAAGAGACACAGGTGATGGCTGGGAAAGCTTTGACCAGAATGCAGGTGATACGAGGGTCTATCCCTCTCCAATTGGCAGTTTCTTTGGAAGAGCAAAAGCCTGCTACTATGGTGGTGCCGACAAAGACAGGTATGGAGGTGAGTATGGAAGTGATGGTGATCGGGGTGCCTTTGTTGAAAGAGTTTCCCGCTAAGCGGATTGGTCCTTTTGAGCATGAAGAAGAGTCCAAGGGTGTGGACTTGTTCGAACTTTCAAAGGAAGTTTGCGTATGGTGGTTGAAAGGGATGCTGATAAATGTGGCTGTGCAGTGGGCTGTTAAGCAGGTACATGATTTGCTTGAGGAGGATCTTGCGTTATATGGTTGGGAGGGAGGGCATGGTATGTTCAATGTGAATGATGATGTATACTCGGACAGTGGTGATGCTTTTGGTGGTGTTGTTTTGGAAGTGGACAGTATGCCAATGAATGTTGGGAGTAGTGGAAGCATGCCGAGGACAGCTTCTGTGGAAGATTGGCTATCTGTTGGGATGCAGCACTATGGGAGGGTGTTACAGGTGGATGGAAGAGACCAATACATGGTGTTTGATCCGGGCGGTTAATGACAGGTAAAGTAGGCGGTTGGGCAACCCGTAGGCGCAAATGTGGTAGGTGATAGATGCCAGGTTTTTTACATATCTTAGGTGGTTTTGTGGTGTGCAGAGAGTTTGTTTTGGTGTCGGAGTTTTTTTAGTGCAATAAGCCTGTTTGTGGTTGAACATAAATGTTCAACAAGGGGGTGGGCAATGATGGTGCAACCAAAGTTGGTCCGTGCCAGGAAGGGTGACAAGCAGTGCTATGGATGGTAGCAGGTGCATGGCAAAGGGCTAAAGCAAGAATGAAGGCCCTGGGCAGACCAGTGGCAGCGGAAATGTATGTCTAAAGTGGTTTTTTAAGCCAAAGGTCCTTCAAATTGGGATGGCAGACCAAAGTGTCCAAAATGTCGGGAATGTACCTTGGAATGTAGGGTTCAAGATGCTCTTGAGGCCCGTCCAGGCGGCTCGTCGAACGGAGCTTGGGTGTGAAAGATGTGTCAGTTCGAAGTTGGAAGGTCTTGCACATCCCCGATGGGCACGCGAGATGGGGACAGGTGGCCCAAGCTAGAATGCACAAGCAGATGTGTAAAGCTCAAGTTGTGGAGCATGCCGGTCTTTTCGGATTGCCCTTTGGAGCTCAGATGGACAAGTTATGGTTTGCGGAATATTTATCGAGGGTCGGGTATGTGCTCGTCGTGCCCCGTTGGTAGGCATGCTGAAAAGGATATTTTTAAGCTCGCCAAGGTTCTGGAAGGTTTCATGCAACATGGGGAATCATCCAAAATTTGCGGCTCGCCAATCGGAGTCAAGGGCATTGAGATGTGTCCACTTCAAGTCGACAAACAATCGCGACAAGGGAACGAACTCTATTTTTTTTCCACTTCTGTGATTTGTTGTTAAAAGGTGTAAAGTGGTCGGAATGTGGCAAAGTTCTTCATGTTTGAAATTGACAAGGGGTAGCTTGGCAAAAGAGGGGTTCAGCGAACTCGAGCACATGGAGCACCGACGGTGTGCGAACTAAGCACTCTAAGTCCTCTTGGGGAAAAAAGGGTGGTTGGACTAAGAAAAGCAATTGTGAACTTAAAGGGTTAAGTTTGGAAGGAAAAGAAGGTTAAGTGAGACTAAAAGGGAATGGCTCCTGCCATGTTGCCAAACAAAAAGAAGTTTTTTACATTTGAGAAAAGAAGAAGTAAAGGAAAGAAAGGGATCAGCGACATCTTCAAACAAAAGGGGATATTTTTCCTCAAATGACTTGGGTTGAAAAAAGGAGGGCAACGATGGCGCCGTAGTTGCCCCCTTGGGAAGTGAAAAGAAGGGTTTTTTTTTAGGGGTTAAAAGAGAGAAGGGAGAAAAAGCAAAGGTTTTTGTTTTTTGCGAAGTAACGAGGCAAGCTTCGGAAGATGGCCTTCTCCTTCACAAGCTTGGTCGAGGGCGAGGCAAGGCCAAGGGGCGACTCTTGAAGAAAGGGCTTTCGGGTGATGAGAGCTCAAAAGGAAAGGAGCTCACTTGCACGCGTGCGTGCCTTGATAGCGAAAGCAAGAGGAGGAAAGTCCAATTCTCGACGACTGTACCAACGAGGGTTACCGTGATTAGTTTTTTATGCCCGTCGAGGTTGTGTCGACGAGGTTGTTTGTACTACGTTGTTCTCAGCAAAGGAAAGCAAGGATTGCCCGCATTTTTTGTGACATTTTTCCTTTTCCTCTTTGTTCTACTGCTCTTGTGCTCGTGTCCGCGGTGTCGGGTGTGTGTGTAGGCAAGTGTGCCCCCATTGAACCAGCGGTGTTTTGTGGCAAAGAGAGAGAAAGAGGCTCTGGGTGTGCGAGGGAAGCTGCAAAGCGTGTCGTGCGGTGCGTATGTGTTCGATCGTGATCTGATATAGTGTGATCGGCTCGAGAGGTGTGCAGGCAGCGGTCTGCTAGCAGGTAAGGAATTTTTTGAAGGTGAATCCTAGTGGATTGGGGTGTTGTGTTTAGCTTGGGCTGTAGAGAGGCGAGCTACTTGTGTCTCGGGTGTGTTCCCCTTTCTCCCTATCCAACGTGTTGGCCAGAGGCAAAGTACACACAGGCGCCCATGGCCAGTGCGTTGGCCATGGGCGGGCACATGCTCCCGTGTGGGGGCGTATGCTCGCCTGTGGCCAACGCGCTGGTCATGGGCGCTTGGCCGCCCACTACCAACGTCCTGCCCCTTCCCCCCTCCGCCCCTCCATCCCCCTTGCGTTAGTGCCCCACCCGCTCGCCTTCGTGCCCCTTGCCCCGCCTGCCCCCCCTACGCCCCTCCGCCCCCGTTTGATAGCGCTCCTCCGCCTCTGCCCCCGCCCCCGCCCCGGCCTCCGCTCCTACGCCCCCTTTCCCCTTGCCCCCCCCGATAGATAGCGCTCCTCCGCCCCCACCCAACCTCCGCCTCCGCCCCAACTGGCGGCCCTGCACGCAAAACCCACCCGGTCGCCCAATTCCCTTGCCCTGCCCTCCCCCCCCCCGCGCGTTAGTGCGCCGCTCTCGTCCTTGCAAAACGCTCCGACGCCGCCCGCCCGCTCGCCTCCGCGCCCCTTGTCCCGCCTCCCCCCCCCCATACATAGCGCTCCTCTATCCTTAGTACATCCGATTATTCACACATCTCTTTTACACAAACATTAAAAAAAGAAATTAAAATAAATAAATTCACGTGATCACACAGTCACAAACAAATATTTTGTAACAAATTTTTTTAAACAAAATATTTGGTATTTTTTAACATTAATTTTTCAAATTAATAGAATAATATTAATTTTAAATTTATAACGGCTACTTATTATACGTGAGTATATAAACAATTTGTTTTAGTTTATACAATGTGATCTTGTGCTTAATTATTTGCTTAGCATATTATTATGGCGTGCTCTTTATTTCTCCTGGGTAAAGAGTTTTCTTATCCTTTTTACAATGGTAAATTTATAATATCTGAATCATTTCTTTTAGGATTAATTTCTCCAATGCAATTTACAACTTTAGATGCTGTTATCGAAGTAGGTGATATTGAAATGAATTTGCTTCTTGAGAGGACTCTCAACAATTTGGGTGAATTCATCTATGTATTGGATGAGCAGCTTTCACGTAAATACAAAGTCAACGTATCCCATTATACACATTATGCCGGCTCACCTAGCATGATTCCCATTGCCATTGTGGATAGTCCGTCAAAGATGCGATTCGGTCAAAAGGAGCTAATAGATCTATGTACCCCCCCTCGAGTTTTGCCCTCAAACAGCTTCAAAAGGAGTACAAGACAAAAACTCTTACAGGCCGAAAAGAAGGGCACATTGACAAAGTTGTTAATGCAAATAAAAGAAGTGGAACAAATTACAGAGATTCCAAGGTCTGACAATGGAGATCTCGTTCTAGAATTTCCACCTACCATGGGAAAGTTGCACCATATGGATGCGATGGAGCATAAGTATGATCCTCATTTGTGGTCGAAGCCTACTACATCCAATATTGTTTTTCCAGGTGTAGTGCGTCTTAGTCTTTGCATAGGATCTCTCAAGTGCATGAATGAACAATGTGTCTCCTTGGTTAATTATCATATTCCCAATACAAGTCATTTCAACGGGTACATACAAAAGGCAATTGGACCTGAGGAATATTGTAAGATTGGAGATAAGAGCCTTACATGCCACTTTTGTAAGGCAATTGATTTCTGTATTGCAACATGTGATTGTGTAGTATACTATGTCATGCCATCTGATGAGACTGCCACTAGAGTCATGATTCATCGTGGCACACATCGACACGATGTGCGTAGCGGCACATCCAAAACACTAACGGACAACACCAAGCTGATGGTGCAAAGGATTTTGATTGTTGACCCACACGCAGGAGCCAGGAAGGTTCAAATGTGTTTGGCAAAAGAAATTATAAGTACAACACTTCTTCGCAACAACACCAATGAAGGTATTTTAGGCGAGCAACAACTATTTGCAATCGCTGAGGAGTTGGGGCCATTGGTGCAAGATAACTAGTATGAGCATTTCCTAGATTCTTATTTCGATGCAAAACTCTATGCTAAATTATTTTTTTATCTAAACACTTTTAACATTGCCAGGTTTCGGAGGTCAGTATCTATTTTACGTAGAGGGGTTGACAAAGAATCTTTTGGCATTGATGCACTCCTAAAACTGAAGCGAGACTGCACATATGAGTTTTTCCATGGAAGCCGGTTTCCTAGTCAAGGTATGGAGGGGGAGCAATGTTATGTCTTCAAAATGTCCACAATTGGTCCAGCATCCGGTGTGGACCTAGTGAACCGAATGAGACAAGATCGGGATGGCGATCTTCAACGTTAGTGGATCCAGTTTGATCACACCAGACGTGTTAACGATTGGGTGACTATGGCCTGTCATGTCTATGATCCAAGGTACATGGCGCACCTTAAGAGCTTTGTGGCTTGCCTTTTACTCTCTCTAAAACAATTTGTTTGCAGCATGCAGGACCTTTTTAAAACTTGTGAAATGAAACGGGAAGACATTAAAACGCAATGTTTGTTTTGGGAGTGCCTCAATGATGTAATGATATCATGTGGGTGTGGCAAAGCTAATTTCTTTGGCTACATGGCTGATGAAGCTCAAGCAGATTGGAATGCAGTTCAAATTGTTTTCAATGGTGGTGGCAAGACCAATACAATGAGCGGCCGAGAGCGTTCTTGTCTTTTCCATTGGAAGTAAAGCTTGCATCAACACACAATGAAGTATGTGGTGCAAGCTTCTCAACACACACACAAAGAAATGTGTGAGAAGTGGAGGTAAGCACCAACAAAAGAGGCTGCAGCAGCAGAGGCTCGTCTGATACGCCCATGGTGGCGTAACGGTCATTGCATAGACCGTAACATTCCATACATGGATTTATGGCTTAGTTGGTGGGAAATTCGTATTGCACATTGGGATGGCACTATGACATGTGTAGAAAGTAGCTCTGATGGACCAAACACTCCACGCACTAACCATGCACTAAAGCATGGCAGCTGGCTAGTAGGGGAGGGTTTCCATAAACACATTTCATTATATGATGCATGTATAACCGACCTTGCGAATTCCATCTTACAGAGAACAAAGGCCATTTCATAGAGCCATGGAAAACACATTGGGAAGGGTCCATCAATACAAAAGCTTATGGAACGCCACGAAAAACGTCCTAGCCAAGTGATAAGAGCAATGAATGAGGCTACTGAGGGCACTCCAATGTATAAACAACCAACTCCATTAATAGGAGATAAGGAGATCAAGGCAAAAACAGAAGCCAAATGAGGTTATCAACGTGGAAGATGATGCATCACATAGGCCTAAGTACAACTCGGTCACCAAAGATCGCAAGAAGTGTGGAAGACCACGTAAGATCAACTTTGCAGAAGAAGGGATATCACAAACCCCAAAATGAAGTATAGGTTCTGGTGGGCAGTATGTAGTTGAGTGCAAGGTCAATGAGGCAATGTGGGCCATACGCCGAACTCCACAAGGTAGTAGGGTCACATGTAGCGGCATGCCAAGAGGAGGACGCATGTGTGGATGTAGTATAGCAGGTTCTAGCCTTGGTATACCAGCCCCATCGTTTGAAGGATATCGAAAACATCCAAATGGCATGGTACATCAATGGTTTTGGTTTTGTCCGGATCATGTCTTGCATTGCCATATAGTAGGCCAGAACATTGAGCCGCAGCCTCAACATCCACCACACACTTGGCCCGTGCATGTGGCACCAACCTATCGGAGGATGAGGTGCAAATATTGCATGAAGGGGGGTATCAAGTGGAGCTAAGCAAAGAAGGAGTATCTAATGTAACGCCAGTTGCTCAAGAACAAAATATGACAAACTCTCATTTCAAGTCAAAAGATACATCCACTCCCGAAGGCAATGCAAGAGCCATAGTGCGAGATGGTCTGCGTGTACGATATCGGACTTCCATTTCCAAGGATGCTGCTCGCAAGATCAGTCTAGCACTAGCCCTGAGAGCGAAGGTCGTAGAAGAGATATGTGTAGTAGATGGTGTTAGTGAGGTCTTCAAAGTAGAGACGAAAAGTGAAGATGGTCATGTCGGGATGTACAAAGTTTGTATTAGCAACCAGCCATCGTGCACATGTCCAGACTTCATGGAACGGGTGTCAAAGCAAAAACAATATCTTGCATGTAAACATTTGTATTTTATTTATCTGCGTGTGATAGGGCTAAGCCAAAATGAGAACATGTTTATCCATCAACCAATCCTGGCAGATGTTGATATCTTCAGGGCACTAAGTCGAAGCCGGACTTATCCAGGCATGGATGCATAGCATTTGTCAATGCTCACTTTTTCTTAGTATGCTTTACCTAGACAAATGTACTACTTTCTAATTTTATCTTAGGATGGCCACATTTGGATACATTCATTTGCACCTATTTTTCATATTTGAGTACTGGCTGTTTATGTGTCAAATCGTGTAAAAAATAATATAATATTACCACAGTGGCTATAAATTGCCGTAGCTTGAGTTATTTTTGTGAAAGCGTCCACTAGCTTCCTAGCACACCTCTCTTTCTTTCACGATGTCCAACAATCTTGAGAGTAAAATCAAGTCTCCGTGGGATGCCATGGAAGCCATTCCAAACGGAGAGGCATTGTATGGAGCCGACTGGTTTCGTCAGGCTCTAAAGTCAACCATCAACGTGTATCGCCTCTATCAATGCCGCAAGGAACTCAATATGCGGAGCTTAATCAATTTGAACGAGACGTGACAATTTGCTTTCTCTTGCTGGAAGAAGATTGGGCTCATCACAGAGGAGGATGAGGAGGAAATGAGGCAGCAGCTAAGCAACATGGTGAATCTTAATATGCCAATCGAAGGAAGCACATCAACTCCTAAAACCGGGCCTTCCAGAAGATGAACACTTCTTGCTTATGTAATGCAAGTTTAATAAAATGTAACTTTTTTATTATTAATGGGTGTTCTTGTTTTAAGTACCCTTGTCTCTATTGTTTTTGAAAGAATTTGTTTAGCTTCCATATCTTTGACTATGTCTGAACTCTCTCTCTCTCTCTCTCTTTCTCTCTCTCTCTCTCTCTCTCTCTCTCTCTCTCTCTCAAAGAGAGAGATAGAGATAGCCCACAAGGTGGAAGAGAGAATCTTTTTAGGAATCTGCTCACCTGATTCCTAAAAAGTGCTCGCTTGGAAATATCCCCCAATAATATAAAGCAATGGTGTTTACAATGAGGGAAATGGGGCTCCAAAGACAAGATGAAAATGGTCATAGATATGCATATTAATTACGAATTATATACACAATCAATGCTAAATATGAAATCCCCCTCACCTAATCGCCAAAGGGTGCCCAAGTGGCGATTAGGGATTGGGATTATTGAGCTAATTGCAAACTAAGATTAGTGAATATTAATTGACGAATGCCAATCACTAACACAAAAGCATAACAATGAATCCAGCTAGCATAACCTGGTGCTCTAAGGCACCTTGATGGGAATGGGATCGTGCTAGCTAAGGTGGGTTGTAGACAAGGTGATAGACAAACATGGTGCAAGTGTGTGTAAGCAAGATTTTCACTCAAGTGAATTAGGTTCCAAGATAGATTGGATTGGAATAATAAACACAAGCTTGGGTATTCACTTAGCTTAGCACATGCTCACCATAGACAAGCATGTAGTGCAAACTTGAACTGTGTTGTTTATTCATGAAAGTGAGCTTTAAGTAGCTCTACAACTTGACTTCTTTACATATGGGATGATTCCACCTTTTCCCTCATTCACTCAAGAGTCTAGGACAAAACCCACCTTACAAGGGTCTCTGTCCAGATGCAATCTCCTACGCGTGTATCTTGAAGGAATGTGGCTCTACGAAAGATGTTAACATGAACTTAAAATTCACTCTGATATTGTTAGTCAAGCCAGGCTATTGTAAGAAAATGGGGTGGAGGTGCTTAGCAATGCCTTGGTCGATATGTATGCCGTGTAGGTGACCACTAAAGAGAATAAGTTCACTTGAGAGATGGATGTGAAGTCAGCCTATAGGACAAATCAGGTGTACAATGTATGCTTGCACTTCAAAAGACAGTGTCCTTAGGGGACCTTGAAGAAAGATGTCATGCTTGGCCAAGCTTTGATTGACATGTATGTCAGATTGGTTGTCCCAAAGACTGCAAGTTTGTGTATGTGTGTGTGTGTGAGCCTACGAACGGACAATACGGTAGGTTCAACCTACCATAAAACCAAGAATATCAAAAGTAGTGCATGTAATGATATGCATGATAGAAAAAGTGAATGTGACAATTGACATGTTGGAAGAACTTACAGAAGGGATGACGATGACAAAACATATACTCGTGGAAAGGTGGTGGAACAATGTATGGAAGGTCTAGCAACCGATCCATCCAAGATTGTGCTTTGATGCAGACGACCTTCCTTGTATAATTGCAATATTTTTACAATAAAAAAGTCCCTCCTACATTGGGGGAGAAGCATAAGCCCCCCTTCAACACTGTAGGGATAAAAGTGATGAGGGAAGGGCGCACTCCCTATGGTATTATTATAAATGTGGAGAACGGTGCCAACTCCAAACCAATACATACGTATGGTTTTTTATTTTTTGTTTGGACACAAGCATCCAATGCACAAAATGCATATCTCTATCTTGATTATAATGTGCAAAGTTTCACCTTCATACATATTTTAATGAAAAATCTCATTTGTGATGCGAGGTCATAGGTTTTTGGTAAAAGCTTTTAGGAGAGATGCTATGGAGCCATGATCACAAGCTATCCCATGTGGTACAATCCACACCACACTGTCACTTATTTACTTCTTATGATATACATCTTACCATATACATAGTGAAGCGATCAAGCCAAACTAGTTTGCAAATAGGGTAGAGGGGCCAATTAAAAAGACGAGCCTCCCTTTAACTACAAACCAGCCCCCATTTCTTTAAAAGTTTGAGGCACTACTTCAAGTACAGGCACATTGGTGTTGTGGTTAGGAAAACAAAAACGTGTCTTTTCCCATTTTCCTAGGTGTACATTGTTGTCTGCACGGTACATAATTATCCCCTCCCCAATTTTGCCACTCCCCCCCATTTTTGGTACACACGGAAACACATTTTTTCATCACGCTCTGTCTATAGGTTTCCATTCATGATGCAGGTTTTTGTTGCAGAGACGTGAAGGGGAGCCCTTTGGTTTGCACCGATTTGTGCTCAAAATGGTGGAGGGGGTAGTGAAAACTGGAGGAATTGTAATTTCGAGGCCTCTGAACTGGCTCCTCTACCCTAAGAAAAAGTTTGGAAAGTTAAGCATAGTTTCAAAAAACTAAATGGTCCCATTGGCTAAAATGGAATCTTCCTTTTGAGCATCGGGAAGGGGAAGTAAAATCTTGATAGTTTGATGAGTTAACGAACTCACCACATGGGAGCGCTGTTACACCGTTCAAATGTCCTCTTTCTACTACTTCTTCTCATCCCTGGGGCGGTCACTTTTTAGAATGTGTATGATATCACGTGAGTTAACCGGAGAGGATTATTAAAAGACCAAAATATATAAAAATGTATACATACAGAGGGGGGTGGGTTTTTTTTTAAAATAGGCTCACAGTGTAAGTAGGGGGGCCCAATCCTTTTTAATCTCTTAT
This sequence comes from Adiantum capillus-veneris, assembly GCF_014529385.1. Lineage (NCBI taxonomy): Eukaryota > Viridiplantae > Streptophyta > Polypodiopsida > Polypodiales > Pteridaceae > Adiantum > Adiantum capillus-veneris. The sequence continues at coordinate 105,339,504 of NC_140954.1, read as the reverse complement.
TAGCACGAATCGGGGAAGATCCCTTAGCTGAGTGAACGAGGAAGGAAAAAGGAGAGGGAGCGTGTAGCGATTGAGTCAGCCAGCGATGGACCCGGCATGGCAGGAGGAGGGGATGGACACCATCTTGCAGAGCCAACCCGGCTCAGGCGAAGAAGGGACTGCGTGCATAGCCCAAGACGTGCAGAAGCTGGATGCAAGGCCGAAAAGGTTTTTTTTAAGTCAACGTCGACCCATGTCCCAAATTCTTCGTGTAGACGAAGTGATCCGAGTTGCATCTTGTGAATCCATGATCCAACATCCATCGATCAAACTTCAAGTACCATTGTCTTGATGCTTGCTTTAAACCATACAATCTCTTCTTTAATCTGCAAACCATTTTCTCCTTACCTTTTACTTCATACCCCTTTGGTTGAAGCATGTAGATTTCCTCCTCTAAGTCACCGTGAGGGAATGCTGTATTTACATCCATTTGCTCGAGATTTAGATCATGAGCAGCCACAAGGCTTAATACAAGCCTAATTGAGTTCATTTTTACAACACGAGAAAATATTTCATTGAAGTCAATACCTTTCTTTTGAGAAAAACCTTTTACCACAAGCCTAGACTTGTACCTTTTCTTCCCACCTTCTTCTTCCTTTACCTTGTACACCCATTTGTGTTGAAGTGCCCGCTTACCTTTAGGCAACTCAACCAATTCCCATGTTTGGTTGCGATGTAGTGAGTCCATCTCCACTTGCATGCTCTTCGTCCATTCTTCTTTGGATTCATGTTGCATAGATTCTTCGTATGATTCCGGCTCTCCAGAATCTGAGATCAAGAGATGGTTGAAGGAAGGAACAAACCTTTCTGGAGGTCTACTTGCTCTTGTAGATCCTGGGGAATAGGTTGAGGCTCCTCATTTGGTTGACGTTGTTGCACATTGTCACCGTTTGCAGTCCTTGAGTCTTTACCGTCCTCAAGCTCCATGTACTCATCACCTGTTTCTTTTGTTTGTTTTCTTTCCAAGTAATCTTTGTACATATTTTGTTCGTTAAAAATTACATCCCTACTCCTTAAGATTTTACCATCTTCAGGATTCCATAGGAGATACCCAAAGTCACCTTCTCCATAGCCAATGAAGAAACACTTTTGGACTTTGCATCTAGCTTTGATCTTAGGCTTCTATCTATGTGCATGAAAGCCTCACACCCAAACACTTTGAGAAATGCATAATTCACCGGTTTACCTGTCCATGCCTCTTTTGGAACTCCCCCATCCAATGCCGTTGAGGGTGACCGATTGATTAAGTACACAGACGTACTTACAGCTTCCGGCCAAAGCTCAAGCGGTAGGCTTGCATGTAGCCGCATGCTTCGTGCTCGCTCCATGATTTTCCTGTTCATCCTTTCCGAAATACCATTATGCTGAGGTGTCCTTGGGGTTGTCCTTTGCCTCCGAATGCCATTGCTAGCACAAAAGCTTTCAAAAGCTTGGCTGCAGTATTCACCTCCATTGTCGGATCTAAGGCATTTAACCTTGGTACCTGTTTCATTCTCCACAAAGGCTTTCCACCTTTGAAATATGGAAAATACATCGGATTTATTCTTCATGACATAAACCCATGTTTTTCTAGTCGCATCGTCTATGAATGTTACATAGTACAATGAGCCACCAAGTGATGGTGTACTTGCAGGACCCCAAACATCAAAATGAACCAACTCAAGTTTTTTATTTTTTCTTTCATTTCCTGATTTTTGAAAATTTACCCTCTTTTGTTTACCATAAACACAATCTTCACAGAACTCTAAGTCCACTTCTTTCAAACCTTGTAGAAGCTTCTTTGTTTAAAGGATTTGCATTCCTTTGGCACTCTTATGCCCAAGTCGGTAGTGCCACACCGCACTGTCAACTTCTGTAGTTGCTGCACAAGCTGAAGGTTGCGTGCTAACAATACACAAGTAAAGTGTACCGACTTTTTTTCCCTTGGCAACCACCAAAGATCCCTTTGAGATCTTCCACCGTTTGTTTGTGAATGCAATGTTGTGACCTTCATCGTCCAATTGTCCTGTAGAGATCGAATTTTTGCGAAGAGAAGGAACATGCCTAACATCTTTAAGCTTCCATTCATTTCCGTTAGTAGTTTTGACAGAAACTGTACCTTTGCCGACAATCTCACAAGCTTCATCATCTCCCAAGTATACATACCCAAAATTACCTTTGGTGTAGTCTTGGAAATGTTACTTGTGTGGTGTCGCATGGAATGAAGCCCCAGAGTCTACTATCCAGGAATTAGACACATTGTCTAATGAGAGAATTAGAGCATCTTGCTCTACTTTACCTGCCACATTGGCCTCCGATGTTGGCTTGTTGTCTTGAGACTCTGTCTGATCCTTCTTCTTCTTGGACCAGCAATCCTTCTTAACGTGGCCCTTCTTGCCGCAGTTCCAACATTCAAGAACTGACTTTGTGCGTGACTTGCTTCGTCTTGAGCGATCACGACCCTTTTGGTTTTTGAACCTCTCTTTAGGCCTTCCTCTTGTTTCCACTGACAATGCAACACTTGATGATTCTCCTGTGCTTCTCCTTCGTATTTCCTCACTTAGGAGAACACCCACAACATCATCAAACTTAAGAGTCTTTGTGCCAGAAATAGAATTACTTACAGCCATCACAAGGCTGCCCCAACTATCCGGTAGAGATGATAGTATAAGGAGAGCTCGCACTTCGTCATCGAAATTGATTTTCACTGATCGAAGTTGACTTATGTTTGTGTTAAAGTCATTTAGGTGTTTTGCAACTGAACCATTCTCTGCCATCTTTAGATTAAACAAGCGCTTCATAAGAAATACCTTATTGGATGCCGATGGTTTCTCGTAGAAGTCGTCAAGTGACTTCATCAAGTCCTCCGTGGTCTTCATCTCCGAAACATTGAAGGCCACCGTTGACGCCAAGCTCAACCAGATTGTTCCAAGTGCCTTTCCATCAAGGACAATCCATGCTTCATCTGCCATTGTTGAGGGCTTCTTTGCAAGACCGCCTAGTGGCAAATAGAGGTCCTTCTGGTAGAGATAGTCTTCAATCTGCATCTTCCAATGGTGGTAGTTTTTGCCGTTGAACTTCTCAATCTTGAGCTTCCCTTCCTCCGCCATAACTCCCACTCAATTCAAGGAATCCTTTCCTTGAGATAATTTAGCTACGAGAAAACCTTGCTCTGATACCAGTTGTTAGGAAATAAGACGTAGCTAAATAGATGTTTGAGTAGATTACTTAATGGAGAGAGATAGATTTCACACACAAGAGATTATAGAGTAGAGAAAGAGTACACACCATATACGTGGTTCACCCAATGTGGGCTACGTCCACGGGAAAGTAGCCACTCAATGGCTTTAGTACTTCAAAACAAGAAGTAGTTTACAAAGGGATTATACCCTTAATGAAGCTCCCGCCTTGCTTCACTCTCACCACCTCACACTCACCTTGTTGCATCAACTTCACACTATCTAATGTGTGTAGAAATGGACTCCTTTTATAGGCCAAAAGGGCTGCCCTCTCTTATGAGAGGCAGCCATGTGTAGCTGCCCTTGTGCGAATAAGTCCAAATCGGACCCTCCAATCCGCCCATGTGTGGCCGCCCTTGAGAAGACAAGTCCGCTTTTGAATTCGGCCACCGGCCACCGGCCATTGACTACCGGCCACCGGCCAACTGACCGGTTGTTTTCCGACCACTTTCCGGCCGCTGTCCGGCCATAATATTCCGGCGAGGAAAAAAAAAGTCTCAGGGGCCTCCGCCCCCGAGGCCCCTAAAGTTACCCCTGATTCTTGTCCGTGAAAATTTTGGTTTCCGGTGAGTGATTTTCCTTCACGCATGATGGATTCTCCTCATAATGGGGGCCTTACAAATGTGCGCTTTTACCACAAAAAATTACAAGGGTAAATCAGGCTCCATACTTAACAGTTTCGAGGCACAAGAAAAAGAACAGAAGGGTAAGCTACGTTCATCCATAATTTTCTCTCAATGCAAAGTGGATAGGAGAGGAGGACTTTAAAGATTCTTCTAAATTTTGAGGTGTACCTTGAGGCTTTTGTATTTTTTGAAGTGTGTATTCATTAAGTGCACGTGAATCAATGGGTTGAATCTCATGTGAGCGTGTTGCACAAGGGGGGACCCACTCCACTCCTTTGTCACATATTACCTAGATAGAATAAACTCATTAATTTCTCTTTGAGATTTTAGAGGTATTGATAGACTAACAATATTCTCTGGAAATAATTCATGAAAATATGTACATTGAACTAGAATTTTTCTGGATTGAACTTGTTTACACGTGCGCTTTCATGGGTGTAATCTTAGAATATATGTTGGAAAGATGAAATGTCTACAACATCTGATGAATGATTTGATGAATTTAGTGCATCTAGACATTTGTTAGAGATTAGCGAGTGCTAAAGGAATGTGATGCTAGTGCATCAATATTTTTATCTAGATGAGATGATCGGTTATGATTGAATGTTTGAACCTTGGTGTTCAGTGTGAACTAAGTGTTTGATTGGTGAAATGCATGTTGTGTGAAGATACTACCTTGTGGGGATGGTCATGGGCATGGTTTGCTGAAAATGTGAGAAAGGACATGAATTTGATAGTAATAACCAAATTTAGTGAATTAAGACATTTGTGAAAAGATCAACACAATCTAGATCTGATTGTTAAGTATGTAACAATGATCATTTTAAGGGTGCAAGCCATACTGGCCGGGTGCTGGGCATCGCACATCTCTAACTCTTACCTCATTCTTTAATACATGAAGCAATAAGGAGCAAATGTATTATCCAGTATAGCTCCACCCACACAAAGCATACACTCTCCTGCAACCTGCACTTACATGCATCCACTCTACCTCCCAAGTGGTATCAGTGCTCGGAGGCTTTCTCGGGTCTAGACAATAGCGCATGCGCGAGCATTGTTTTGAGCTAAGGCTCAAATCCTTACATAAGTTTATGAGAGGAGCTCGACACTCTGCAACCTTGGCAAAAGGGTGGATCTGCAAACGATAGCGTTACAGAGACAGAGATAGAGTCTTTGCTCACTAAGGCTATTGAATCAAGCAAAGCATATCATTATTTTTTTAACGCTCTTGTACCTTAAAAGATTGAGCTACAAAAAAGATGGCAAGATAACATTAGCATTGCGCTACAAAGCTCTACAGCATAGATGGCATTTTAATTTTTATCAACGCTAGAGAAATACTGTAGGTTGCCCTACACTAGCAAGGAAAGAGGCATTCAATATTCTAAAGCTAAGGCTCTCAAGCAAATAGCATGAAAAGAAATAAAAATCATCATTGGATGTGGCAACAAGCTACTCTGTGTGTGTGTGTGTGTGTGTGTGTGTGTGTGTGTGTGTGTGTGTGAGAGAGAGAGAGAGAGAGAGAGAGAGAGAGAGAGAGAGAGAGAGAGAGAGAGAGAGAGAGAGAGAGAGAGAGAGAGAGAGAGCAGAGACATTACCGGCTTCCTTGACATTGGCTTCATCTCTCCGGCTCTAGATATCTGCCATCCGTTCTCTGACAATGACACACACAAAGTGTGTGCACATCCAGCTTCGACATTGACTCTACTTTTCAGCATCGACTCTAACCGATTTTGGTTTTGGGCATCAACTCTCATTGACATCAGTTTTGGTATTGGTTCTTTTTGACATCTCCGACATCAGCCTTTACAACATCAACATCACTCTCAAACACAGATAGAGAATGTATTTATTTTGTGGTTTCTTGATGCATACACTTGTGGATTTTTCTTGAGTCCACGATTCCCACTGCGAGATAGTTTTTTTTCGATTAGTGGGACACTGAGAGCAGCTACTCTCTGAGCTAGCAGTCTCTCAAGAGATGCAATTCCTTGAAAACACACTACTTGGAGGTGTAGATTCGACATCAACATTATAGGTGGTGTTAGCGCTGGAGATCCGACCTTAAATTGCTTTGCGATCAAGGCGTAGCATTCTGCATCGACATTATAGGTGGAGTTTTACAGGTTTACAGGTTTCCAAATACACACATGTACAATGCTTTGATGAATTTTTGGCACTCATTTTGGCACCAGTTTCTCTGCGGAGGATTATGCGTTTGACATATGCATACTCTTTTGAGCACACACAATGCCATTGGGCTCTTTTGAGAGCAGATATCTCCCAGGGATTTGTTTATCTCATGCAATAGTTCTTGGCGTCTCTTTGTGCACAACTTCTCATGTACATTGAGTTGAAGTTATTACCTACTGTACCTCGTGTGGAGCCATTTGTTTGGCGATTTTGGCAGTTTATGTGGCCATTCCTGAGATCAGTCTGAAAGAGCCCTTTTTGAGATCGTGGCTAGTCTTGAGTCTGCTTAGACTTTAGAGGGTCGTTTGCGGGAGGTTTTCTTGAGCTAGGGTGCTCTCAAATGTTGAGACACTTTTGGTGATACAGGTTGCTACAGTATCCCTTGTTCGATATCGTCGTCATAGGCCATGTATCTAGAGGGACACTGTTTCTTTTGATGCCAAGTTGGTGGTCACATGATAGTTTGTTACATCATTTTTGTGCCAAGTGGTTTCTTTTGTCAGTTTATGCGTTGATTTTTTTCCAGTCGAGTTTGAGATTTTGCTTCGCGTACAGAGGAGACTCTGCAAGATGTTTTTTGCGAGTTGATTATATGCGTTCTTGGCACATTTGAGTGCCAAGAATGCATATGATCTTGGTACGTTTGAGTGCTTACAGCTACTGATTATGTCACATTTTGTTTCGAGTTTTTGCTTCCATTCTAGGGAAACCTCTATCCAAATTCTCTTAGCACTTTTTGCCATAAATCCTTATTTTTGTGACTTATGGCAGCAAACAAGTAGTGCTTTGGAAAAGCGAAGACTATACGTAAAGAAGTTAGATGGCACAAATTTTACAATTTGGAAGCAACATATGCTTGATTTTTTGTTTAACAAGGGCATAACAATGCCATTGAAAGAGTGTAGAGAGAATTCTTACACTGACAATCAGCAGGAAGAGCTGGATGCCCGTGCTATGGCCACGATTAGATTACATCTTGGCGAGATCACAATCTTTACGATTATGAACAAGACTACAATACAAGACCTTTGGGAGTCTCTATGTACAGCTTGGGATGGAAAGAAGCTTCTAACAAAGTCTTCTTGATGAAGAAACTTATGCGTCTGAATATGGAAAGAAGGTAGCAGTGTTAGTGCACACTTGAATGAGTTCAATAGCACAATTTCTCGATTGACATCAAAAGGGTTGGATTTTGATGATGAAATGAAGGACATTTTCTTGTTATGATCTTTGACTTCTTCTCAAGATACATTCAATACTGCGATTAGTAACTCCGCACTAAGCGATAAACTAAAGTTCAATGATGTTACTAGTGCATTGCTCATTGAAGAGATTAGACATCAATCTCTCGATAGTGGTGGGTATGGAGATGCATATATGGCAAGTGGCCATAATCGGCATAGGAGAAGAGGTGGACATAGTCGCAGTGGTGGTCGTTCACATGATCATAAGGATCACCATAATTGTAGTAAGAGTGGAGGCCATGACTTGAGAAATGTAGAATGCTATCATTGCGGTAAGAAAGGCCTATCAAGAGATAGAGAAGGAGAGCTTGTCAAGAGATCTTGAGCTCTTGGAAGCACACACACACACTCACAAAGATGGAGGCAAAAGACTGTACTTCTTCTTCTTCTCAAACTCAAGATAAGAGGTCTACGAAACATAAGGGAAAATACAACATAAATGGGAAACTAGTACAACTGTCTAGTATGAACCGCTAGTGAGTGAAGTGAGTAGGTGAGTGTGCCATAACTCTGGTAGGTAGACTAGCTTGATGTAGTCTGGTTGTAGTATCACTGGCAAAGATATGTGTATCCACCAAGGCGCGCCAGTGATAATGACTATCGGTGATATTCATCCATGAGTCGTACATGTTGACCTTGAACATCTCAATACTCCCCCTCAACCTCAACACCATCTCTCATATACCAAGCATCACTCGAAACCGCCGTAGCTTTGCTGATCCAAGGGCCTTCATAAAGATATTTGCAACCTGCTCATCAGTTTCTACATACTCTAGGTCAATGTCCCCTAATAAGACCCTCTCTCTAATGAAGTGGTAGTGCACCTCAATGTGCTTCTTCTTGGCATGAAACACTGGGTTTTGTGCCAACTATATGCTGCTGAGATTGTCATGATAGATGAAAACCGGCCTCCGTACATGTACTCCAAAGTCGTGAAGTAGAAATCCAAAGTCGTGAAGTAGAAATCCCAGCCATGCTACCTCACATGCCGCCACTACAACACCCCTGTACTCTACCTTTGTACTTGAAAGAGCAACCGTAGGTTGCTTATTGCTTCTCCATGTGATAGCAACACTCCCAACTGAGAACCTCGGGAGGTCACCTTTAAGAAACTATTCATATAATGTGCGTTCAAAGGGGATTTAAAAAGCCCCTTTACTTACATGATTAAGGTAATTAAATGACCCCTTTTTTTTCAAAAACTCAAGGGTTTTTTTTAAATCAATTAAAAAACCCTTTTGTTAATATATTCCTATTAAAATTTTAAAATTTTGGTAATTAAAAAACCCATTCATTTGATCTCACGTGGTAAGTTGGTAACTTACATGTCTAAGAGGTGAATCCCTAGAGTCACGTGAGAACATGAATTTGTTGGTAGACCAGCAATCATATGTACTACTAACCCAATCCGCATTTGTGTAGCCATAGAGTTGCAAATCTACATCAGCCCTATAAAAGAGTGCGTAATCCAAAGTAGCACTCACATAGATCAAAGCACGTCTCACTCCATCCAAGTGTGGTTTCTTGGGAGACTGCATAAACTGACTCACCAATCCAACTATATAGCTCAAGTCTGGATGTGAGATAGTCAAGTAGATCAAGCTGCCCACAATTTCGTGTACATGGTAGCATTACTAAGTACTTGACCTGCATCATTCCCCAACTTCAAATTTTGATCTAAGGGCATTGCAATTGGCTTACAATCAACCATACCATACTTTTTCAACATATCCAAAGAATATTGCCTTTGTGATAGCCATACACCTTCTTCCGTGTGAATAAATTCAATGCCCAAGAAATACCGTAAGTCTCCCAAGGCTTTCATGTCAAACTCCTGTACAAGTAGAGCCTGCACGCCCTCTACTTTAGCCACATTATCACCTCCAACAATCAAATCATCCACATAGATACATATTACCACAATTACTACGTCATTCTTTTGCACATACAATGAATGGTCTGCATTAGACATGTCAAAGCCCAATGAAATGAGGAATAGCGCAATCCTCTTAGACCAAGCTCTAGGTGCTTACTTCAGCCCATACAATGCTTTCTTTCACCTGCATACAAGGTCACGTAGGCTCATATTTCCATAACCTTGTGGTTGCTCCATATACACAGTTTCCTCCAAGTCTCCATTCGCGATGGGTGGTTTGACTTTAGGTATCCACTTATACCTGATTGAGGCTAGCTTAAGTTGCAATGGGGTCTTTGGAAATTGGTACCCATAGTTTAACTTGTCTGCTTTGGGCATTTGGTCTTCTGCTCTGAGTTGTATATTTCCTCTTTGGCTGCCATATCCATTTCATCTGTAGTAGCGGTGGTTTCTATTGAGAAGATGGATACGATGGTTGTACCACAGTGTTAGCTGAAGACTGGCGGCCACACTCAACTGAAGACTGACGAAATGAGAAAAGAAGGAAATCCTATGTAGTCATTCTCTGATTAAGAAAAACTTGTAATTTCACTTGTAAATACTGGGGGCTTGTAGAAGTTTCCAATTTTGTATATTATTTTTTGCCATTAGGCTGAGTAGGATTTCAATTTGGAACATGAGGATTTGTATTTGGAGGGTATATATACCAAATTTTAACCTTAATGAAAAAAACCCCTTGTTCATTCTATGGAGTGTCTGTGAGAAGTGTATTCTATGTATGAGAGAGAGAGTGAGAGCTTATCTTGACGCTACGCGCACACTGGTGGTCAGAATCGAGTATGGAGAAGTGCCGCGTGCTGCCCCCGGAGAGAGCTACGCGCAATACCCACATTGCGCGTATACGACCCGGCTTCACGAGATTGACCTGCGAGCTATTTCTAGGGATTCGATAAGCAATGATGTCTGTTTTCACATTTCAGCATATTCACGCGTTCATATTGAGTAGAGCTACATATTAGGCACCTTAGTTTTCAGAAACGTTGATCTGCAAAAACCTATCAGACATCGTACGTGATTCTGCACCGGGTGTCTTTGGGTAGGGTTTTGGGTCAGGGACCTTAGAGAGAGTGGCCTATTGGTGTTAATAGGATATCCCTAAAGTTTCGTAGTGTTTCGAGAGCGTCTAATTGGTATTTGGCTCATGAAAGTGTTGTAGGAAATCTCCTCCTGTGCACAATAGTAGGCTGTAACTTAGACATTGGGTAGAGACCTCTGTAGGAAGTAGTCAATAGTCGGTCGAGTGTAGGTTGACACCCTTTGCTTGCTTCCACGCTCTTGCGGGTCGAGCTTCATCTTCAGCGTACAATTCTTGTTAGGTGAGTTCTCGCTGTGCTGACATCCGTCGCGGCGTATCCGCCAACATTGGTGCCGCTGCCGGGGACAAAAACCCTAGGTAGGTGACTGAGAATAATCCTTGAGGATAGGGATTCTCTGGCTGGCCAGAGTCTTATTTTACATTTAGATAGGATCAGAGGGTGGTGAACTCTCTAGGTCTTAGGAGGATTCTAGGGAGCGTATGGATGGCCTGGATCGTCCGTCTTAGGTAGTGTTAGACAGGAGTTAGGTTGTGGAGTGGAGAGTAGGAGTTGGAGTGGTAGATGCGGTGAGAAGATAGCTTGAGAGTCTGTGGGAGGCCAGGAAACAACAGAGACACCAAAATCACCATCTCACATGATGAGTAGGAGTAGGGTAAGTATGACATCATGATTTATGATCTGGAGCACTTCATGCATGTCATATTTACTGTTAGGCTCATCGAAGAACTATAAAAGACAGTGGATTGTGTTTAGAAGCTGAATTGAAGTCAAAAAGTTTCTGTGATTATTACTGAGAGATCTACAGAGCGTAGGAAAGCCCACATGTAGAGAAAAATTAAATTCTAAGGCAGTAGACATCCTACGCGTAGTATGTCTATAGGGTGATATGGCAGGAATTTTGAGGATCTGAGTTTACCAGAGTGTTTAGAAGGTAGGTTTTACCCTATTTTCACCTGGAAAGTGGAAGATTGATCATATCTTGACAGATTGTGGCCAAAAGACAGTAATTGCCAGACATCCTACCCAAATTGTGTCAAGGCATAATTTTGAGACCAAGACCATAGGATGTCTTCATGTGCATGATCTACATGATTTATTGAGTGCATGTGAAAGGTTTCATCTCAATTGGGTGAGAAAATTGGGGTTTAAGCAGACTTTAGCATTTTTGACAAAAAAGGGCCAGAATAGCTAAGTTTGGGGTCTTTTGATTCAAACACAAATCTAAACACACCAGGGAGCTCAGCAGATCAAGGAAAAGCTGTGGGCCAAGTTGGGTTAAATTATGATGCAAAAGACATCCTACGTGTAGTATGTCTAATGCATGATTACAAGGCCCAAAATTATATTTGAGAGATACCAGGCTCTGATATAGCCTTGGACAAACCTCCTAGTCAAGTTTGGTCCAATTTGGAGTTGATTTGACTGGTGAATTCATCAGAACGGACATTAGGCTTTTGGAACAGATTTCTGATCAGTTGACCAGCTTATAGGTGTCCAAACCAAAAAGTGAGAACAGCTGTGAGCTCAGCACATCAAGGGAAAGCTACAGTGCAAATTTTATCTGAAACAGAGCAAAAAGACATCCTACGCGTAGGATGTCTACAGGGTCATTTTAAGGACAATATTAAACTGTGGACATACAAGGAGGTTTTAATTGACTTAGGGGTTCCAGAACTTCTTCCAGAAGTGAAATTGGACTTTGTTTGACCTATTTACGGAGCAAAGATGAGAATTAAGACATTACCTCTAGACTGACAAACATGTAGGTGGTGTACAGTTCAAGATTAGTGGACCTAATCAAGAACATCAGAAGTGTATAGAGTATAGTAGTGGTTGGGACTAACACTCCAGTTATACCAATCATTAGTAAGACCACCTAGCGGTTAAATTCTTCGATACAATTGCCAAAATTAAACGCTTGTGTATAGTTATATTCGGCAGCAAAGCAAGAAGTTGTGCAGAAATTGATCCTTTGCCAGGTGAGTGGTTGGATTTGTGATAAATTGCATTGCTAATTTTGATGAATTTAAGATCAGGAAGACACATTTCGAGAGACCAAAAAGTGGCATATGATTAGGGTAGCTTAGTATCCACTGAGGAGAGTGTAACTCAGGCAAGGCTAGATCCATTAGCCCCAATCATTGAGGAAGGTAGTGATACTGACACTTCATTAGACAAGTCCTTCTTCATGATGGGTAGTCAATAGCCAGAAGGCATCTCTGGTGAAGGACCGATGCTAGGAGGAAGTAACTCCCAAAACCCTTTGAACAAGGCCAAGTTCACTATAATCTTCTTAGAAGGAACAAACTCTTGGGGAGCCCTATTTTATTCTGACTATCGGGGACGCAAGTGTATTTGTATAGAGAAACGGCCTTCTTAGAGACTGGAGATAATTCAAGTCTATGATGATGGAGATGGATGTTGAGATGAAAATAGGAACCACTATCTGATAGTTAGGAACCCTGAGGATTACAATAGATATGGAGATAATGTCGCAAAAGGAAAAATGGTCTCAGAAACTCAAGAGACGCCTCCTAAAATTGATCGACTTGGAGCTCATTTTATGTATGATAAAAAACAACCAGAGTCTCTACCTATAATGAGAATGTGGGAATTTACAAGCATGAGAGCAAGGGAGTAGTCTCTTATTTTCGATGCAAAGAACCCTACCCAAATGAATTAAGCGATGACAAGGTTCTTTACTTGTTCTCTTATGAAATTGCTATGGGAAAGGACATCATTTTTTTTGACAGGTACGGGCGAGAATACAAACAAATTCTTCCAGAGGAGGTAGATAAGGCAACAGTTCCAGAAACATCAACATATGCCCCCGAAGAAGTACCAAGGTCCACCTATACCCCTAGCAAGTCTACAAATCCCTTTTCAGAAGAGTACGATGCAACATCACATTCTAACCGACAGCAGACTTTCAACAATCAGAACCAGTAGGCAACCCAACCATCATTGCAGGCATGGCTTCAACAAAATGCAACATCCGAACAAGACCTAAACAAAGGTGGTTATCTAGCCACACAAGGGTTAAGAGATCATTAGGAGAAATATGGACTTTGCATGGGCCTTGTAAGGAATCCTAATTTTTAGGGATTAAGGCTAATGTTGTGTAGGGTTAAGGGGACAAGGGCATTCAAAAAGCTAGTTTTGAATAGACTTTTCTAGCCTTTTTTTTAGACACATGTAGGATGTGGACCTAAGAGGTCACTTTCTCTCTCTAGCTTTTGAAAAGTGAAGGGAGTAAAGGGGTGTGGCCACATTAGCAAAAACGTGGGTCACTAAGAGCCAAAACTTGACTTTTTTTCGAAAAAGTTATTTTTACGTATTTTTGACTTAAAACTCCCTCCCAACATACATACACATCAAAAAATCATTTTTTGACATTTTTTAAAACCTACAAACACTAAAAGTCCACTTTTTTTTAAAAAAAATCCCCCCCAAAAAAAAAACCTTTGTTCTCTCCTCCTCCTTCCTCTCTCCCTCTCCTTTCCCTCCCTACCCCCTTCTCTCCTCCTCCTCCCCTCTCTCTCCCTCTCCCCCACTGCCCCCTTCTCTCCTCCCATGTTCCTCCCTCTCCCTCCCCCATCTTTCTTTTCATTCTTTGTTTCCTCACGCAACAGCTGCCATGGTGCTCATGGACATCACAAATCATATGCCTCCACCACCATGTACTCCGTACAACAAAAGTGTACATATTTCTTGTCCGCGGTGTTTGCACCGAAGGCCGCACGTGAGGGTGAGTAGAGGTCATCCCAAGATCGTCATACTGTCGATGAGACGAATGTGTATGGTTCTTCAATATCTTGGGAGGGGAGAAGTAGGCTTGTTAGGCTATTGCAATTGGTTGTGTATGGGTGCAGGTGCTTCTTTGCATTCGTGGATGCACGAATGTCAAGATCTTCAGCTCAAAACAGTGGCATTACAAGAAACAGTGGGTGCAGGTAGAGAGGTCAAGTGTCACTACTTTTCCTCTAAAACAGCCTTCTTTGTTACATCTTGCAGGTAGGTGCTTCAAATCCATCCTTATTAGAGGTGGGTAATCTCATCGTAATGCAAGAATGGCTCAATGAACTGGCATAACATGAAGCTTTTACGGTGGCGCAAAGCTCTCCTCAAGCAATGTGGCTCCCACTACACCAAAAATCACTATGCTAACATGGAGAGATCCCTAGTAGGACAATACAACAACTTTTCATCAGCAACACACCCTTTCCTAACATGAGGGCACCCCCACCAGAGATATTTTTATATGATAGGTCACCCCATGAGCATACCATGTCATGGAATGGATGTAAGAACTATGACTCCACTACCCCTTGGAAGTTGTTCACGAATGTATGTTTATCAAAGTTAATGAGAAGAAGTTTGGACTTTTTTGTTTGTTGATGTGTAAGAGCACTCTTGGTCTACCATATTTTAGATTGTTTGATAAGTTAAATAAGATTTGTAGTCATTTAAAGTGTCATTTTTTTTTTGGGTAAGATTGTACATGAGAAGACATGATAAAGTACAAGAGATCTTGACGGAATAAACCTCGATGAGATTCCCACCATGCACTTGTGACACCATACCTCTCCTTGAACCCTTTGACTTCTATCGTTGTGGGGAGTCCAATGGGGGGCTATTTTCAAATTTTTAGCATAAATTTTTTTTGAAGGAAATTTTGGTTATTCTAAAGTTTATACACAATCTAGGAGTTCATTCTGATTGTTTTTCTTCAGTTTCAAATTCTGACCGAGTACACTCCTTGGAAGCCACTTTTGAAGGTGTTAGGGCGAGATTTTGGGAAAGTTTTGTATGTAGAAAATACAGTCCTTAACACAATAAAAAACAATGGTTCTTTGAGTATTTTCAGATTCCATGGTTTTAATGCTCGTTTGAGCCCGTAGATTAAGAAAAAAAGTAAAAAATGTATGTTTTACATCATTTTTAAATAAATTGTCAACTTGCACGTTGATTTTTGGAGAATGCGAGCAAGATATGATTTTTTCTCATCACATGATGGTCGAAGAACGCGATGAGATGAACAAATTCATGTGAGACAAGCCCAGACAGATTCGGAGCCAATTGAAATCTAGAAGCTGTTGAAAACAACCGAAAAGTTTAACACTTGAATCATGGCCATGCATCAAAAATATGCTCACACGGTGAAGGAGGTGCTTCAAAGCTATGGAAATCAGTATAAAATGCAAGCAATAGCGTTGGAGGCTATCCAAGAAGTTGTAGAGGCTCACATCATTTCAGATGACTTTGCAATGACAAAATGATTAAGAGTTGTGTCTACTGTCTCCATAGTGATTTGGATTTTTGGTTTATCCATGCGTTTTAAGTTAAGTGGTTTTGGCATGAAGAGTTAAATTTAAATCAAATATTAACATTTTGCCATCCTAAGGGGCAAACAAAGCTAGAAAATGCAAAAAAAAGGGTGGCCACAAGGGTGCGCAGATGGCCCATCCAACAGTTTTGGATGGCTCATCTGCGCGCCCTTGTGGCCACCCTTTTTTTTGCATTTTCTAGCTTTGTTGGCCCCTTATGATAACAAAAATGTTAATAGCTGATGAAACCAGATGTTTATGTAGCATGAGACTAGATTTTATATTGTCCAATGTGATTTGGCCTTTTGGTGCAGGGAACTAGTAAGTTGAGTTGAAGGAAGGCATAATGTGCTTGAAAAGTTAAATTTTACATTCATCTCACCTTTTCCAAGGTCCTGGAGTGCAACAATAGCCTAATTATGCAAAAAAAGGGTGGCCACAAGGGCGCGCAGATGGCCCATCCAACAGTTTTGGATGGCTCACCTGCGCGCCCTTGTGGACACCCTTTTTTTTGCATTATATGGCCTTGTCTGCCCCTTATAATAGCAAGAATGTTAATATTTGATGAAACCAGATGTTTATGCAGCATGAGACTAGATTTTTATACTGTCCAATGTGATTTGCCTTGTTGGTGCAGGGAACTAGTAAGTTGAGTTTAAGAAAGGCATAATGTGCTTGAAAAGTTCAATTTTAGGTTCATCTCATCTTTTCCAGGGTCTTGGAGTGCAGAAATAGCCTAATTATGCAAAAAAAGGGTGGCCACAAGGCCCCACATATGGCCCATCCAGCACTTTTGGATGGCTCACTACGCGCCCTTGTGGCCACCCCTTTTTTTGCATTATATGGCCTTGTCTGCACCCCAGGATACCATTTTTTTTTTAGATTAAGTAAAAGAAAATCTTTATGCCACATGACAGTACAAATTCCACTTCTTTTCACTCAGATGTAATTAGAGCTCACCCCCCCCCCCCCCCTCCCCCCCCTTTCTTTGTGTTCAAAGGTCCGGAGCATTCACTATGTAAAATTTTCCTATATCATGTGCGTTCACTAGAATGGATTAAAAGTACCCCTGATAGGCCTTATCTACACATGTTTCTGCAACTTTACAAGAATATAAAATCCCTTCTATTGAACACATGTGCTATATTACATATACTTTAGTGAACTCCCCATGTCAACGGCCTCACAAATCCTGTGCACTAAACATTAAACACTAGAAATCGACCAAACAAGGAGCCAATTTTTACTTCCTTGTGTCCACCTAGTGTTCTTGTGAAACATTGCTAATGATATATATTCAACATCCCCAAATGAGGACATCTTGACAAAGTTTATGATCCACTTTAATAAGAATAACCATTAATGATTAAACTGAAATCAAAATATTGCTTGAATTTCTTCAAGGTGGAGTGATTAAGACTTGCGACTTGAATCATCGTACAGGCAAATCAAAATATCCATAAATGTAAACAATATTTCTCAGATCTGTATGAAACTTCAGTAATCTAAATTAAATACTCTCACTCAATGCGACACCATTTAACAAAAAAACATATTTATATTGCATTTATAGAGAAATCCGCCTCATGAAAAATAATTACAAATGGAGACAATGTTGTTGCTGTTAGGCTTATCTTACAATTATTTATCTTCCTCATCTAGAGAATCATATACACTTGACTATTTGTGTGTTTATGAAACTAGGGAAGATAGTAGTACTATATGGATGGCTTCTATGAGAGCTCCTAGAGAGTCCCTATTGGTTCAAGATTCTAAAAAACACCTACTATTCTTATCAAAATCTTTTAACATGGTAGTGAAAGGTTCCTCAAGAAACAAAAATAGAGTGATTTCCATCTTTGCACATGGTTGCTTGCTCATGTCCTCTTAAAACAAGTTGAATCTGTAAGTAAACAAAATATTATGTGAGCACAAAGTCATAAAGTACAAAATGATATCATTCCAATTATCTAATGACAATTATACGAAGAATAAATTACAAGAAAAATCTTTGACAACTCTCCATAGATAGCACAACTTACTTACATTGTGAGACTCAAATCACATGCTGCACAACTATAGATGGCGCACCAAAGCCATCAACAAAATAGCACCACCCAGTGTTATGAGGTGTGAAGCCTAAACACTGAAAGCCATAAAGAGGTTTATTATCTCCAGCATGATAAACTTAAAGATGGAGATGATGTTAAGCTCTGAATGTAAGCTACAAGGGTAGTTTTCTTACCATTCTATCTTTATGTTGGAGATGAACCCTTGCAATGCCCATGCGATGTTCACACCTCCTATTGTTGTGGTATGCAACTCATGTGAGCTCATACTTTTGCCACCTTCGGGAGTAGAGGTTTCCATGTAGTGTGAGTGAATGAAAGTAGAAGGAGTAGAATCTTGTTTCATGTTGTAATGGAGAGGAGAGAAGGGAGAGGAGCTAGCTTGGTGTGAAACTATGTGGTGGGCAAGGGGAAGAGATGGAGGAGGAGCTTGCTTGGTGCTACAATGGAGGTGGGAGAAAGCTAGCAGAGAGATAATGATGGACTATAGGGGGTGCATGGGTTGTTGCAGCAATGGAGAGCTTGTAAAAGGGTTTGTAGAGAGAGAAAAACACTTTTTAGCTATAGAATAGGTTTGGAAAGACTTTGGAGGGTGAAAATGATGTTTTGATTTGTTTTTTTAAAAAATCAAATTTTTGGATTTTTTAGTGCACGTTTTTAACTTTTGAAGGTCAAAAATACTTTTTTGACCATGAAATAGGTTTGGGGACCTTTTAAGGAGGGAAAACTTGAAATTTGAATTTTTTTGAAAATTTGAATTTTTTAGTGTATTTTTAAATCCGGGCCAAAAAGTGGGGGAAAAGAGGTCAAAGTGGTCGCCCCCCCCTCTTTCCCCTAGCCACCTCCCTTACCTTCTCACTAGGTAAGAGGCAATTAAGAGGTGTAAGGCTACCTTGTCTCCCTACTTTTTTGAAGGTATAGAGTGTGTCCACCACCCTCTTCCTATTGGCTGACCTCTAATTAACCTTAATCCCAAAGGGCCCCTAGAGGGTTCATATTTTTCCTAATGTTTACAAGAACCACCACTCCATTCACATTACCAAGGCGAGAGTAAGCCAAAAACTCAAGAGTCGGGAGAGCCCGGAAGACAACCCATAGAACGAGAACAAAGAGAACGAGTTCGGAGAGATGAACCATCTCTTGCAAGAACCGTCAGAAATTATGGCTTAGGAGCACCTCTAGGAGAGGAACTCTCCCACTACCGAAGGCCAGAAGAGGCATATCAAGGAGGAGGAGGAGAACCAATGATGAGATTTGTAGACCATCGTAGAATTAGACCTTCTCAGGTGCAAAAATGGGTAAACAAGAAATACTCGAGAAACAGAGATCCTAGGGATCATGTAGCAGCCTTCGTGTGTGTAATTAGAGCTGAAGAAGTTTTGGATTTTTCTACTCAATTTGCAGGGTTTGGACTTACCCTAGAAGAGGATGCAGCCACTTGGTTTGATTCTATGGAGCGTAGAGATTTTGAGTCTATGGAGGAGGTTTTTGACGAGTTTATTGAGGAATTATCACAAAGGGGGATAGCTCATAATACAGTCTCATAAATCCATAAATTCAAACAGAAGGAAGGAGAATCTGTGTGAAAGGTAGCCCTATGACTAAAGAGATATGTGAAGTTCTTCCCTGTGGAAGAGCTACCAACCCAATCCAGACTTATGCTTATATTTATTCAAGGACTGAGAAACACAGATCTCTAGAAGAACTTACATATAAAGAGGAGCACAACGTTAAATGAGTTAACTAAGGAAGATCTTTACCTTGTAGACAATTGTGCAGTCTAGAAGGAGAGTGAATTCAAGGATCTTGATGACGATTCATCCTCACACCAAAGTGGAAGCAAGTCCACTAAGTCAACACAAAAAGGAGAAGTAGCTGTAAGCCGGGAGGAGCTGGTGGAAGAAGTGCTAAAAACAATTAATATGTATGCCAAGCCTTAGGCTAAGTAGCCAAAGTGGTGTGCAATTGAACAAAAATGGACAACCCATGTGACGGAGGAATGTTATTATAACAAGGGATATGTGAGAGAGCGACCTTGTGCTCCCCAAGTTCAAGTAGCATCTCCTCAAATCCCACCGATGCCTAGGTATCCAGCGGTTAACCTACCAGGACCTGTAGGAGTTGAAAGATCCCAACCAATATTGGGGCAACAACCACCCCTACCAGGAGCAAGACCGGTCGGCATAAGGTATGCACCAACGATAAACGAACCAGAAGAGAAGGCTTTGGTGCCCATGCATACATATTACGAAGATCCCAATGGATATGTAACAAATCCTGTCTATTATCCACTGAATAATCTAAGACGCAAGAACCTTGGAGCATGATTGGAAGTACGGGACCACCAACAGCTGCCCAGGCTACAAGAGAAGGAAGATACAGCTTGGATGAACGAACACTGTTGTTCATAGCCAACGGAGGCATGGGTGGGCAGAGACATGCTTACCAATAGGGAGGAGCTCAAGGAGCATCTCAACAACCAAAGGGACCCTGCTACAAGTCTGGCGGAGATCATTGGCTAAGGGACTGTCCTCATGATGAAATCATTAGAGTCAATGCGTATTGCACCGAGTGTGGAATTACTCACTCGATTCTTAATTTCCCTAAGAACCCAAGCAAAGGAGCAAAAACTACTTTAAACATGCTGCAAGCAGTTCCATCCAGTGGGGGTCCAGAAAATGAAACAGTAATGCCTATTCAGGTAGTCACATGGGCACAAGCTCAAAGAAGGACAAAGGAACCCATAATTGAAGAGCCAAAGACCGATGCCCCTAGTGCAGAAATGAAAAATCAACAAAGCACTTGGAAAGCTAGAAAGGCTCGTATGAAAGCTAGGAAGGAATGAGAGCAGATGGCTCTATCTGAGGAGCTAAAACACACAAAGGATAGATTGGAGCAATTAGAGGATCTAACTAGTTTAGGTTCACACACTGTTGCAACCATAGGGCCCAAGGAAATAGTGAAACCCAAAAGTGCAGGATCGGGAGGATCAGTACTGGTAGAAAAAGTAAATGAGTAGCTTGACGCACTTTTAAAAGCATACGAAGCCAGACTCAGAAACAGCCAAAACCAAGAGCAACGATGGATGACTTATCCATATGTGGAACTAGAAAAACAGAGGTTGGAAATGTGTAGGAAGATGATTGAAACAACCCAATCTTTGATAGAAAACCCACCTAGTAAACCTGCAAGTTGGCACAAGGTGCCGGCTCCAACCCCTATCACACCAACTCTAGAGAAACAAGCGGACACAATGGAGGGACTCACGACTGCCTCAGAGTCTAAGAGAGAACCTATCATAGTGCCAAATACAACTGATGAGACATTTGATGGTTTCCAACCTAAAACATCTGTGGGGATGGATAAAGAGTGTGACAGTCTAGATGGCCTGTGGAAGCAAATCCGGGAAGCAAATGAAGCTAACAGGGTGAACCACCAACTAAATCGCGTTGAGAAGGAGAAAAATGAGATCTTACCTCCCATTGAAGAATTTGAAGCAAGATCACAAATGAACTTTGATATGCATTCATAAGAGGGGGACCAGTGGTCAATTAGCTCGGGGCACAACTAATCTGACTCGCTAAAAGCTCTACCCTCTTACCTAGGGGAGTATGAAGTTAATTCTGAAGTGAGAGCAATCCCATCTCAAAGACTTTCTTCCAAAAGAATAATGGATTCACAAGGGTTGATTGAGTTACTATCCACCCCGGGGGCATGCACAATCACGTTAGCCGAACTCTTGAGGTTACAACCAAACATGTGGACCACAGTAGGCAAATGCTTAGAAAAATTTGGAGTAAAAGACCCTACCTCGAGAATTCAAGAAGGGATCAGAGAATTGGACAAGCCTCAACTGAACACTAGGCCTGTACCTTTAAACAAGGTTGGAGAATATTGTGAAGGAGAAGATGGAAATACCACACTACCAGTGGAATTCCAGGGAGTAGTATCCAAGGCTATTCTCGACAGTGGAGAGGGAGCCGCTATCGCCACAAAAGAAATTTGGAAAAAATGGGGAAACCGGCATTGAGAGCAACCAGAATGAAATTACAACTGGCAGATGCGTTTATGGAAAAGCCTCTAGGAGTAATTGTCACCTCTTGCGGAATCGAGTATGAGCACACATTTGCAATAGTTGATTTTGGCAAAAAGAACAATTATGAGATTATCTTGGGAAGACCGTTCATGAGACAATTAAAGATGGTATAGGATTGGGGTTATGACCACATATACCTCATGCTACAGTCGGAGGCGTGACTGCCCTGCAAATCATCCAGGATAACACTGTTAGGAAATAAGACGTAGCTAAATAGATAATTGAGTAGATTACTTAATGGAGAGAGACAAATTTATATACACGAGATTATAGAGTAGAGAGAGAGAGAGAGAGAGAGAGAGAGAGAGAGAGAGAGAGAGAGAGAGAGAGAGAGAGAGAGAGAGAGAGTACACACGATATACGTGGTTCACCCAATGTGGGCTACGTCCACGGGAAAGCAGCCACTCAATGGCTTTAGTACTTCAAAACAAGAAGTAGTTTACAAAGGGATTATACCCTTAATGGAGCTCCCGCCTTGCTTCACTCTCACCACCTCACACTTACCTTGTTGCATCAACTTCACACTATGAAATGTGTGTAGAAATGGCCTCCTTTTATAGGCCAAAAGGGCTGCCCTCTCTTATGAGAGACAGCCATGTGTAGCCGCCCTTGTGCGAATAAGTCCAAATCGGACCCTCCAATCCGCCCATGTGTGGCCGCCCTTGAGAAGACAAGTCCGCTTTTGAATTCGGCCACCGGCCACCGGCCATTGACTTCTGACCACCGACCACTGGCCATTGACTTCCAACCACCGGCCATCGGCCATTGACTACCGGCCACCGGCCAACCGACCGGGTGTTTTCCGACCACTTTCCGGCCGCCGTCCGGCCATAATATTCCGGCGAAAAATAATATTCCGGCGAAAAAAAAGTCTCGGGGGCCTCCGCCCGCGAGGCCTTTAAAGTTGCCCCTGATTCTTGTCCGTGAAAATTTTGGTTTCCGGTGAGTGATTTTCCTTCACGCACGATGGCTTCTCCTCATAACGGGGGCCTTACAAATGTGCGCTTTTACCACAGAAAATTACAAGGGTAAATCAGGCTCCATACTTAACAAACATAATATAACACATAAATCAACAAATCCCCATACCTGGCGAATCCCATAGCACATAATTGAATCCGTACGCGAACAAAGAGAGAGAGAATGTGAGCGAGAGAGTGTAAGAGAGTACGTACGTGCGGACGCACCTCCTAGAATGGAGTGCTACGCCGGCACGGAGAGAGATAAGAGAAGAGAGGTGAGAAGAAGAACGCAGACACTGGGTGCAATCTCCCCCCGTGCAAGAGTGAGCATTTCCCTCTTGCACGTATTTATTCATAGATTTCTTGAATGCCCAAAATGAGTACAAACTGGCCGACCGGACATAATTGGCCAAAGCTCATAAAGAGCACTTGAATAATCAAATATACATAAAATGTAACATCCTTCTGCATAATCCATTATCTGCTGATGCTTTTGCCACCTGTCAGCTGCAATAGATAATAAAATATCAATTCTATAACACCTCAGGCGTGGGGAGACTACAACCAAAATATACCTAAAAGACCATACTTACAAAGATGTGAATCAGACACCAGTGGAAGAGTTTGATTTGGCTACGTTAGCAGGGTCCGAACTCCCAGCATGGTTAGGGCAGAAAAAAGAGCTATGGATGTGTGGAGCTTCACATTGTGGGAGCTTGAAAAGAGAGGAATGCATCTTAGAAAGAGCTATTGAAGACAAAGATTATATTCCGAAATCTTTTCCCGAAGATGCATTAGAACCTATGGAATGGGAACACATACTAGCAATGTTGGACGTCTGTGCCATTACAGATAGCCCAACGATAAAATTTTGCGATAAGGACGGTTATGATGTGTTACCCTATTACATGGTAAACCTTGTACCAGTAGGAGATGAGAATGTAGACTCACCAAAACAAGAAGAGTTCAATGACTCCTTTGCGCATCTGGAATTAAGTAACGATGCAGATAACGAGTGTTCAGACAGCTCAAGCGAGAGTAGGGAAACAACCGCAGATATCAAGTTTTATGATTTTGCAAATCAGCACCCTAGACGACAGCAACTCTATAGAAAAAAAAGAGTAGAAAACAAGGTTAGAGAAAACTTGATGCCCAAGATAAAAGACAAAACGCACTATCTAATGCTAGCCAAGGCAGAGGATTGTGTAAAAGACAAAATATCAGGGAGATTCTCAAGAGTTCGAGGGAAAAGGACACATGAGGACATAAAACAAGCACGTAAAACTAAAATAGAAACAAATTCAAGAAAATCTCAACAATCAAAACGTGAAAAGACAAAATATCCCGAGTGGACCAAAATGGAGTGTAAGAAGAAATACCAAGAACTTAAACGGTCGTTACGAGAGGTATGGACTAATGAGGCAAAAAGTTAAGGTAAGGAGGATTCAAAAAAAGAAAACATGAATGTACCATCCCACTATCGGAAATTCACCGTCCAAGACAGAAAAATCATAATGACACCACCAATAAGGGAAAGAATAAACTTGGAATCTTACGATGAGCCGAAAAATGCAAAACGAATTGACCTCGCTTAATTGTAAAGAAAATGTGCCAACCAAACCAGGAACAAACAGGAAACCTCAACATAGAATGCCAATAAGCATCTTGCTTATATCTTTCTCTCGCACCGCATTAATTTTTATCATGCATTGATTGAGTATGCATCAGGTAGGGCCACATTACAAGGCCGCGCATTAGCACAATTTTTAACCCATGCACTGCACATACCCCGAGGAAATACATTGTCGTCCAGGAGGACTCCGATTAGGAGGGGGGAGGCATTCTCAATGCGAACCCGATGACCGTAAAAAGCCGAAAAAAGGGCATATTTTGACTAATTTTGAGGGGTTTACATTTGATTGCAAACTTTTTTGGACTAACCTAAGTACATATGCCCTTATACAACATTAATCTATAGATATTTGAGGCCAAACACCAAATTGAGGGCTATAGGTGTGTGTATATATGTAAAAATAGCCATTTTTCGGGCAAAATATTGGTAAAACAGAGAAATCCGGCCATAAAAATTACATGTGAGTGTACATAGTGTGTCAAGGTGAAGTTTTTGATTTATTTTAATTTTTGGGGTTTTTTCGGATTGACCTTGCTATTTTCTTTTTAATTTTACTAATTATTGGCTGAAAAACTTCAAAAATACAAAAAGCAGGTGAAAGGTGAATGTAATGAAAAAAAAAAAGATGGGGATGATCAGTGACTATAAGATAACCCAGGATACATTGTGGGTGCAATTATGAGAATGAAGCGGGAGGCGTGTTGTGGCCAGATTTTGACCGAATCGTCAAAATTCTCAGAAACTGGGCAAATGGAGTCCAAATGAGGAACTTTTCGAGTCTAACCGCGTTTCGTGAAATGTTAGGAGCACATGTCAAATTTCATGAAAAATGGTTCGGGGACCCCCATTATAAGATTTTTTAACCCCACTTAGAGCTCATTTCTACTATTTCACTTGTGAGAGAGAGCTCTAGCCATCTAGAGCGCACATGACTTCCAACATCTGATATGCCGCACACAAGCACCTGACAGCCACCAGATATGAGAGGTAAACTCAACACCTTATGCTCTTCGTGTATATTTGATGTTTTGTCGCCAAGACTAGCATAGAACTCCAACGGGGTTTGCAGGGTAGAGGCCTGTAAGCATAGGTAGAACCTAATGGCTAACCCAATACCAACAAAACTTCATAGGAGGTTTACCCTAGCCTAGGAGACCAATCTTGGATGCCCAAAGGAGGCAAGAATGCAACCGAAAAAACCCTAACATTCAAGCCCTGCAAGAGGCCACAAAGAGAAAAATCCGGCAAAAGTGACCCGAATGATACCAAAACTCATGGGTAGGACCTTCTTGACGAGCTCTACAAGGCTACATAGGCCACATGGCCATAAGGCAACTCAAAGCTGGCCTAAGCTTCAAAAACGGCATCAGAAACGCAAAGCGTCACTTGGCTCTCACAACCAAGCGAGACGTCCGTTTGCCACCAAACTTTACGAGCGGCTTACCAAGGCCTTCAACAACCAAGTCCTATGGTGGTAGACCACTACAAATCATTGGGCGCATGCAAACGCGATCATGGGTGCTTCTAGAGCGACAAATCGCTAAACGAAGCTCAGGTGAAGCCAAAGCCAACAAGAACCATATGGCAAGGTTCCCCAAGGGTTTATGAAGCTATACTGGTCATCATCAAGAAATTTCATTGCGGAAAAGCGCTCCAAGATTCAGAAATCACCTCTGAGGCTCTGAAAGCCAAGAAGGGAGTTTCTAACTAACCATTTGATTTTTTAATTGAAATAAGGCACAAAGGGGACTTAAGAAGGTCATATGCACATAATAGTAGGACTTGCTCCGAAAAAATGCACAGGAGACATCCTACGCGTAGGATGTCTCAAGGCCACTTTTGGGCACCCAACTCATCATTTAGCCATACACACAGCCTCTACATGTCATTTACATCAAATCCCTCAAGTTTCACTCCATTTGGACCAAGTTTGACCTCTTATGCATCACAAAACACAAAGTCAGAGCATAAAGGCACGAAATGGTCATAGACCTATAAAAAATGATACAAATCAAGTGAAACTTGAACCACACACTCTTCATAACATGTCAAAAGCTAACTGTGAGGTCACATCTTCAAAATCATGAAAAGACATCCTACACGTAGTATGTCTCCAAGCTTGAAATGACCTGCAGGTGGATTTTTTTGATCTTCAAACATCTTTATCACATTCATACAAACCCAACCACCAAGTTTCAAGCCAGACAAATCACTTTTTGGCCTCATAGCTCCATAGATGGACTTTACATACTCTAAAGCACAAAAATGGTCTTCCTACTCTCAAAAGTTATTCAATCCAAATCTAAGACCATGGTGATGATCCACAGGCTATGCCCTATCACACTGACAAGTTTCATGCAATTCTGAGCAAAAAGACATCCTACGTGTAGTATGTCTCTAGGGTCATTTTGACTTACTGAGCAAGGTTTGACATCATGAATGTGATCAACATGCTACAAGGAGCCTACATGTCAAGTTTCAAGTCATTTGGATACCATTTGCTCATAATTACAGGACATCTTACTCATTTGTATACCAAGAAGCCAAAAATAGTCCAAAATTGCACTTTTTGGTGTCTAAATCAAAATCCAAGCACATAGCTGTGATGTACAGGTCATAAGCTATCATCGTGTCAAGTTTCAAGTCATTCTAATGAAAAAAACATCCTACACGTAGTATGTCTTTAGGCTTATTTTGCAGCACGAATCCTACTATTTTCACTTGCAGGGCATTCTTAGTCCCTCTTGAGCTCATATTTCAATTCTCAAGTCAATTGGATAGTTAAAACTCAGTTTATCAGCTAATCAGTGAAGAACACTAACTTTGGGCTACTGAGTGCAACAGGATCCATGGCAGCCGCTAAGTCGCTAGCAAAGAAGAAAAGAATGACCAACAAGGAATACCTGGATGAAGTGGAGCCATTTATAATACCAACAGGAACCATAAAGCCCACTACCACTTGGTTACAAAGAAAATTACTTGAAGCAAATGACCTCAGAATATACCAAGTCATGTTCAAAGACCCAGAGGGCAATGCCATAGAGCTGCCAATGATACCACAGGAACTCAATGAGTTCACGAGAAAACCAAAAATTGTGTCTATCTGGGAAAAGTTAGACTTACACAAATATTTTGAGGCTTTGCCAGCAGGACTTGACATTCAGAGAGTCTGGAAATTCATCACCACAATAAAGGAGAATGGCATAGCCAAGGTGACATGTCTGCAAGGAAAGAACAGAGTGATTGTAATCACGCCAGGGGTGGTTGCAAGTGCCTTGAACCTCTCTAATGCAGGAGAAAGTGTCAACAAGAGGCGATAAGAGGTGAAGGTATACAAGGAAACCAAGAAGAACTACATCTTCGAGGATGTTGCGGATCCAATGGTGGCAACCATGTGCCAACTTTACAACCAATATTTCCATATCTGCACCAAGAGGCCTCAAAAGTACACTGTGCCACTTGTAGCAATTGGAACAACATTCACATGGGCAATGAAGACAAGCATCCTAGGAGAGATAGATTATGCGGCATACCTGTAGGACCACATTGTGAGGATGGGAACCAAGAATCCTACATATAGTGCAGCAGGGGAGATGCTCACAAAGGTGATATATGAAGCTCTACATGCTAGGGGCCAATGGCCTCTTCCTCCATCACAGAATGAGTGGTTGAAGCTGACAGAAGACAAGGAAGAAGATCAATCTACAGCTCCCAGGGTAACCACCAGACTGAAAAGAAGGTTAGAGACAGTAGAAGAAGAGCCACCTCAGCCAAAGAAATCAAGGAAAGCTACCATTTAGATGCCAGCAAAAGAGACAAAATCCTAGAAGGCCGCTCGGCTAGAGAGACTGATGGAGAGTTCTTGAGCCCAAAGAATGCTTAAAGGAGATCTAAACGAATTATGAAAACCCTCACTTGAGGCCATGTTTGGATCTTCTCGAAGAACTAATAGGGATCGCTTCGAGATCCTAGATGCGACGGCCGAGAATATTCCAATCATACCTTTTACTGAAGAAGAGGTCGCTGATGTGAGGCGGAAGCTGTTAGAAGAGCAGGAAGGTGAAGAGCGAGAGAGGAAAACAAAGGTTGATTGAGACTCCAAAAAGAAGCCATCAACCCCACCATCAAGACGCGAATCCAGTCCTCCACCATCACCACCTCCTCCTTGTCGTCCTCAACCGCGACAAACTGAGGAGTTGAGTAAATCTGAGAAGCAACAAGACTCCAAGAAAGAAGAGGACAAAGAGAAAGAGCAGAAGGAAGAATTTGAAACAAATCCTGAGAAGCAAGATCCGGAAGCAAAAAACTATGGAATATTCCTGGATCTCCTAACTGTTGGATACACTCGAGAAGAGGCAGCTCATACAGCTTTTCAACTGTCAACCCCTAAATCAGAATAAGACACACTAAGCCCTTGTTTCGTGGAGCTAAAGGAGATTGCAACAGATACCATGGATCTGCAACCACAAGCCAAAGATCGGGAAGAACTGATGCAAAAACTGCAAGGATTAAGAGCCAAATCAGTGGCCAAAGAGCTCGAGTATGAAGGGATGAGGTTGAGGGAAGAAAAGGTGAAGGTGGAAGTGGAAACACTTCAGCAACAAAGTCAAGAGAAAATGCAAAGCTAGGCACAGCTGCAAGCTGAACTAGAAGCAGCACTGAAGAAATGTCAAGAGTTAGAAAGCCAAAACCGAGAAACCAATCAAAAGCTGATGAACTTTGAAGAAGAATACCAAAAAATCAGCAATGCTCTGACTGTGAAGCAGAAAAAGAAAGGGATGGGCTCACTCTACAGCTGGCGGAAGAGTCAAAACAGGTTGAGAGCTTGAAAGAGGCCAAGGACAAGGCTGAAATATCACATGAGGCTAGCCAAGATGAGGTGATTGAACTAAAGGACCAAATCAAAGTGAAAGATCAAAAAATTCAGAGGTTGAGAGCATCTCCAGGTAGAGCAAGAGCTGCAGCTGCAACCAGCACTAGCCAAGATAAAGATGTGTTTGAAGAACAAATGATAGAAATTCAAAAAGAGCTGACGCTTGAAAAGAGGCAGAGAGTGATTCTAGCAGAGGGATCAATGGTGATACAAAGAAGATTGGAAGATGATAACAAATCATTGAAAGGAGAATTGGTTAACCTTCAGACTAGAAGATGATACAAAGATGCTGCAGACAGAGAATGATAAGGTAAGACAGAAGCTAGAAAAAGCCGATAGAGTCAATGCAGAACTTAATGACCTATTAGTATCTGTGACAGATCAAGCTCAGTTAGGAAAAGACGACTTACAGAAACAGCTGGACGAACTTAAGAGCCAAATAAGTGAAGAACATCAACAAAGTCATGGGCCGGCTGCTCTCGAAGGAATTGATATAGAGAATGTGTCAGATTTGGTGGACACAACAATACAAGAAGACATTCCTGTGGGACCATTACAAGAGCCCCGGGATCTGACACAAGAAGAAGAGGACAATCTACAGAAAGCAATAGAAACAGCCATAAAAGATATCGCCAAAGAAGCAATGCAGTGGGAGCAGAGGATATTGAAGTCAATGACCATTCAGAAATTAGATGCAAATGTCGTTTGACATGAATGGCTACAACCCTCTCTCCCCTATCCTCTTCTAAAATACGAGGTTGCTACAATCAACAAGAGGATTAAAGAGGAGCCTATAATGCCACTGTACAATGAAGACATCACCAAACCAGAAGGTGTTAAGCTCATTGTTAAGGCATGGCTCACTAAATACCCATAATATTTAGTACATTTGATAGAGGCGCCTAAAATGATCAGAGACGACCTCAGCTTTTGCCCTCTACCAAGGATGCGGACATGGAAGGAACATGAATTGTTGAAGAGAAGCCACCCCACGTGGCTCAACTACCCGAAGCTACCAGGCTTGAAGACAAGTGAGAGAATGAGTGAGAAATACATGGTGAAAACCCTACCGGGCGCCATTAAATTGTTCACTGCCTCGCCTGACCTCTCTTGCATTATGCTTAGAAAGATATGTAAAACACTTCTGGTAGTCTTTGAAGTCTTCAAACCGGGACAAGACACCGACATCATATTCTTCTTCCGGGACACTTATAGATGTGCTTATGGAATGTCTGCTCAACCTTCCCATCAGGTGATACATGCCCTCTACCGAAGAATAATGTTTCTGCCCTCATACCATCTCCAACCCTTTGAAGAAGCCTTCTACACTGGCTTCTTCACCATCGACACAGATATATTTGACCCAACATTAGTGGCCCAGCATGCACGATATGAGTTTGTTTTGAAGATGCACGACATCCTCCGCTGAAGCATCGGCTCTACTGTCATGTTGGGGACGACATGAGCTAGGAGGGAGGAGTGTTAGCTGAAGACTGGCGGCCACACTGAAATGAAGATTGACGAAATGAGAAAAGAAGGAAATCCTATGTAGTCATTCTCTGATTAAGAAAAACCTGTAATTTCACTTGTAAATACTGGGGGCTTGCAGAAGTTTTCAATTTGTATATTATTTTTTGCCATTAGACTGAGTAGGATTTCACTTTGGAACATGAGGATTTGTATTTGGAAGGTATATATACCAAATTTTAACCTTAATGAAAAAAACCCCTTGTTCATTCTATGAAGTGTCTGTGAGAAGCGTATTTTGTGTATGAGAGAGAGTGAGAGCTTATCTTGACACTACGTGCACACTGGTGGTCGGAATCGAGTACGGAGAAGTGCCGTGTGCTGCCCCCGGAGAGAGCTACGTGCCAATACCCACATTGCGCGTATACGACTCGACTTCGCGAGATTGAACTGCAAGCTATTTCTAGGGATTCGGTAAGCAAACAGTGTCTATTTTTGCATTTCAGCATATCCACGCGTTTGTATTGAGTGGAGCCACATATTAGGCACCTTAGTTTTCAAAAATGTTGACCTGCAAAAACCTGTCAAACATCCTACATGATTATGCACCGGGTGTCTTTGGGTAGGGTTTTGGGTCACGAAACTTAGAGAGAGTGGCCTATTGGTGTTCATAGGATATCCCTCAAGTTTTGTAGCGTTTCGAGAGCGTCTAATGGGTATTTGGCTCATGGAAGCGTTGTAGGAAATCTCCTCCTGTGCCCAATAGTAGGCTGTAACTTAGACATTGGGTAGAGACCTCTGTAGGAAGTAGTCAATAGTCGGTCGAGTGTAGGTTGACACCCTATACTTGCTTCCACACGCCTGCGGGTCGAGTTTCGTCCTTAGATGACAATTATTGTTAGCTGAGTTCTCGCTATGCTGAT
This sequence comes from Adiantum capillus-veneris, assembly GCF_014529385.1. Lineage (NCBI taxonomy): Eukaryota > Viridiplantae > Streptophyta > Polypodiopsida > Polypodiales > Pteridaceae > Adiantum > Adiantum capillus-veneris. The sequence continues at coordinate 105,307,861 of NC_140954.1, read as the reverse complement.
GTCCTTAGCGGTGTATCCGCCAACACACAGGGTTGTTAGTGGTGTATAACAACCTTTTGGGAACCTAGATTTGCTATGGTCAGTCAACGAGCTGACTTTTGGGTATCCAAACTTGCCCAGTTTTGCATGAGTTAAGTAGAGAAGTCCTTAATGGAACAATAGTTGTAATTGTGGCTGATGACTCATGCTTCTTTGATTGGGAATCACCGAGAGCTTCTTTCCATTCCTCCTTACTGTATGCAAATGGTATTTTAGTTGTCCTCCTTCTTCGAGTGTAAGTTCCAAAATTTTGGCATCCCAACCTTGAATTGATTTATAGGTTCCTATCCACGAAACATCCAATATTAGGTCCTCATTCATATGTTCATCTGCTATACATATGAAAGTATGCGGGAAAGAGAATCCATGAACCATAATATTCAAGTTGATTTTCCCTAGAGTTGGAGCGACTCTCTTGTTGTAGCCCTTGTTGACAATACTCAAGTGGTTGAGTAGCTGCTTTGCAATAAGTAGAATAGATGACCGCATTGACTCGGACAATTGTATTTGCTAAAGCTTTGACTTTGCAATCCTCATTCAAATTTGCGGTGATTCACATATCAAGATCATTCAGCCACTCATCATCAGTCTCAATCTCATCCTCTACTAAGGGTTGAATTTGGAGAGTACTAAGTGGTACATCTTGGGGTACACGTTGTCTTGCATCATTCCATTTCAAAATCCAAATGCGTGCCTCCTCTTCAGCCTTCTTAATAACCCGTTGTTGTTTAAGCTTCCTTTCCTTGGATGTATGCATTCTCTATAGAAGTTCAATAGTCAAAGGAAGGTTGTATTTGCCGAGTCGGCATCCACTATTCCAAATTTCTAAGATTTCTCCATCTAAGGTGGATAACTTGACGGACCCACTTGGTGAAACATCTTCAATGACAAAAGGACAATGTCCATTTTTCTTGAACTTGGGTATACGTTGTTGCAACAAGTTTTTACTCTAGGACTAAATCCCTTGGTTTAATAACTTTAGTCAACAAATGTGAGTCGAAGAACTATTTTTGTTTTGTTTTTGTGTGTATATGTGATCAATGGCAGCTAAACATTGTTCATCTAGGCGTTCTAAGTCCTTGAGTTGTTCTGACAACTCGTGCCCTTTCCATTCCAACTTAGTTGCAACTCTGAGAGTAGGTAGTAAGAATTCCATTGGTATTATTGCATCCATGCCATAGACTAAATTAAAAAGAGTCGTGCTCAAAGCAGTTTTGTTATTTAGCTTTGCTTTCCTCATTGAAGATCTTGCAATTATCACTCAAGTCAATCGCATCTAGAATGCAGGCTTTCAAAGTCATGTGTTTTCTGCTATACAAAATAGCATACAAATCTTTGCTCAAAAGTGTTTGCATGTCGCCACGACGGACGTCATAGCATAGCCTTCAGGCATCAACATAAATATCAATATCAGGGAAGCGACTCGGATGAGGCATGGAAACTCACTAGGGTGTCAATCCTACTGAAGTGAACTCGAAGAGATGCAACTACTAACTCTACAAGCAAATCAAACGCACTAAAGCCAAGTAATCTGCCTATGTCCTTCTACACATCTCTACAATCATCACGCCTGTTTACCATGCAAATCATATCGGATTTGCACGAAACTTGAAGGGAAGCTACAGGGGACTATCAACAGCATATCCTAGCACTGTCACAGCATTCTAGATGGGTACATGGATCGCGATCGTTCGTCCCAAAGTATGCAAAAACAGTAAAAGGATGATCCTAAAGGGTCGTTTTTGGGTCCCTAAAGCCTCTCATAGGGTCAAAACAACATAAAATACGCATGTAAACACTCAAAACAACGATTTAAGGACACAACGGTTGCATTTGATACCTACACCGAATCTTGAATGCTTACACTTGAATGAAAGAGCAGAGTAAGAAGAACACAATGCAATAAACAAAATTGAATTTGGATTACCGTAGCCACAATAGCGATGATTACAAGTTGGAGCCAAGAGGTCGCTCTCTGTGCGTATAGCAATAGTCACTTATCTTCAAAAATAATCTCCCTTTCCCACTAACCTTAGTGTACTATATACCTAGGGCTTTCTAAAGTGGCCGGCGGGGCCAACTTTTCATGGACCTTTACATACATCATTGGAAAAATTACATCTTTGACTTAGACTTGACATAGACGATTGTCATTAGGCTTTTACAGGGTTTGATGTATTAAACATTGGAAAAATAATGTGACCACATCAAAACTTTGGCCGGCTGACCCAACAGGCGCCTTGGCTAGGTGGGCACTTGTATGTTGTTATCACCTCCAAACACTCCCCCCTTCCTAGCTTGTGGCGTCCCTTGACACGACCATTTGTAGTCTGGTCTTCTTGTTGATGAGACTCCCTCCTTCCTTGATTGAGTTTTATCTGGCATGTTTTGCTTGTTCAAATGGGGTGCCCATTTGCCTTTGATTGATGAACATGTGTTCTTTGTGATTTGGATGTTGTGGACGAGGCATTTGTGCATGTTGTTGCACATCCTGCTTTACCTTTCCATTTGTGCAGTTGGTCGATGATACCTGCTTCTTTGGATACTTTGCCTCCTGGTGCAGTTGGATTTTTATTAGAACTCGTATCTCAAAATGTTTGAGACTTTGACATGTGTGCACTGGCATCTCCAATTTGATTTTCTTTTCCATTTTGTCAATAGAGCTTTGTTGGTATCTATGAAGATAAGAGCTGCTCTTGTTGAAGCGTAGTTGAGAACAATGTGGCCCCACTTTATCTCTTTGAAGATCGTGTAACAAATTCTTTATTGGTGTTATTTGATGGAAGGAATATATACAATAGAAAAGTGATGGGTGTTTCTAAATTAGGGTCTAGAACCTGAATGACCAAAGGGAAAAACCCAGTGGGAAAAAATGCCTTTGGTATACGCTCTTATTGGGGTTGAACACTTGGAAGTTGAGTACATGTTCATGCAAGGTGATTGCTTGGGAGAAATAAAGTAAGAGTGCGTAATGCAAGTGCCAATTATGGGACACTCTATATGCACACGAGTTCTTTCAAGAAAATCATGTGGTGTGAAAAATGAGTTGTTGGGTGCTTCAAGGAACAATGTAGCACATGTGATATCCAAGGACATCTCAATAGCTTCCACATTTCCAAGAAGGGTTTTTAATGTTGAAGCTTCTCCACTCATTAGTCACTATGCATAGTGCGTGAGTGTCTTTTGGACTCTCTTCTTCACTTTACCAAACTTAAAATACATAGACTTGGACTCTTATGCTCACCTATACCAGCATGAGCGACACAACATAAATATGATCAACTCCTCCGCCTTGAGCAGTACCTAGAATAGCTAAGACTCTTAGACCATAGAGAATATTACTCGAAGCTTTGGGACTAATGCCTTGCTCATTTAGTGGATCAGCTGCTCGACTTTTGACTTTTATGCCATGTATTTTTAATGGAGACATGGACTTACCTGTTCATGGCCTGAAAACCAATGCCATAAGTTCTTGAGATTAAGGCCTCTATCATTGCTTTGGTCTTTGGATGGCACCATCTTTTCAAGTAAGTTGGCATACTTTGACTCCTCTAGCTTCTTTTGTTGCATGGGATGTTCCGTAAGGAGGCGGCATTGTTGTACCTTTAGTTTTTCTTCTTTATGAGGAGCCTGAGTTTTCAACAGTGGTTTTGGGACCCACTTTGTTCTTGCTTCATGAGTTGCTCCCTTGACTTGATGAACACTAGGCTTTTGTACCATACTTGGCTATTACCATTGTAAAAGCCTTGCTTTTGTAGTAAAAGACGAGGGATCCATTTTGAGGTTGTTTCTCCCTTGGTTGTGCTTAGTCTCCATTGGCTCTTTGTTGTTGTTGATTGTCTTTGTGTGGGGTCCTTTGCTACTTGGTTGGTCTTAGTGGCTCTAGGTTGAGCAACTACTTTGGGTAACCATATTTGGGTGTTACCTTCATAGAATCCTTGTGCTTCAAGTAGCTTGACGGGAACCATTCTATTCTTTGTCTTCATTTGGCCTTGTTGGGTAGCTTGATAAATCTCTAACTTTGGTACCCATATTTGTTGTATTGTTTGCTTCTTTGAAGCTCTTTTCTTTTGCTTATTCTTTCTCCTAGTTGAGTTGGTTGTCTTGCGTTGAATGATCGGCTTGTTCTTTGTGGGGTTTCTTTGTAAGGGTGAGAAGTTCCATGCCGTTACCTTGGGCTTTTTGGCCCAAACATCATTTGAGGCCACCCACCCTGTCGCCTTTTGTTCTTGAGAGTGTATCCAAATTGGATCTTTGACTTTAATGTGTTCCTTGGATACCAACACCTGCTTGACATTTCTTTGCTTCTTTTGGAGACTTTGGTGCGATGGAGATTTAGGTTGCAAAACCTTTTGTTCAGGGATCCATTGCATTGTTGAAGCTTTCGTTCTTGACGTAGAGGCTTTGCTTGAGCTTTGATGTGGGCTTGTCGAAGGTAAAACTGACTTGCAAGGATGATCTTCTTCAATGTTTAGTTTGGCCTTAGCTTTTTCTGCTGCAGATGGTTGTGTCTTTTTTGTTGATGTCTCTTGGACCATCTTTGTTGTTGTTGTTGATGCTTTTTGTTGTTGCCCGAAGAAGATATTCTTCCAACTCTTTGTTAGGACTAGACTTATGTGATGTGAGTCAACTATGTTGAAGTTGTCTTTGAACTCCCCATGACTCAACTTGAGTATTGCCTCCGCTATGCCAAAACTTGGGATTGGTGTTTTGGCACTGGTGTATACTCTTTCCTCCACTTCTTTAATTGTCGGCTTTCCCATCATTATCCAAGTTCCATATGACATCATATTCTTAGTAGCGTAAGGATCAATTGCGGCCAAACATGTAACCTTGAGCCCTGTTTGTCCGCATAAATTGAATTTGATCAATGTGGGATATTTTTCATCTTTGGCTTCTTCCTCATTCTTCCTTTGATCTTGAGTTTGTAGAACATCTGTTGATGCAGAGCTTTACACATCTGATTCTTCCTGTACTTTCAACTTTGCATCGTTTGAAGTTAGTTTCTTTGGAGTAGATGTTGTTGACTCTTCAAGTATGTCAATGATGACATCTCCACATGGTTGTATTGCTCTCCTAGTTTGTGTTTGTGCAGCATCCTCCATGACATAGCTATTTGTCCCTCTATTTTCATTCTCACAAATCTCATTAGCATTTCTCAGCACTTTCAACATAAAACATGAAACTAGGTCGTAGCCTTCTTCATCACAAAACTTGGTTGGAGTTAGCTCATTTACAAAACACATCCAAGGTTGCCAATATTTGAGTCCATCCAAATGGCTCAAATAATTGCTCTGGAAAGGGTTCCGGTATGTAAGCTTCATCGTCCATTGATCTTTCTAGGATGCAATCCTCCTTCACTAAGCTTCCACACTTCGAAGCACCACACATCCAAAGTTCTTGTGTGGTTTGTAGCCACGCAGGTATCTCTTTCCCATTGACTATAGTAGAGTCAATTTCTTCTAAAGGAGTTCTATTCACATCTCTATAGCTATGGTCTTTTATGCTTATTTTGTGATATAGTCATAGCCCCAATCTTGAACCATCTTAAGTTGATGCATGAAAGGTCTTCCTAAAATGATATCAAAATTGTTCCCTTTTCCAAAATCTACTATTGCAAATGTATGTTCATATTCAATTCCATAAGAAGTCACAATAATTTGCTCTAGGATACCCAGAGGTTTTTCCGTGTATCCATCTGCAAGTTGTAGCTTCATTCTAGTTTTTCTAAGCGCTTGTCTACCCCATTTTTTCCAAATGTCTTTTGTGGCTATGGCTACTCCAGCCCCACTATCAAGTATAGCCAATGTTTTAACTCCTTTGTATTCCACAGGTAAGGTGTTGTTTCCTTCTTCTCCTTCACAATATTCCCCCACCTTGTTTATTGGCATAGGTTTAGCGTTTGCACTTTCTTGTTGAGTTTTGTTTGATTGTTCATTTGAGGGTAGATCTTGAAGAGGTATCTTTAATCCCATCTTCCCCAAATTGTTGCCTACTTCATCCCATACATGTGGTCTAATCTTAAGCAGTTCAGATGGAGTAATAGTGCACTGTATTGGATCTGACATCAACTCTTGCATACTCTTTGTGTATCCATCATCTTGGATATGGCTTTCCTCTGAGATGGCACCACTCTATTCTTTGAGTCTGCCTCATGTTCTCCTATGTATGAGGGTAAGGTCTTCAAGGACTCTGGTTTGCTTTCAATTGAAACTTCCGTCCCTGCATCTCCATTTAGAGATTGAATGTCTCCGTGATAGACTTCATGCTCTGTATTGACCTCAGTTATGGGTGCATATTGGAAAGTTGTACTTCCATATTTTGCACTTCTAATTGCTTCCCACAATTTATGTGGCCATGGATCATCTATCTCTGGGATAGGTGCCATAAATTGTGATCTTGACCTTGCATCATTAGTGATGTTGGCCACTACTTGAGCATCTAGTTGAATTTCTAGGTTGTTGGTTTCTTGTGTTGCAGTCTTTGCTTGCACATCCTTTTGTGATTATAGCTCAATGTTTCTTTGAGTTAATGTTTCAACAAACTTTGCATTAGGCATTTCAAAACCAACACTTTTTGGTTTTGCTTCTGGAGGTGGAATTGGTGCTTCAGGCTCCATCATTGCCTGTGCAGTTTTTACCAATTCCTTACACATTTTCAACCTCTCGGTCTCTACCTCAGCATGAGGATATTTCATCCCTCGTTGCTCTAGTGTTTGGTTGGGTTTCAATCTAGCCTCATATGCTTCCAGTGCAGCATCTAATGGCTCTAGGACTTTGTCTACCAACAAAGATCCTCCGGAAGACGCCTTCCTTGGTTTCTTATCACTCACCATCGTTTTGTTTTCCCATTCTTGTTTTAACTGCTCCTTTGTCTCTTATAATTCTGTTTGTAGTGCAATTTGATTTGTAATTTTTTTTGCTTTAATTTTGTCTCTTTTGGCTTTCCAGGATTTTCTCCCAGTCCTCACTAACACACTAGTTGTTTCCCCTTGTTTGGGTTGTTGATCTTTCTCCTCATTAGCTTGGTCCTCAGCATTTTCTTTTGCTTGGGCTCTAGTCACTACCTTCACAGGAATTTTGGGTTCTGCCTCTGATCCACTTGGAGAAGGTAACACTCCCACAACATTCATTGTTGTTTTCCCCTGTTTGTTTGGGTGTTTTGGACAATTAGGAACAACGTGTGTAATGTCACACTCCAAACAATATTCAATTATCTCTACACGAGAACAATTCTTGGCCCAATGATTACCTCCACACTTGTAGCATGGTACATCTTGTTGAGTCACAGGTGGCACAATTGATGGTTGTTCTTGCTTAGCCAGAATGGTCTGTAGTCTACGCTCTTGATTGGCTATGAACATCAGAGTGTCCTCATTCAATGAATAGAGTTTTCTCATAGTTTCTTGCCCTAGCCTAGGTTGTGATACCTCAGCTCTTTGTAAAGCCCTTGATACAACCCTATTTTGAAATAATGGATGATTTGGTATTGGCATTTGTTTTTCTATTTGATGTCCAAATAGTATCCCCCTCGTGTAGGTTTGATTATAGTAGCACTCACTCATCTCATGATTGGTCCATTTTTGCTCAATGGCACACCATTTTATTCGTTGTGCTACTTGCACTACTAGCTCATCTAGGTTGGTCATTAATTGAGACATAACCACTTGCCTTGTGTTGGTTTCACTAGATGCTAAAGGAGCATTATCCATAATGATCTTTGTATCACCAATTTCCTCGCCAAAGGCTTTACAATTGTCAAGTAGGTATAACGCTTCTCTTGTGACTTGTTCAAAGGAAGTACATCCTTTGAAGTGCAAATCTTTCTTGAGAGTTTCATTTTTCAAACCCTCTATGAAGAGAATTGATAATCTTTCATCCTGTGGTAACTCGTGTTCCGGACATCTCTCTATATATTGTTTGAAGCGTAGTGATGCTTCCTTCACTCTCTCATCTTCTTTTTGCTTGAATGCATAGATTTGGGACACTGTGTTATGCTTGATTCCCCTTTTAGAGAACTCCACAACAAATTCTTGCAACATTTGTTCAACGTTTGAGAAGGCATTTTTGTCCAACGGTTGGAACCAATTCAATGCTATCCCTTCCAAGGTTAATCCAAATCCCTCATACTGTGTATGAAAATAAAATACTTGTTCAGCTCTTAACACTTGTTTGAACAAGGATGCATGTACGTATGGATCCCTTAATTCATCATACTTCTCCTTGACACATTTGGCCAATTGATATGGTCTCATTGGTTCTGGTTCAACCATGTATCTTAGTGTGTTGGGGTCTCTCACAAAGACATCCCTCGTTCCTTCTTCTCGTCTTGGAGAAAATCCTGGTGGAATCCCCTTTGAGACATGTTTTGGAAATGTTGATGGATTTGTAAGTCTAATTGGTGGTCTCTTGGTTCCACTCAATGAGGTAGGAGCTACACTCCCGTGAATAGCTATTTAGGATGTTTGAGGTCCATTTGATCCCATAGTTTCAATGTTAGCTTCTTGCAAATCAGTCTCAAAAAACCCTGGTACGCTTACACTCGGTTGAAAGTAGTAAGCAGAGATTGGAGTACCTATGTTTGTATATCTTTCTAGCTCATTGGGATGATAAGTTTGTACTCTCATCCATACTTATCTACCATTAGAACTTGCACTCCCTAGTCATTTGTGTATGTGAAGGCATAGAGGTTCTTGTAGTCTATCAACTCTCCAATGATGGAATTTAAACATCTATAGAAGTTTTTTTGATCCCCAATAGGTAACCTATAAAGTCCATCATAAGTGTAATCCGTTAGAACTCTCGTGGCTTCATTGGTTTTGATGAACCTCACGCTGGGTTTGTTGATTAGAGGATGCTTCTCCTCTAAGTCTCCAACAATTTCCACTTTTGCTCTTCCAAACTCCCGCATTTTAGTTGATTGGTTTGGATTCCAGTGAGCTACATGATCACTTGACAAATATCCATGAGCCATGCCTCGAGGTTTGGCTTGATATGATTGATAAGCCTCATGGTCTTGTCTCAACCCTCTTGTTATAGGTGTTGTAGTATTTCTGGCTGTTTGTGTAGGTGGCATAGCTCTGAGTTGAGTGGAAAAACCTAATGATGGATGAGTTGTCATGTTTAAGCCTCACTCAATACTCTCAAGATGGTCCTTGATAAGAACCCCTTGGCTTAGTGCACACAATCCCTTTTTGCCCCTGGTCAAGTCTCTAAAAAGTCAGGCTTTGGTGCCCTACTAACCTTTGGATACTAGTTTTGGGTACCCTAAAAGTTTGTAAATGGGAATCCTAGAAAATTTCCTTATCTCACAAGCTTTCTTCCTAGCTATAGGAGACTCAGTTTGGAGTTGTGTGTCAAAAGCTAGAGCAGTTTCGGTAAACTGCACTTGAAACAGCACTCAAAACAGTTTCAGGATCAGGACACAAAGAGATTTTGTGCTTGTATCTTGGCTTCCATAGGGTATTTTTCACTCAAACTTGAGATTTGGGATGTACTCAAGTAGATTTACAAACTTATGAAGTCAAATACCCTCACTATGTAGAGGTACACCGATCGCGATCATTGACCCCATGTCACAGATTTGGAAGATTTTTGCCCAGTAGCTATCCCTTGATGTCTTGATACCAAGTGTCTTTATATTTTTGAATTTGGAGATGTTTTGACCAATGAAAACCCAAATCCCAGGTGGTTTTGCGGTTATTGGCCTGATTGTGTAACTGGGACTTTTGACCACTTTCTTTTGCTTTTTTGACCTTGCTCCTTTTGGAAAATATGTTGCAGTAGATGTCAGCTACCTACTCACCAAGTCTCAACTCAAAATATCACTGGGGTACACCGATCGCGATCGTAGTTCTAGCTCCTTTTCAAGTGAAACTTGTGGATATGGTAGACAATGATGGGTACAGTCTACTCCTCAAATATTTTTGAATTTGGACAAGAAAAAGTCAAGTTTTTACCAGATCTTGGTCTGTTGCAGTGGTTTTCTGATTGTCTGCTGTTTTTGGCTATTTTGGTGACTTTTTTGAATTTTGACATCTTCTCGTATCTTATATAACCTAGGTGTATGTTTGGGTCAAATCTGGGTCAGATCTGGGACTGAGGTACACCGATCACGATCGTAGTTTGGAGCCCAAATTGGATGAAACTTCACCAGCTTGTTCACTAGATTATTTTAAGACTACCTGCCAGACACTTTTGTATTTGGACTCAAAAAAGTCAAGAATTTACAGTTTCTTGGTCTGAAGTGCCTGATTTACCAATTTTATCAGGTTTGATTGATTTTGATGTTTGATTTGGGATTTGAGAGATACCTAGGCTTGTCCTATGCGCAGGCTATTCCTCTGCATGGTTTCTTCTTAGTTTTGATGTGTTTTGGTCTACTGAAAGTCAATTTCTATGCCAGTTTAGTAGTTTTTGACTTGGATTTGTATTCAGTGGTTTTGACCAGTTTTTTGTGGTTTTTGACCCTAGGTCCTTTAGACTTTTATGTTTGTATACCCTTGAAGAGTCTACTCATCAAATCTGGTACAAATCTGAGGTCTAGGTACACCGATCACAATCGTAGTTCTGAGCCCAAATTCAACCAAATTTGGCATGCTTGTAGACACTGATGTTTAAAGGCTATCCCCCAAGTCTTTTTGCATTTGAATCACCAAAAGTCAAGATTTTACAGTTTCTGGGTCTGTCAGGCTAGTTTTACCCAAGTGGCTTGATTTCCTTGATTTTTGATGTTTTTGGGTGTGGTTGCTTTAGAAAACTTGTTTAGAATCTTATCAGGAAGGCACATGTCAAATCTTGTACAATTCTGACACTGAGGTACACCGATCGTGATCGTAGTACCAGAGCCAAATCTGATGAAATTTTACAAGCTCTCTCTGACAAGTATTTCCCAGTGTTTGGTGCTGTCACTTTGTGATTTGAATCAATTTCAGCTCTGTTTGGTCAGATTTTCTAATTTCAGAGTCTTATGGCCCTTTTGCCAAAGTTATGGTTTTCTGGTGTTTTTGACTCTATCTTTTGCCCCAAATCTGAGTGGAATGTGATTTACTTATCCTACTCCTAAGTACAGAAATGAAAGAACATAAGAAAATGAATCAAACAAAACAAACAGAATAAAAAACGGATGATGGATCAGTACTCAATCAATACAAAGAAATTTGAAGAGAAAAAATTCTTAAAGCGACCTCGCTCACAACTCCCTATATCTCTCAAGAGTAGATCTAGCCAGTCCACCGACCTTAGACTCCACTAAGCACTAAACCCCTGTCTAGATGCTTCACTGAAATGTAATGGAATGGAAATTATCTTTTGGAACAATAAGAAAACTTTGAATACGCACTTGGTCACTAATCACCTAAGATTCATTCCCCGGCAAATGCGCCAATGTTTGCGTGCCGCTGCGACGGACATCCATAGCATATCCTTCAGGCATCAACATAAATATCAATACCAGGGAAGCGACTCGGATGAGGCATGGAAACTCACTAGGGTGTCAATCCTACTGAAGTCTAAGTCAAAGATGTAATTTTTCCAATGATGTATGTAAAGGTCCATGAGAAGTTGGCCGCCGGCCACTTTAGAAAGCCCTAGGTATATAGTACTCAATCCCTATGTCAATCCTACTGAAGTCATGTGTTGGCACATAAGCCAAGCTGATCTCTCCTGCTAAGAGAATGTCCTTGACATAGTGGTAATGCACCTTAATGTGCTTTGTACGAGCATGAAAACTGTGTTCGTTGTTGCAAGCCAAGGCGCTCTGACTGTCAATGTAGATAGTGTTGGCAGTGTCTTGTCCAACACCCAAATTATCCATAAGGCGTCTGAGCCATACACACTAAACCGTAGCTGTGAAGACTGCCATGTACTCAGCCTCACAACTAGAAGTGGCCACAATAGGTCTCTTCTTGCTCAACCATGATATACATGAACTACCAAGCATGAAACAAAAACCACTTGTGGACATCGTGTGTCAAAAAACCAGCCCAATCTGAGTCCGAAAAAGCATGTAAGTCTGGCGGCAATGATCCCCCCTTGGGATAAAACAAGCTAAGATGTAAAATTTCACTCAAGTAGTGGAAAATCCTCTTGACAACCTATTAATGCTTAGACGCTGGGCTATGCTTAAATCTACTGACTTGTGAGACTGCAAGCTAAATATCCTGCCTCATGTTGCATACATAAATGAGGCATCAGCAATAGTTTGGTAAAGAGTGACATCTGCAGGATCACCAGCATCATGAAGACTCAATTTTAAACGTGTTTCCATTGGAGTGGCAATAGGTTTGCAATCCTCAAGTCCAAACTTACATAGCAATGTCTCTATGTATCTTTTCTGACACAAGGCAATATCACCATCACACTGCTTAAACTGTATGCCCAAGTAATGATGCAACATCCCCAAATCTTTCATCTTGAAAGTAGCATTCAAATCAGCCTTAAATTTAACAATATGTCTCTCATTTGGTCCAGTGATCAGCAAATCATCAACATAGAGAATCACAATGAGAAGTAGATCACCCTCGCGCTTTACATACAATGTGCTTTCTGTTGGAATGTTATTACAAAAGCCTTGTTTGACCAAATGAGTGTCACCTTTCTCATACCAAGCACGAGGAGATTTCTTAAACCCATACAAAGCTTTGTTACATATGCACACCTTATCCTCTTGAACTTTCTTGACAAAACCGCGAGGCTGTGTTAAATAAACTTTCTCAAATATGTCACCATTCAAGAGAGTAGTAACAATGTCTGATTGATGTAAATCCCAACCAAAATGAGTGTCCAATGCACATAGAAAACACATAGTAGTCATACGACAAGTGGGAGAAAAAGTCTCTTCATAATCTATGCCTTTTTGTTGTTCATAACCCTTTGCAAAAAGTTGAGCCTTATAGCGATCAATCTCACCATCTGGCTTGTGTTTCAACTTATAAACACACTTCGTACCAATGACCTTTTTGCCAGGAGGTAGATCACATAAAATCCATGTGTCATTTTCTATAAGTTCATCATATTCTGATTGCATGGCATCCATCCAGTTTTTTGAATTCTATGCTTTGTCAAAAGATAGAGGTTCCTTAACATCATTTAAGGTAGACACAACCAAAGCATAACAATCTGATGCATACGATGCATGGCGAGAGCCTGAACGAGTACTACTAGACAAAGGTGCATCCAATTTACTGGCAAATCTCTAACCTTCTCATTTTCATCCCTTTCCTCATCAAGTATATCATGTACATTTGCATCAATAATAGGTTGATCTGTAACATTTTTAGAAACCCCCATAGGCTGTACATTTGCCTCATTGGAATTTACATTCGAACTTCCACCACTGAAAAGAGGCAACAAAGTGTCATAAATGTCCCGTGAGCTTACATTAATGTCTCTAGTACATGACAACAAGGGCTAAAGAGAATCTTCCACAAACACAACATCCCGTGAAACCAAAATACACTTTGTTTGTGGATGATACAACATGTAACCTTTGCTTTCAGCACTATAACAAAAAAAAATACATTTGATGGCCTTATCATCCAATTTTTTGCATTGTGTTTGTGGCACCAATCATATGCCAAACAACCACAACCAAAAACACGCATGTGCTCAATAGAAGAATTTCTATCATGCCATGCTTCATATGGAGTAATAGACTGCAAATTTTTTGTAGGACACCTGTTTAGTACATAAGTGGCACACATGATGGCCTCAAGCCAAAAAGGATATGAAAAAGCTTGACTTGTTACCATACATCGTGCCATTTTTGTAAGTGACACGTTTTTCCTCTCAGCAACACCATTTTGCTAAGGTGTAGAAGGCATTGTACATAAGTGGCACATATGATGGCCTCAAGCCAAAAAGAATGTGGAAAAGCTTGACTTTTTACCATACATCGTGCCATTTTCGTAAGTGACCTGGTTTTCCTCTTAGTAACACCATTTTGCTGAGGTGTATAAGGCACTGTACATTGGTGTTTTATCCCATGACTAGCTAGAAATGCATTAAATTGATGAGACATATGCTCCCCCCCTCGATCGGAATGGAGGATGCCTATCGTACATTTTGAGACATTTTCAACCATAGCCAGAAATTGTTTGAAGCACATAAAAACTTCGAACTTCATTTTAAGCGGAAATATCGATGCATGCCTGGAGTAATCATCAATGAAAGTCATGAAGTAAAGGTAATTTTCCAAGGATAGAGTTTGCATGGGCCCACAAACATCACTATGCACAAGCTGCAACCTGCATGTGGCCCTAAATGAACCATCCTTTGGAAACTTAGAACGCTGCATCTTACCCAAAATATAGCCTTCACAATTATGTTTGACAGGTGCTTCAAGAGGCGGCAAAGAAGGAACCATATAAGATTTTTGCACACGCAGCAAACTGGCAAAATTTAGATGACCAAAACGTGCATGCCAAAGTTTTGCATCTAAAATAGCCTTTGAATGCGCAATTTCATTTGCAAAATTTTGCCCACACTTGTCATACAAAGTGATCTTATACAAACCAGGACATAAAATGCTAGATGCAACAATTTCATCACCAAAACTGGGATCATGTAATGTACATCAGTCATCCACAAATTTTACTACAGTCTACAAGACCAAATCAAAAGGGAACTGTCTGAAATGACTTCACCTGCAAAAATAATTTGCTCATTGATCCCCTACATCCTTTGCATAATCTTTGACTCGAGCTCTTTACGCAACAATGTAAATTTTGCCTCATTGTGGCTTGCATAAAGACTAGCCAGAATATCCCAAGCTTGTTTTGTAGATTTTGCTGAATGAATGTGAGGAGTAATGGTGTGCTTCACAGACAATGAAATCAATGCATGAGCCTACGCATCCTTTACATCCCAACGAGCTTGTTCTGTCGATGGCAAAACAACTCTAATAGCAGCAATCCTTGTAGCAAGACCTGCAACATCCTCAGCATCCCCTACATCCTCAGAACCAGGACGTACATTAATGACCTACACAATATTCTAGACGCCCTTTGACACAAGAACATGTTGCATCATGTAAGTCCACATAGGATAATTGTCCTCGTCCAATCTGTCCTCAGCAGCAAACATCTTGAACTCATCTGTGTTGTTGTTAGCCATTGTAAATACTGTACCTGATGTGAAAATTGCTCAAAAAGAAAAGGAAAAAGTGGGAACAACATGTGCTATATAGCACAAACCCTAGAATATTGTAAGAGATCTGTTATGCAAATAATGGCACTGACAAAAAATTTGCACAAAATGATGAAATAGCACGTGTAGTACTGCTTGTAGTGGAAATGAAGGCTGAAATGAGCCCGAATCAGAAATCTGAGCAGACTAAGGTCTACGAGCTTTCTTGAGTTTTTTGTTGACTTGCGAACACTCACCAAAGCTCACTGAAATCGGAGAAAGTGAATTGTCAGAATTAGGGGTGCAGGAAAACACACACAGCTTGGAGAAGATGAAGGAAGTTCAAGGCACAGAAGAGAGTGTGTATTACTTAATGTGCAATGGAAAGATAGATAGCCCTAGAATAATGGGTGTATATACAATGCACGGGAGAAAAAACCTCATAGAGAGGAAAAAAATGCCTCGACGGTCCTAAGTGTGTTCACACGCATCACTACCACATGTATATGGTAACAAACCTGCTTTAAATTTTACTCAATTTTGGAAATTTACTAGTCTAACTCTGTGATTGTATTCAACACCCGCTCTCTCCCTTGTAGCCGTCCCTTCTAGCCGCTGTTTCTCCCATAATCCCTCAAACCAATTGTTTGGTAAGTGTGACTCATGTGGACCTCTTCTCGTCCTCATGTCACTCATTCCTCCCCAGTTAAAAGTGATTTTTGTCGTTCCTTCATTGTTAGAATCATTGAGGTGTCTATTCCTTACTGCACATCCTCTTTGATTGGCCATGCTATCGTAGGTTCTAGCATTTGGATCCACATCCCGATTGATTTCCTGTACGGTTCCCATGATCACTTCACGGATTGAGTGTCCATGGTACTTAGTTTGTTCAATCTTTGTTGGAGTCATCATAACAAAAATAATCTTGTAACAATCTCTAAAGAGATAAATAGGAAGTTCAACTAATCCCTTTTTCTTGATCCCAAAAATATACACAATTTTTAAGGGTGTCAATTGTCCTAATCCGGCATGGGCAGTCCATACAAAATTTGTTATATTTTTTTCTTCCCAACAATAAACTCCAAGTCTTGGGTTATCAGTGGGGATGCGTTTCAATGTTTTAGAATCTATTAACTCATACCCTTCTAATTCTAGCACTAAAGGTCCCTCCTTTACATCCTTATCTGGTATTAGAGTATCAACCTCTAATCCCCATTTATCCATAGAATCAGGGCCTTGTATCTTGTGACAATGTACTCCATTTTGGTCCACATAAAGGTCATCTTATTTGTTTGTTCTAACCTCCTCTTCAAAATCAATGGTATGGTCGTCAATCCTCACCACAAACTCCTCATTTGGGTCCAAGCAAATCTGGGCTTCGTACTTGTTGTTCTTGAAGATGTGCTTGAACTTGAGAGAGGTCCCCATTCCTATTTGAGTTGAAAAAGAAGACATATCTGAGCTTGAGTCGGAATAAGTATCTATCACTTCTTCCACAATAGTCTCTAATGGTCTCCCTTGATTTATGCTCTTTTCTGTGGACGCTCCGCTCCTATTCTCTCCTAAGTCAATCGAGTTTCCCAAAACTCTACCTGATCTTAGGTTCATATATGGACTTACACAAATTAATTGAACTGATACTTCAAACCTGGAAAGTTTCCTTTGATTTCAATTGCAATGCTTTTGCTGTTTTCTCTCTTATCCTTCACAAAGTTGCAATTCCCTACACATCAATACTTAAAGACATATGTGACTCCACGATTTGTCAATCCTAAGTCACAAAATATTTAAAAAATCCTTTATCCAGTACCCAATAGACCCTATATGCAAAAAATGTGAAATTTACTCAGTTTTATCTTAGGCGCGCCTAAGATATTTGCACCTATCTGTGGGGTCTACTTCAACTTTTATCACATCGCTGGAGTCTCCACAGCTTGCCAAAGTCAATACTGGTGTCAAAATGACAAAATTGCTTTTTTGATGAGAGATTTATCTTCGATGTGCCTAGGATAAATCTTCCCAGTTTCTACTTTCTTTTGCCAATTGTGACTTGGGTTGGTTTCTACAAGTGATTTCAAGCTTGTACAATCAATTTTACAAAGTTTGGACAATTTATCAACCTTTTATCATTCTTTTTGATCTTATAGTCTGGTTTTCCAAAATTCCCAGTGTTTTTACCCTTGCACAACTTTAAATGTGATGAAACTTCCTTAGGAGCTGTATTATGGTCTAAATAGACCCTTTGAGTTAAAATTTTGGCAGAATTTCCTCTCTGGAGTGATTTTTATCTTCAACGTGCCTAAGATAAAACTCTACAATATTTTGATCTTTTTCACTTTTTTCTTCAAACATTGATTTTCCCACAAGTTTTAGGATTTATCCATACAATGCTTTTAAGTTTTAGCATGATTTGACTTTTCCTTATTGATTTTCTCTAAAATCTGTGTTTTTTTTTCAATTTTGGGCTTGTCCAAAGTGTTTAAGTGATCCAAATGTTTCCAAAATCAAAGGGAGTAGTCTACTCAAGTTGATCTACCACCTTGTGAGTTGAATTTTCCAGTTTCAATCTTAGAAACCCCCAGATCATCTTTGACACAAGTAAGATGGATCTGATACTTTTATTGGTTTTCTTCAATGCACCTTAGATCAGATGCATTCCTGATGATTTTCTACTTACCCTACTCCTATTGAACATGAAAAAACAATACTGAAAGTAAAAAGCTCAACCTTGAACCTACTCTTTACTTAGGTGATGCCCTTATCGACCACTAGCTTGTCTTAAGGACCCTCTACTTAGTCCATCCTACTAGCTAAAGCTCCCGAGGTCCTTACCAAGTATCTCTACTCTGAAGCACCTCTCAGTCGTGACAAAGTCAAAAAATGTGTTGCTCTAGCCAAAACTAGAGGAAGTAATGAAAATTCAAGTGAATGGTTTGGGTTTTTCTCTAGTCTAGGTTGCCTCGTCCCCGCCAACGGCGCCAAAATGTCGGCCAGCTGCCAAGCCTCACCATATCGATGCTAGAAAGCAAGAACCACATACATAAAAATTGTCAATCCGTCTGACCCGACTAGTGCATGGAGGCTACAAGAGATAGCTAATCTCTTGGAAAACCCAAGTCTAAGCCGCTCCTACCTAACTCAGTCTCAAATGTGTGTCAGACATCAAAAGATACTTTTCTTAGCATAAGCTTGATCCGATGATTTGGTATAGCTATGAGTCCTCGAATGCAATGAAACTTAATGCCTAGCATGAGTAGAGTATCCTTAATGCTCTCATGTACTCAAATGTCAAAAACCTATTTTGGTTCTTGTATTGTGCGTAGGAAGCAAAAACAACTTGTAGACGACATGACAAAAAACACGCTTTCATTCAAGAGAAACTTACATTAAATGGAAGAGCTTTCACTCCAAACGTGCTGGTATGCTCAGAATAGCAATGCAAAACCGTACAAGAGAGACACGAGGAATTGAAGAAACAATAGACTCACGTTGAGCTTCTGTAGAAAACGCTTACTTTCATTATCCAAAACTTAGGTTTTTAATTACAAAAGTTGGTTTTTTTACCTTAGACAAGGTTCAAAGGATGGATTTCTAGCTTTTTGGGCTCAATACAAAGCTTAACAAAACTGCATACGATTACAAACTTGGAGGCCCTCAACCCCTTTAGACTCGTTGGCAATCAATAATAGTACAATGGCTTTGGATTGTGCAAGATTTCTCAGTAATACAAAGGGGTTTAATACAATCAACTGGCTTAAAAAATGAGTGGTGTCCCTTTTGATGCTCTTTCTCTGGCTCTCAAGGGGTTCACCGGTCAGTACCGCCAATATAACGTGCATTCGCAAGATATTAAAAAACCCTCTTTTAACATGTGTGAATGAATAAAACAATCCCTTATTTTAGGAAATTTTCCCAAAATTGAATATAAAAACGCTATTTTAATGTATCTCTTTTAAATTGCCTAGATTTTTTGCATTTTAGAACCCTTCCTATGGAACTCACGTTGATAAAGCACTGTTGGTTTGTACAAAGTAGCATGTATACGCTACAAAGTAGTGTGTATATGCATGGCCATGTACACAAAAGGATGTAATACATGCAATTGGGAGCTTTGAAAATTAGTTTTAAGTTCCCAAAATAATGTGACGCGTACAAATTGTAAATAGTCATGCTTGCGTGCAGGCAATTGGGTACACACATGTGTCTGGACAAGGTATCAAAGCCTTGGATGTGGTCCCATGTGGATTATTTTGTCTCTAGGGAAAATTTTAAAGCTGTTTAGAATGTAGACAATGCAAGCGACAAGTGTGGGCACTCACATACGGTAATTGTCTATTTGCATCGATATGTAGCGGTGTGTGTGGACTGCCCTAGAAGTAGTCAAAAATCGTATGTGAGAATGTGGAAATGATATTTGGGTATCAAGGACCAAGGTGACAAAATTTGGTGAATTTTGGAGTCTGTTTGCTATTTTTCCCGTGAAAAATGCTTACAGGGGGTCAAAACTGGCCAAAAAAAGGTCATAAAATGGTGTGAGAAGGCTTCAAATTGCCACATCAGCCACGGTGCTGTGAGTGTTTGGACTGATGGAGAACTTTAAAAGAACAATATCAGAACTTTCACCTCTCTGTGTGTGGGAGGAAGCAGGGTTCCTATAGGTGATCTAGTGCAATCTCGTCGCATTCGCATCCTGTTTTCGAGTGTGTGGAGGAGTGAATAAGAGCTTTTTATCGTACATTTTGCACTTGGGAGAGTCTATGGAAGTTCTGAGGTTTCCACGGATGTGTGTGTGGGAAAAATGGAGGGAATAAGGTGCGGCTTTCTGCAAGACTATGTGACCCTGTATCAATGCCATTAGGGTTAGGGCTACTCCAAAGAGTCCAACAAAGTGGAGTTTGGTGAAGGTTTTGCAATGGTTTGAGAGAGGCCTTTTGTGGCTGGAGTTTTTGAGTTTTTTATGGTTTCTCTTGTATATGTTTGTCACCATCAAGTGACTCAACTCACCTTGTAGTGTCTACAGACATGCAAGGGCTTGTAGGTCGAGGTGTTTGGGGTTTGAATGGAGCTTGTGGGTAGTATTTTCATTGAGATTTTGAGTGGTGGAGAGTGAGGTGAGAAAATTAAGGTAATTTCTTGTGTTTGGTTGAGTTATATGGGTGTGTGAGTGTACGCATGATGTCTTTTGCTTCATCATCCTTTAGCGATCCGGCTAGGGAGCAAAAATTGCCAGTTGTGCACCCAGAATTTGCATTTTGAGGAGTGATATATGCACATTTTGGATGTCAAAGGGATTTTCATGATGGTGGTGCCATTCCAACCATCATTTTTTACAGGTTGTGAGGATGTAGACGATTGGCTTGCATATTATGAGTTTGATTTGACATGTTTGTGCGGTGCACTTCCAAGTGAGGCACAAAAGCTTGCAAGCATCAATCTGGTGGTTAGAGGTAATGCAAGATATTGGTATGAGAGCTTGTCACAAGATGAGAATGGAAATTGGGACATGTTTAAGAGATGCTTTTTGAAGAGGTTGAAGAAGGTGATTCCTCACCAAGATGCATGGAAACAGGTCACTAGTTTGTTTATGCAAGAGCATGAGTCTGTTGCAAAATTTTGGTCAAGATTTGTTGATGCTTGGAGAGTCTAGAAAGATGCTCTACTACATGTGGAAGCCATGTCTAAAGAGTACCAATAGCCAAAGAATACAGGTATTTGCAAGTTTGTTATGACTAGTCCTTAAAGTGAAAGTGCAAGAGAAAGAGCCCAATTCCATGCGTGAAGCATTGAAGATAGCGCTACAAAAAGAGAGGAAGCTATGTGTTGCTATAGGCACAAAGTGCCCTTTATCTATACATGGTATGGATAGTGCGGATGACCTTTATGTGCATAAAGTCACGATTGTACATGCTCATGTTGGCAAGGAGAACAGTTTGGAGGCAAGTGTGGATGCCCATATGTGCAAAGTTGATGCAAATGAAGTACGTGAAGCAACTTTGGAGACCATACACATGCCTATGGTGCAAACTGGCAAGGACATAATAGATGAATGCAAAAGTTTGAGCACTAGGACAGGAAGTGAAGATGATGAGGGATGAGAAAATCTATGATGGTGACACATCTGGTTCTTGTGAGAGTTCGTGTGATGATGTATGCGATGATGACATAGAGTCACTATATCCATTGAAGGATATGGTAGCCTTGCACAAAGAGAAATGTATATTTTGGGAAGGGACTTTGAAACAACAAGGCAAATAGTGAGCCTTGGTGAGGGTTGGCATGATGAGGACTTCTTCATGATTTGCTGTGTAGCTTTGTATGCATGTTTCCAACTTTTCAAGTGGCAAACACCTTAAGTGGAAGGAGAAGATGTTAGTGGTGGGGTCTTTAGGGCACTTTTACATTTCTTAAATGAAAATCAAGGTGGTGGAATAAGTGAAGGTGTCTTTTATGCGAGAATGGAAGAGCCATCGGTGCACGAAGAAGATGTGAAATTTATGGCTATCAATAGGATGAGCTCTAGTCATGAGATGAATTTTGGTGCACCAAGAAGATGTGAAATTTATGGCTATCAATAGGATGAGCTCTAGTCATGAGATGAATTTTGAGGTGGCTATGGTTTCAATTGATTGTAATGACATATGGCATGAGATGAAATTTACCAGTCATGTAGAAGATATGAATGGTGCCTGGGATCCAGATGGGGGTGGTATTTTGGCCAAAAAAAGGATGCTTTTTTCTTTGATAGAGGTATCTTTCTTGAGCATGTAGTTGGCTCTATGTAGATGGATACTTTTCCTATGATCCTGAAGGAAGTTTGCAGTCACTTTTATACATTTTTGTCATAGTTTGATGCAAGTGTTGAGCATAAATGCTCAACTTGGGGTTGGGCAATGATGATAAACCCCTTTTGGTTTGTACAAAGTAGCGTGTATATGCATGGTCATATGTACAAAAGAATGTAAACACATGCACTTGGGAGCTTTGAAAATTAGTTTCAAGTTTCTAAAATGATGTGACGTGGAAAAATTGTAAATAGTCATGCTTGCGTGCCGGTAGTGAGTGGGCACAAGGACAAGGTATCAAAGCCTTGGATGTGGTCCCATGTGGCTTCTTTTGGCTCTAGGTAAAATTTTTAAGCTTTTTAGTATGTAAATAATGCAAACAACAAGTGTGGGCACTCTCATCCCACCACCCGGTGCCTGATATGTAGCGGTGTGTGTACCGCCCTAGAAGTGGTAAAAAATGGTATGTGAGCATGTGGAAATGATACTAGGTATCAAGGACCAAGCCTACAAAATTTGGTGGATTTTGGAATCCCTTTGGTAGTTTTCCCATGAAAAATGCTTGTCGGGGGTCAAAACTCGCCAAAAGTGGAGTTAAAAAGGTCAAAAAATGTCCAAAATGGTGTGAAAAGGCTTCAAATTGCCACATCCGTCACGGTGATTGTTGGGGTATAAAGCCCAATGTGGTTGCCCAGGTAAGTGGGCGGGCCGCCAGGTATGTACACATATTCTTTTGTAAAAACCTAATAAGAACTCACTATGCTCTACACATTACAGTAGAGCGAGTTCACCATATCGTCGTGCTCTTCTTCTCGCACTCTCTCTCACATCGCACTTTTGCTCGTACTCCTTCAACTGGTATCAGAGCTCAGATCGAGGCTCGGGGCAGCACTGCAGGAGGCTAGAGTCACCAGCTCAGATTGGAGTGAAATTCGACAGGCGAAGACACGGCCCCAAATCCTGTGGGAGAGCACGAAGGGCTTGGTGTTCTCAGAATTTCATTCTGAGGTCATCTCAGCCACCGTTCGGCTTCGACAAAGGTCTGCGCAGGCCATTTTCGACTACGTGGTCTCGGCGGGTGCAGATCCGACTTTGCAAATTTGGGGTTTTTGGCCTACGACTGCAGGTGCTGAGGATATCGACACTCCCAGAGTGTTGATTTGTGACTGTCTACACATCGAAAGACGGCTCATAGTTCTTGGAGGCATGTCACATACGACACGGGCGCATCTACACACAGACTGTAGGCGACATCCACTAGTTCATCAGGTAGCTTGTGTTTGCTGCTTGATATTCCAGATTTCATCTTGACATTGAAGGTACTTCCACATGGGATGTATTGTCAGAGATGATGTATGTTTGTTGAGGGTTTGCTGGCTGTGAGTCACGCAGCAAACAATTGCCGCAGCGGTTACAGCATATAGTGGGAAATTTGTGGATGTATGACTTTGTGGGAAGTCTATGTACTGTCAGATTTACTGCAGCCTTTGTTGAGGGTCGAGTGAGGTTTTATTGAGCTGGGGGATTCTCGAATGTTGAGATCCTTTCGGTGATACAGGTCTTGGAGCGATCCCTCGAGCACCCTTAGATAGGCAGCTATGATGTATTGACTGTGAGTTAGACAGTTGGGATTGCATCTTTGCTTTACTGCCGTTGAGGCATTGTCACAGTCTATGCTTACAGGGCAGTGATAGGACAGTGAGAGACAGTACAGGTGCAGGACAGGTTTACCCGCAGCTTACAGTGTCAGAGAGACAGTGTTTTTTGAGCTGTTTTTTGGTCTGTTTTTTGAGTACACCAGAGCCATTTTACAAAGGAGACTCTGCCAAAATTTATGCAGAATCTGAAGCTTTCTTGGTTCATTTGACAGGTTGATATTGGTTCAGAGGTCAGTTTACAGGGGAAACTCTGCCAAATTTTTCCCAGGAAAGTAAACCACTGTGAAGCGTAGCTATGGCTGGATCACAGGACACTGCTCTTTACAATATCAAGAAGCTGGATGGAACCAATTTCCCATTGTGGAAGAAGCAGATTTGGCACATGTTGGTACAAAAGAAGCAGATAAAACCTATAAAGCTCAAGGGGATAAAACCAGAAGATATGGACGAAGATGAATGGAGCGAAATGGATGAATTGGCACTTTCTACCATTATGCTGACTTTGGCAGAAAGCGTTTACTTCAATGTAGCAGACGAGATGTCGGCTTATCAAGCATGGTTAAAGCTGAGTGATCTTTATGAGAAGCAGAGTGCAGCTTCACAGGTATACTGGCTTAAGAAGCTTGTTGACTTGAAGATGAAAGAAGGGACACCTATGTCCAATCATCTGAATAAATTCAACACAATCTATAGTCAGTTGTCAGCTCAAGGTGTCAAGTTTGATGAACCTGTTAGAGCTATGTTCCTATTGATCACATTGCCGGAAAGTTGGGACACTTTTCGCACAGCTTTGAGTAATTTTGCACCTCCAGATGGTTTGAACATAGCAGGTGTAGAAGGAAGTCTGCTTACTGAAGAAACCAATAGAAAGACAATGGACAAAGGCAAAGGAACAGCCTTAGTTGTCAGGGGAAGGACCAAAGAAAAGTACAAAGGTGGAAAGAGGAATCAGTCTCGTAGCAAGTCCCGCAGTGCTAAAGGCAAGAGTGACATAGAATGCTACCATTGTGGCAAGAAGGGTCACATGAAAACAGACTGCAGAGAATGGAAAGCAGAAAAAGGCAAAGAGAAAGCTGAAGACCATGGTGAGAAGAACAAGTCCTCAGTGAAGATTCAAGAAATAAATGTGACAAACACTGTTGCAGAGGATGATAGTCTAGTGTTAGGAGACATCTACGTCTTGAAGAATACAATGGACTCAGCTCTTCTTACAGCATCTGATGGAAATGCACTGAGTGACTGGATTATAGACTCACGGGCATCACTTCATGTGTCTCCAAACAAGGAGTGGTTTACCTCTTATGTGACCACTAAAGATCATGTTCGGCTAGGCAATGGGCAGACATGTGAGATCTTAGGTGTTGGAGATGTTCAATTGAAGTTTCATAATGGCTCTTCTTTCACGCTGAAGAATGTGAGACATGTTCCCACAATTACAAAGAGATTGATCAGCACAGGAGTAAAGTCTGGAGGACTTTACATGATTTATGTATCAAATGTCTCTAAAAATGTAATCAATTTAACCGAGCAGCCGAACGTTTCTTTGTGGCATAGCCGGTTAGGACATATGTCCAAGAAGGGAATGGAAATCTTGTCTCGTTCTGGTTATTTGCCTGGATTTTCATTTAATGATTTTGAATTCTGTGAACATTGTCTGTATGGTAAACAAACACAGCAGCCACATAAGCATAGAAGCAGTAGAAGAGATACACAGTTGGCACTTGTTCATAGTGATTTGTGTGGACCTATGCCTAACCTATCTCTAGGGGGAGCTTCTTACTTTATGACATTTATAGATGATTACTCGAGGAAAGTATGGGTTTACTTTCTCAAGCACAAGGATGAAGGGTTTAGTGTTTCAAAACGTTTGTGACACTTGTGGAGAATCAGAGTGGCAAGAAGCTTAAATGCTTACGCACTGACAATGGTGGAGAGTATGTTTCAAAGGCCTTTCAGGACTTTTGTGACTCAAAAGGTATAAAACGTGAACTTACTGCTCCTTACAATCCTCCTCAAAATGGCGTTGCTGAGAGGATGAATAGGACCATACAAGAGAAGGTCAGAAGTATGTTGTCTAATGCACAGCTGCCAAATGGGTTTTGGGCTGAAGCTATATCAACAGCTGTTCATCTTGTAAATAGATCTCCTAGCAAGGTTTTGCAGAAGGATTCAGTTCCAGAGATGGTATGGTCAGGCAAAATGCCCTCATACAAGCATCTCAAAGTCTTTGGCTGTGAGGCATATACTCACGTTCCAAAGGAATTTAGGAACAAACTTGAGCCAAAGAGTAGAAAGTGCATCTTTCTAGGCTATGGTAATTCTGGTGAGATGGGGTACAGACTTTGGGATCCCGAATCCAGAAAGGTTGTCCGCAGCAATGATGTTCACTTTAATGAATCCAAATATCATTCTAAACCAGAGAGGGTTGAGGAGATTAGAAGAGTTGTCTTCCAAGAAGATGGACCTGCACGTGTAAGACAAAATGTCAGGGCTCAAGAGGAGCAAGGACAGGATAGAGTGGAACCACAGGTTGTGGATGAGCTTGAGCCACCTATTGTGCGTAGATCTGGACGTGTCACGCGACCTCCTGATAGGTTTGTTCCATCTATGAACTATGTCATGTTGACTGATTGCAATGAGCCTTCATGTTACAAGGAAGCAGTGCAAATGAAGGACTCCGGGAATTGGCAATTGGCCATGCAGTCAGAGATGACAGCTCTGCAAAAAAAAAAGACATGGAAGCTAGTTAAATTACCACAGGGCAAAAAGGCTCTACCTTGTAAATGGGTTTACAGGTATAAGATCACCGCTCATGATAGTCAGCCAAAGTACAAAGCAAGGCTTGTTGCCAAGGGCTTTAAGCAAAAACAAGGCATTGACTTTGATGAAGTCTTCTCTCCGGTGGTCAAGATGACTACATTGAGATGCTTTCTTGCATTGGTTGCCATATTAGATTTGGTGTTGCACCAAATGGATGTCAAGACAGCGTTCTTGCATGGTGATTTAGATGTGGAAATTTACATGCAGTAGCCAGAAGGGTTTGTTGAGAAAGGCAAGGAAGATTGGGTATGCCAGTTGTTAAAGAGTCTTTATGGCTTAAAACAATCACCAAGGGCATGGTACCATAAATTCCACAAGTTTATGCTTTCTCAAGGCTACAAACGTAGTGAGTTCGATCACTGTCTATATACAAAGAAGGCTAAGGATGGTAGTTGGCTGATCCTTATTTTGTATGTGGATGACATGTTGATTGCTGGCAAGCACTTGGAAGAAATTTCAGCTTTGAAGTCAAAGATGGAAAAATCGTTTGACATGAAAGACATGGGTGAGGCAATTCATATACTTGGTATGTGCATTGAGAGAGACGGATCAAAGAAGTTGATTTGGTTATCTCAAACAGAGTATATTGACAAGGTTTTGCAACGTTTCAATATGGAGAAGGGAAAGGCACTGAGTGTTCCACTGCCACCATATGTGAAACTTAGCAAACAAGATTGTCCTTTGTCTGAGGAAGAACAGGCTGAAATGGATAAGATTCCATATGCATCTGCAGTGGGTAGTTTGATGTATGCAATGATTGCTACTCGCCCAGACATTGCATTTGCAGTGGGAGTAGTAAGTCGATACATGTCATACCCAGGCAAGAAACATTGGGAGGCAGTGAAAGGAATATTGAGATACCTGAAAGCTACAAAGAGTACGCGTATATGCTATGGGAGTCAGGAGCTAAGTATAAAGGGTTTTACAGACTCAGATTATGCAGGTGACTTAGAAAACCGAAGGTCTACGTCAGGGTATGTCTTTACATTGGCTGGTGGAGCAGTATCATGGCGTTCTAGATTACAAGATTGTGTTACTTAGTCTACTACAGAGGCTGAATATGTTGCAGCATCAGAGGCATGCAAAGAATCAATTTGGCTTAATCGACTAGTAACAGATTTGGGAATCAAAGAAGAGATGCGTGTGTTATATTGTGATAGTCAAAGTGCTATACAATTGGCTCGCAATCCAGTTTATCACTCAAAGACAAAGCATGTGGATGTGAAGTATCATTTCATCAGGGAAATGCTCGAGGATAAGCAAATTCAGCTTGTCAAAGTTCACACCACAGAAAATTCTGATGATCTACTTACAAAAGGACTTCCCTCAGAGAGCTTTGCACATTTTCGCAAGCAGTTAGGTGTAGGGTAGTACATCACTTCTCTACATCTCTTGTATATTAGCTTGTATAGTAGCTTCTCTCACACTTAAAGTACCACATTGGACTTTAAGTGGGAGGTTGTTGGGGTATAAAGCCCAATGTGGTCGCCCAGGTAAGTGGGCGGGCCGCCAGGTATGTACACATATTCTTTTGTAAAAACCTAATAAGAACTCACTATGCTCTACACATTACAGTAGAGCGAGTTCACCATATCGTCGTGCTCTTCTTCTCGCACTCTCTCTCGCGTCGCAATTCCGATCGTACTCCTTCAGTGATGTTAGTGTTTGGAATGATGGAGAACTTTGAAATAACATTATCATAACTTTCACCTCTGTGTGTGTGGGAGGAAGCAGGGTTCCTACAGGAGGTCTAGTGCAGTCCCGTTGCATGCGCGTCCTGTTTTTGAGTGTGTGGAGGAGTGAACAAGAGCTTTTTCTCTTTAACTTTGCACTTGGAAAAGTTTATGGAATTTCTGAGGTTTCCATGAATGTGTGTGTGCGAGGAATGGAGGGAACAAGGTGCGGCTTTCTACAAGATTGTGTGACCCTGTATCGATGCCATTAGGGTTAGGGGTACTCCAAAGAGTCCAACAAAGTGGAGTTTGGTGAAGGTTTTGCAATGGTTTGAGAGAGGAATTTTGTGGCTGGTTTTTTTGAGTTTTTGATTGTTTTTCTTGTATATTTTGGTCACCATCAAGTGTGATTTCAAGTGTTGATAAACTTGACTCACCTTGTAGTGTCTGCGGGCAGGCAAGGGCTTGTTGGTCGAGGTGTTTGGCATTTGAATGGAGCTTGTGGGTAGTATTTTCATTGAGCTTTTGAGTGGTGGTGAGTGAGGTGAGAAAATTAAGGGAATTACTTATGTTGTGTTGAGTTATTTGGGTGTGTGAGTGTGCGCACGGCATCTTTTGCTCCATCAATGTTATACATTAACATGATTACATAGTGCACCCCCCGAGGTTCTGCTCTTGTTAGCTGAGTAGCTAAGAAGATTGTAGAGTCCATTTTGAAGAACCCAGTCATGAATGGCTCTTCAAAAGTTTTTAGATACTGTGAGGGAAAAAAAATGACGTGAGCATACAATCCCATGATCATGTTTTGGCTTGGAATCTCCGTTTCTAGGTTCCAACATAAGCCCCTTTGTGCCATCTAGAAACACTTTCCATGGGTGTTATACCGCCTCGATGTCCTCAAAAGCTATTATGTAGGTTATAAGCATTTTGGAAATTTTAACTAGCATATGATATGTGAAATCTATGACATCTCTCATCTGCATGATGATCCCTTGTAATGTGTTCACCATGTATCTTTCTGATGGGGGAAAGTTGTTGGCCGATTTTGATAGGATAGGGTAGTTCAACACTGATGGTCTTCTGCTTTGCCATGTGAAGTAATTCTCCTAGGATTGCCTTTGTGAAATAGGGAAATAGGTGGGATCGATCTAACGTATTGAGGAGAATTCATATACATAGTCTCGTCATGTGGTCGCTTTTCAAACCATGTCTTCTACCATAGGGGTTGATTTCTAGGATTGCTAGTACCTGGTCCACTATCACAAGTACATCTCTGTAATACCCCTTGTGATTCAATTTGAGAGTGGGCAAGAGATTCTTCTTCCACATGAGAGCTTCTTGCTTCATGAGCGGAAGTGGAATCATTTCGTGACTGAAGGTCTTGACCACCTCATCCGGTGTGATCATCAGAAGGGCCAGTGATTCCAGTACTTTGAGTTCATATTGCATGTATGCTCAATGAGAGGGATCTTGCACCTTTAAAATCCACTTTTTTATCTCCTCTTTGGCATTTTTTGTCTCTTTGATGGCTTCAAAATCATGTAAGCCTACCTCAATAGAGGTGCTTGGCAGCTCTACTAGGGGTGTGGGACGCGTGTCTAACCTCACTATCCTATCTTATTGCAGTATTAGCAAGAACCACGATTAAATTGTCAATCCATGGCATGAAGTTGACTCAACTAGTGAATAGAGGCTACAAGAGGGTGTCAATATCTTGGAAAACAACTAACAACTCGCATCTAACTCATGCTACACTCATGTGACAGAAATCACTAAAAGCCAATTGCTCATCGGCAAACAAATTACATCCGTTGCAGCATCAAATGACATCCAAACATAAAGAAACTTCTAGGACATCTTTTTAAGACCTAAGCACACATGCTTATGGTCTCAAATCCCACTTTAGGTCAAGTGCCAAAATCAGAATTATTAACAGAAGTGGATTTTTGACCTAGTTGTTTTTGACCCAGAATGCATCTAAATGCTTAGCAATGATGCCCCAATACGCCACCTATGCTTAGTTTTTGATTTGAAATTCCTAGTTATGATGAAATTAGACCGCCGGTTGGCGATGCCAAAAACTACAAAATACCGTGACATGCTTACGTCAATGCGTAAAGCTCTTACCTACGGTTGCAATGCAACAAACACGACTGCAATGTGACAACTGGGGAGGGAATAGGAAGCGCGAGAAGGAGAGGAATGAGCGCCATTAGCTCATGCTGTGTATTTCATGATCCAAAACTTAATAATAACTTACAAAAATTGGCTTTTATACCTTAGCCAAGATTTTTGGTGGTCAAAACTAATAATCTGGGAGTTCTACCAAAGATGGGTAATGACATGTTGATACAGTCTGGAAGCTTGTAGACGCAGCTCATCAATTACAAGGTTTATTTGAAAAAAAAGTGTTTTTACAATGAGAACTCCAAAAAATGGTATCCGTGGTATCTGTGTTAGCTTGCTGCTAACATCCCCCCCCCCCCCCCTCCTCGCCTATGTCGTCCCTTGACACAACTTTATGGGCTAGAGTAGTCTTCTGGCTGGCGGGGCTGGCGAGGCGGTCTTTAAGCACTGTTAGCGCCTTTTGATATCTGATCTTCCTTTCCTTATCTGGCACTTGCAAAAATTGCATTATCACTCTATTTTTCAGTTCCATTGTTGAGTAGCCTACAAACCTTGATGTGAGGTTGCTGATCACTGGTGCAAATATCTTCATTCGCCAAGTGAAGAATCCCATGTAGAAAGCTTCCTCGAATGCCAGCATATTAAGAGAAGGTAGAAACATGCATCTGCTGTAGAATCCATAGAGGACTTCGTCAAAAGGTTGGCCACTGAGATCATAGCACAAACCTTTGTTACCCTCAAGGAATGACATCCAAAGGGCGCCTGCTTGCTCTGGCTCATTGAACACTTTGATGCATGTGAGCAGCATTCGGCAGATTTTGCATAGCATAGCACATGACAAATCTGGTAGACTTTTGAAGAATGACATGGCTCCCTTTAGGGTTTTCACCATCTATTCTTCAGTCTCGCTGGTCCCTTTTCTGGAGCAGGTAATCTGGGGTAATTCAGCCAAGTTGGCCGCTTCTTTTATAGTGCCTCATGTGCTATCTAGATCCTTACTTTTGGTACAGGACAAAAGGTAGGATCCTTTTGCAGGGCCGTAGGTTCTCTCGTGAACAGAATCAAGTACCTTGGGTTCTTGTTCAGCCAGCAGCTCAACTTCCACTTAAGGTGGTCTTTATCTGCGCCCTTGACTTGCATGTCTATTTAAAGTCTTTCTTTTACTTATAGCAACTCAACTTTAATCAGAGGGTAGGGCAGGGATTGTTGGTGCCATTGTGCATTTATTTGATTGGGAGTGAGTTGTGTGACTTTGACAGAATGAAGTACTCTCAACTCCCAATCCATTGCTGCCTTCCACTGCTCATCTACCTCTTGTGTAACTTTTTCTTTTAGTGCATCTTCTTCAGCCTTTGAGAGTTGGACCATGGACACTGTCTCTTCTTCTTCGATGGGTACCTGAAATTCTTCCTTGTTGATCAGCTCTATTGCAGCCTGTGTCTCCATGTCAGCAAAGGATACTGAGGGGATTTCTATATGAGGTGGCTCCAAAGTGCCTACCTCTTCTTGTGTTTTTGGCCTTCCCTCTCTCAGTAGCTGGTTAACTCGTTTGAGTTCAACTATCTCCTTTAGCAGTTCATCTTCTCTTTGGATCCGCATCAAGGCCACTTCTCCGCGTTGAGACTGCTCTAACTTCAGCTCCAGCTTGAGGTTTTTATTTTTCTTTTGTAACGCCTTGTAGACCTTGTCTGTTTCCTTGATTGAGGTGACGGCTGGATTCTCTCGTATTTGCCACAAGAATATCGCCCAATCATTGATTCTTTGTTCTAAGTACTGTAGGGAAGCATTTTCCACATCTAGCTGTACCTGGATCTTTTGAGTTGATAGGGTTGTGGTTAGAAGTTTATTTGTAACTTCCATCAACTGATCATCCTTGGCTTTGCATGCATTTGACATTTTGGTAAGCAGCTCACCCAGTTCTTCCATTTCTTTCTGTTGCTTGTCTCTTGCGAAGAGCTGATGTTGTACAGCTTCCGCTCTTAATTCCTGCACTTGGCTCTGGAGATCGATGATGACATTACGTCTGTTGTCTAACTCTCCTTGGAGTGCATCGATCACCATCTCTAACTCTTTGGCCCGTGTGCTACGGCCAAGTGCTGCTAAGCGAAGTCTTTCTGTCATCTCCTGCATTGGCTTAGCAAATTCGTTCACTTGCAAGATGACTTCATCATTCGACTGTCAATCTTCACTTTGTGTTAATTGCTTTGATGTTTCTGTAGATTATTTTACCTTTGGTTGCGTCATGGCTGCTGGTTGCTGATGTTGCCCTTGTGGCTGCTGATCTTTCTGTGTTGAGGTAGAGAGTTGTAGCTCGGCCTTATACTATTGTGTTGAGGTAGAGGGTGTTTCCTCAGCCTCTTGTGCTCTTGTGTGCTCAAATTTTGCGAAGTCCTCTTTTGGTGCAGGACTGGCTGCCTTTTTTGTCTCTGGCTCTTTCTCTATTTGCTTCTCTTGAGTAGAGACAACTGCTTGTTGTGCTGTTTCCGTGGCTTCTTGCTGTTTAGATTCTTCTGTAGCTTCGACTGTTTTTTCTTGCTCAGGTTCTGCTTCTTTTGTTGGCTCATTTGTTGTGGTTCTAACTGGTGATGGTGGTGGGCTTGACATTGGTTGATCTTAGCATTTAGAGACAAGAGAAGAGATGCCGGGAGACACATCACCTTGGGCATGTTGTGCTCCTCCTTGTGTAGTGGTTTCCTCTGATCTCTTTTGCTCTTCTTTCGCCTCTTTCACTTTTCTCGTCGCTTCTTCGGCTTCTTTCAACTTTAAAGCTTCTGCTTCTTGGTACATCCATTCCAATACTTCTATGGGATCTTCAGCCTGCTTCCTGGTGTGATGCTTGGTTCTTGGACCCTTAAGCCCACTAGGCACCCACTTTTTCGGGTCCTTTCCTTGTGCCTGATGGATGCATTGGTATGCGTGTTTTTCTCTTTCAAACCGGCTTTCTTTTGCACACGCTCTTCTTGGTGTGTTGCCACGGCTTTTCTCTTCATTTCCTCCCTTTGTGCTCTCTTTTCTTCATTCATTAGGAAGTGAATGGGGTATAGGAGGGTCTCTTTATTTGGGAGTTTAAGGGAATGCTTAAAGCTTAAGCCAAGTTTGACCAAACCTAAAAGAGAGGGCAAAAAGGCCTATGCTGAGATTTTTTAAAAAAGCCATTTCCATATTTTGAATTTGAAAATAGTTTATTCAGTAACCCAAAAGAGAGGGGGGTAAATGAATTTTCAAATGTTCTTTTCCCACCCCTCTTCTCTCTCTAAGATATAAATCTCTCTCTCTCTCTCTCTCTCTCTCTCTCTCTCTCTCTCTCTCTCTCTCTCTCTCTCTCTCTCTCTCTCTCTCTCTCTCTCTCTCTCTCAGAACTTATTAAAGGACATTTTTTAGCCCCCCTCTTGCCAAAAAAAAAAGATTTTTCACATTCTCTCACTGCATTCTCTCTCTAAAACGTGAGCCAACTCTCTCTCTCTCTCTCTCTCTCTCTCTCTCTCTCTCTCTCTCTCTCTCTTTCTTTCCCCCCTTTTCTCTCATGTCACTTTCTCTTCCAATCATTAAGGAACATTCTTGGCTGTCTCTTTCTGAAAAAGTGCAGATCCTCCAAGGTTGCAGATTTTTCCTCTTTCTCACTCTCTCTTCCTTTATTCTCTCTCTCTCTCTCTCATGCTTCTCCCACTCCAGCTCCAGCTGAGTGCAATTGAAAACTCCATTACCTCTGTGTGCTGCAGCATTTCTCTCTCTACAATCATGATCAACAATTCGATTTCAAAGGAGATTGAGATGCACTCCCTCTCTTTCTTCCCTCCACAACATAATCTTTTTCTCTTAACTCTGAGTACTCTCCACTTCTTTCCTCCATAGCCACCTTCACTTGCTTGTAGCAGTCACCATTACACATTCTCACTAATTTGCTTGATTAACTAACACAATGTCATTCAATCCCCTACCACTGCAATACATTACTAACAAATCAAAACGATATCGATTAAACACTGATTTAGAGCAGGAGTATGCAACTATGCGACTTGGAACATCTTATCCCAATGCTGGAGACCAGCTACTACGGAACCATGGATGCAAGGCAATCATCTTATGGATTGATGGCCACATTTACCCTGGCGATCCAATGACCAATGCATCACCTTCTTTCCGTAATGTCACTGAGCTAATGTGATTTATTGGAGATAGGAGAGATGGACTGTTTAGCTACTGCTGGAGATTAGATTCAGCTTTTTTCAATGAAAGGGAAGCAAGAAAACATCTCTGTGCTACCTATTCTTCATTGCAAGAGAAGTACGTGAAAGACATTCAACAAGTCAAAGAGGAAGCCAATGAGAAGACGAAGTAGCTTAATGACGAGATGTCAAAGCTTATTACAAAGGCAGAGCATAAAAAAATGGAGCAAGAGCGTCGTCTAGACAATTAGGTTCAGCTACAACACACTACACGTAATGTGCATCGGCGAGTCGATCATCTCACACACATTCCATTGGGCTATCACATTCGCAAGCGCAAGAGACATGCAATGTCTATGCTATCTTCAAGCGGAGGAGCTCGAAAGAAACGTATCCGTAAAACTCGGTAGGAATACAAATGCAAGCTTCTAATTTTGTACAATTTTTGTAGGTTGTTGTAATATTATTTTAATATGTAGGAACTTGGCTCGGATGACGATGGGAATCAAGTCCAATGCTGAAACAATAGGACATACTTTGCTGCAGCATATCATCAAACCAAAGGAGTTGGTGGAGCTATTGGATGATCCATCCAATGATGACATTTCCAAAGTTTTTGCGCCATAAGTATTTCAGTGAGCTGAAGAACCTTGTTTCACCTCAGGAGATGATGGAGGTGTGTGAAAGCGCAAGAATAAGTTTCAAGGCCTACGAAGCTTTGTATAGAATTGTTACACTAGGTCACAGAGAAAAAGGTTTGTTTAGGTTGCTGACAATGCCTTACAGTGTTCGCGTTGCAAAAAGGTGCGCCAACAATGATGTTGCAAGCTGGTTGGGTGGATTTCAATATGTGGAGGATGTCCTGCCACTAGAAGAGAACAAATATTTTCGTTACAACGAGTTCAATAATGTCTATGTTGACTTGTTGAAGCTTCAGGAGTCAATGATCATATTTTATGGGTTGACACAGGAAGAGTGTGATGGCAAAGTTATATTTGTGATGAAGCTTGATGAGTGCCAGATTGACAAAGGTCAACGGCTTGAAAGGGTAAGCATTACTCTTATGAACAGAGCCTTGGTGGGCGTTGATGTTGAGCGAAATGCCAGTTTGAAGGGAAACACCTATTTAGGTATTCATTTCAAGAAGAATGTTTGGTGGCTAGCAGCTTTTCATCTCCCACATGAGACACATGAGTCTCTCAAATGGTATTTTAATCACACCCCAATCGTTGACGTTATTTGGCAACAACAAGAAGGACAACGATTGTTGCAGGTTTCAGGTATGGGTACGTTCCAAGTGGA
This sequence comes from Adiantum capillus-veneris, assembly GCF_014529385.1. Taxonomy (NCBI): domain Eukaryota; kingdom Viridiplantae; phylum Streptophyta; class Polypodiopsida; order Polypodiales; family Pteridaceae; genus Adiantum; species Adiantum capillus-veneris. The sequence goes on along the minus strand of NC_140954.1, from coordinate 105,272,169 downwards.
GTGTCATTTGGCAAGAGACTTGAAAACTGTCAAGTGTACGTTAGGATGCAAGCAAGGTGCAATGACCCTCTTTCCATGCATTTATTGCTGCCACTGTAAAGTCTCATTAGGAACTGATGGCAAGGGTAAGGGTGACAAAGCTACAGTCAACTCTACGAAAGGTAAGGATAAGGGTAAGGGTAAGGGTGGCAAAGGTGCATTTAATTCTGCGAAAGGTTTGACTACTACACAAATAGTGGGTAAAGCACTCCAACAATGGTTTCAAGATATCCTCAGTTGTAACCAGAGTGTACCCCCTAATCGAGACATGGATGATCCAAATTGGGATCCTATTCTATCGATTCCTCTAATAAATGTGCATGTGTGCACTCTTCATGCCCATCTACGAGTTCTTGACAAGTTGTTGATGCTCCATATTCATTATTCTTGGAATATGGAGCCTACAAAAAGAAGGTAAGAGTGTATCAAAGAACTTGAATCTATTCTATCAAGCGTTGGCTTGCATGGCGGTGCAGTAGAGTTATCAAAGGATAGGAAGGTATCTAGAAGTACATAGGATCGTCCTAATAAAATATGTATGGGTGGTAGTAAATCTAGGCATATGCTTTTAGACTATTCTAACTCTCAAAGTCCCAATGAGTTTCAATTGTGGAAAAAGGTGTGTGACATTACCACCTACAGAGGTAACGAAGCAGCCCTAGGAATTAAGCGTGTTCGTGTGTGGCAGTCTGTAGATAATATTTTTTATTTGCTTGAAAAGGAAAATCTAACTTCTACTAAGCTATCCACTTTAAATTTTGTAATCAATAGTTTCACAGCGCAAATGGTGGATGCCTGGGGGGGAGACACACATGAAACATTACATGGTGGGTTGAACACTTTTTCTTTGGAATTTAAAAAAATCAGTGTTTGAACTAAAGGTTTATATTTTTGCAGCATATTCTTTTTGCTCATAGCTCATTTTTCCTCGACACGTTTGGCTCATTGGGCATCTAGAGTAGCCAAGGAATGGAGTGCTCACACTATCAAGCAAAAGCAGTGTATTTTAAAAATACAAGGCATGAAGGTGGGAGGAAAAAGAGCAATGCTCTGCATGAAATGTTCAATTGGTTCTACAGAGTTTTAGCAGGAAGAGAAAGGAAGAAGACTAGAGTGCAAAGAAGCTTGAAATGCAGAATAGAGAAAGTGGTTAGCGTGAGACAATCGCAATCATATCATGCTTCTAGTGCAAAAGATCGATTTCGACGGTGGTTGGCGACAAGGCAACGAAATGGCAGACGTTGGGTGGAAAATCAATAAAGTTTTGACACTAACCATTCCCATATTGAGCATACATTGTAATGCCATGTGATCTGTTGGCGTCCCAATCAGTGGTTTCATGTAACAAATTTTGACAATTTTGGATTTTTAATGGTATTATTGAGTTTTTAAGTTTCTTTTAAAAAATTAGTACTTTATAAGTCAAAACTCACAACTTGAAGTTCATTTCTTGTTTGCACATTCTAGAAGATTCACTCGAGCACAAACTCACACACACACACATCTTGCACCACATGGACGACTCATATGAGCAGGCTGACACTACACACAACAATAGCACCACAACCACTCACACCGTAAAAAATCCGTAGCCAGAATCCCATGGAGAATGCACGGCTACAAATCCACATCCCCAACCACTGTTAAGTATGGAGCATGATTTACCCCTTGTAATTTTCTATGGTAAAAACACATTTGTAAGGCCCGCATTATGAGGAGAAGCCATTGTGCGTGAAGGAAAATCACTCGCCGGAAACCAAAATTTTCACGGCCAAAATTCAGGGGCAACTTTAGGGGCCTCGGGGACGGAAGCCCCCAAGACTTTTTTTCCCCTTCGCCGGAATATTCCTTTTCGCCTGAATATTATGGCCGGACGACGGCTGGAAAGTGGTCGGAAAAGGACCGATCAGTTGGCCTATGGCCGGTGGCCGGTGGTCCGAAGTCAATAGCTGGTGGCCGGTGGCCGAATTTCAAAGTGGACTTGTCTTCTCAAAGGCGGCCACACATGGGCGGATTGGAGGGTCCCTTTTGGACTTATCTACACAAGGGTGGCTACGCATGGTTGCCTCTCATGAGAGAGGGCAGCCCTTTTGGCCTATAAAAGGAGGCCATTTCTACACACATTTCATAGTGTGAAGTTGACACAACAAGGTGAGTATGAGGTGGTGAGAGTGAAGCAAGGCGGGAGCTCCATTAAGGGTATAATCCCTTTGTAAACTACTTCTTGTTTTGAAGTACTAAAGCCATTGAGTGGCTGCTTTCTTGTGGACGTAGCCCACATTGGGTGAACCATGTATATCATATTTACTCTCTCTCTCTCTCTCTCTACTCTATAATCTCTTGTGTGTGAAATCTATCTCTCTCCATTAAGTAATCTACTCAAATATCTATTTAGCTACGTTATATTTCCTAACAACTGGTATCAGAGCAAGGTTTGCTTGTAGCTAAGTTATCTCAAGGAAAGGATTCCTTGAATTGAGTGGGAGTTATGGAGGAGGAAGGGAAGCTCAAGGTTGAGAAGTTCAACGGCAAAAACTACCAACATTGGAAGATGCAGATTGAAGACTATCTCTACCAGAAGGACCTCTATTTGCCACTAGGCGATCTTGCAAAGAAGCCCGCAACAATGGCAGATGAAGCATGGATTGTCCTTAATCAAAAGGCACTAGGAACAATCCAGTTAAGCTTGGCGTCAACGGTGGCCTTCAATGTTTCGGAAAGGAAGACCACAGAGGACTTGATGAAGTCACTTGATGACTTCTATGAGAAACCATCGGCATCCAATAAGGTATTTCTCATGAAGCGCTTGCTCAATCTAAAGATGGCAGAGAATGGTTTAGTTGCAGAACATCTAAATGACTTTAACACAAACATAAGTCAACTTTGATCGGTGAAAATAAAGTGACAAAGTGCGAGCTCTCCTTATACTATCATCTCTACCAGATAGTTGGGATAGACTTGTGATGGCTGTAAGTAATTATATCTCTGGCACAAATACTCTTAAGTTTGATGATGTTGTGGGTGTTCTCCTAAGCGAGGAAATGCGAAGGAGAAGCATAGGAGAATCATTAAGTGTTGCATTGTCACTGGAAACAAAAGGAAGGCCTAAGGAGAGGTTCAAAAACCAAAAGGGTCGTGATCGCTCAAGGCGGAGCAAGTCACGCACAAAGTCAGTTCTTGAATGTTGGAACTGCGGAAAGAAGGGCCACGTCAAGAAGGTTTGTTGGTCCAAGAAGAAGAAGGAGACAGAGTCTCAAGACAACAAGCCAACATCAGAGGCCAATGTGGCAAGTAAAGTAGAGCAAGATGCTCTAATTCTCTCAGTAGAGAATGTGTCTAATTCCTGGATAGTAGATTCTGGGGCTTCATTCCATGCGACACCACACAAGCAACATTTCCAAGATTACACCAAAGGTAATTTCGGGTATGTATACTTGGGAGATGATGAAGCTTGTGAGATTGTTGGCAAAGGTACAGTTTCGGTCAAAACTGCTAACGGAAATGAATGGAAGCTTAAAGATGTTAGGCATGTTCCTTCTCTTGCACTTACCATCAGGGATAACTATCCACTGTCAATAACCGATCATGTTATTGAGATGGTAGTAGCAGGGAAAGAAGCCTATAGTTTCTTGGATGGGTTCTTAGGCTACAACCAGTTGATGATCAAAGTGGAAGATCAACATAAGACATCTTTTGCGACAGAGTGGGGTGTATTTGCGTACAGGGTAATGCCTTTTGGCTTGACCAATGCCCCGGCTACATTTCAAGACTAATGAGCCACGCATTCAAAGAATATCTCAGACAATTTCTGGAGATCTACATGGATGATCTTTGTGTTCATTCTCATCGAAGAAGTAACCACATCACTCATCTGGGAAAAGTCTTTGAAAAATACAAAATGTATCGTATTTGCTTAAACCCGGAAAAATGTGTCTTCATGGTAAGACAAGGTTGAATTTTGGGCCACATTGTGTCCAAAAATAGAATTTCAATTGATCAAGAAAAGGTACAAATAATTGTTGCACTGCTAAGACCAACAAAGATAAAAGAAGTGCAAGCATTTATGGGGCATTGCGGGTACTACAGGTGTTTCATATATATGTATGCTGTAATGGCTAAGCCATTGTACACCCTCATAACTAAGTTTGAATGGATGGAGGAATGCGAGAAGGCTTTCCAAAAATTAAAGCAGCAGTTAATCTTGGCTCCAATTTTGCAAGCTCCTGACTGGAGAAAAATATTTCATGTCCACATGGATGCATCAGCCTATGCCATCGGGTGCATATTAGCCCAGCCAGGAGAGAAGAAAATAGATTTTCCCATTTGCTACTCTACTTGGCAACTAAACAACGCAGAGAGAAATTATACTACCACGGAAAGAGAGGGTCTGGGAATGATCTATGCTGTCAAGAAATTTAGACACTACCTTCTAGCAAACACGTTTGTCTTCTTTGTGGATCATCAAGCACTGCTATATTTGGTAAAAAAACCTTGCAACACTGGAAGAATTGCTCGTTGGTTTATACTGCTACTTGATTTTGACTTCACGGTGGTAGTAAAAAAGGGGACCACACACCAAAGAGCAGATCATCTTTCACGACTATTTCATGGGGAAGCATCTGAGGGTGTCGATGATGACCTTCCTGATTCATATTTGTTTAACATCGAAATGGTGCCGAGATGGATCAAAGAGGTCATTCCTTTACTCACAATTGTCTCATTGCAGATAGAAAGACAAACATCAATTATCCATCAAACACAAAATCTCCAGCTTTTAGCAGGACTGTTGTACAAACACGATAAGGATGGGATACTGAGACTATGTGTAAAGCCCGAAGGTACCACCTACTACCTCAAACAAGCTCATATACAAAATACGGGATTTTGCACTAGTGAAACACAGACAGGCCAACAGCTACAAGGACTGGGTGTCTACTGGCCAAACATGGAACATAGTGTCCATACATATGTAAAGTCGTGCAATAGTTGTATAATGCAACCCCCAGTGGAACATGCCACCATGTTTCATGTAGTACAAGCACCTAAATGGAGTGCTCACATAGTTGAGTACTTAAAAAACCAAACCTTTCCAGCAGAATGAAGCAAAGAAAGAATGAGAACTGTCGAAGAAGAGGCCAAACACTATCCATTGCCAACCAACTGTACATGCAAGGAAAGGACAAACAACTACGAATGTGTGCTACAGAAAGCGAGTATTATGTTATCCTAGATCAAGCACAGTCAAGACAGTCAAGGGGACTTCTATGCTTATAAAAGGCAAGGCTCGTGCTACACTCAGGCATATGGTGGCCAACCCTGTTTATAGATGCAAAGACATATGTCAAACGATGTGATGAATTTCAATGCACAAAACCACCCCAAAGGAGAGATGAAATGCCACTGAGGCTAATGATGGGCGTATGTGATTTTGCCAAATGGGGAATTGACTTCATTGGTCCCATCATACTCCAGGATACAGGACTCACGCACAATACATCATTGTAGCAACAGACTACATGACGAAATGGGTGGAAGCAAAAGCAACCCAAAAAAATGATGCAAGAACTACAGCTCAGTTCCTTTCCGAAAACTTCTTTATGAGATATGGACTACTAATCAAAATAGTGAGTGATAGGAGAACACACTTTTTGAACGACATCATTGAAAGCCTCCTTGACGAATTCATGGTGGTCCATCAAAAATCGGCACTCTATCACCCGCAAGCTAATGGGCAGGCAGAGAGTACAAACAAAATCCTATGCACCGTGCTCACCATGATAGTCAGCGACTCAAGAAATGATTGGGATCAAAAGCTACACACAACCTCATGGGCTTACCGAGTAGCTTTTAAAACTTTTATTGGAACGACTCCCTCTAACCTGGTATTTGGATTAATGCGATCCTACCATTGGAATTCCTAATCAAATCCCTAAGAGTGTCAACACAGTTAGGATGGATAGACCATGAACTATAGGAGAGACTAGGCACCCTAGAACAATTAGATGAAACCAGAATTAGAGCGATAGCTGGGATATATGCTCAAAAAAACAAATGAAAGCTTTTCATGATCAACAGGTGATTGGAAAGGAGTTCCAAAAAGGGGATTACGTTCTCATGTATACCCTCAAACAGCACTCCAAAAAACTCAAAAAGCGTTGAATGGGGCCTTTTATAATACATGATATATCGCAAAGTGGCGCCATCAAACTTGCAACATTAGAAAGAGAGGAGATGCCTAATTGGACAAGTGGCTGCAAATTAAAGAAATATCTTCTTCCGCTAACACCAGACAGACTCGCAACACTCCATGTAGTAGCGCAGGGCAGACGACAAGCACAGGACATTCAGGAACAAGGACACCAAGAAGCCAAACTCAGAATATTGAAACGCAAAGAACAAGCAAACTTCCAGAGGAAATCACAACAGGACGTTGCTATTGAGAATGCTCCGATAGCATCCATACAAACAGTAGCTACATGGTTAGGAGGAATGGATCTACGCATTCATTTACAACTTGTCGATGGCACCACCAAAAGAGCCTTAGTGGACACAGGGGCCCAAGCTAATGTGGTTAACTACTCCACTTTCAAAAAAATCACGCAGGAACCTCCAACACTATGGGGTTCAAAGTAGCAAACAAAGGCACTATGGACAGTCTGGGCTACATAAATTTACCAATCACCATTGATGGAACCGTTTATCCGCATCAATTTCATGTGGTCAATGATCAACATCTTAACGAAGCAATTATTCTAGGAGTGTAGTGGATGTGCACTTATCAAGCCACACCAAAGTGGCAGGACAACACTTTACTCCTCAAACATGAGGGCCAATTTTTTGCCACGCCATTCGTACAAACGAACCATGTATGGGAACCTCTACGATCCCCATATGCACCAGCTCAGCGATATTCCACCACCATGGTCAAGAAAATATGGGTTAAGAAATCAATCATGGCAAACAAGCCTAGGCAATTGTGGATACATAAACGAAATTCCAATACACATGAGCCTACATTGCCTACACCGAAATTAAACCACCACAAATTGCCCACCACTGTTGTCACACGGCCTAACCCAATGGACAACTATCTTCTAGCGAATCCAAACACTGTCAAGTGGGTATGGCAACCAAAACAACCTCGCCTTCATGATGCCTCTTCTAGCAAATTCAAATCTAAGCAATTTTGATGGCAACCCAAACAATGCCAAAAAGCAACCCAACCGTCAGCATCAAAACTCTTACAGGTCACAGTCAAACACAGAGCGTGTCTTCTCTAATTACTATTGTTCGGACCACGCAGCTTCCAGGGAACCTCACCACCAATAGCCACTAAACATATTGTTCAGTACCTACCTCTTGCACAGCATTTTGTTTCCCCATGCATCTCCTCCATCGGCATCATAGAGCCACACTATATGGCTATGCATAGACACGCGCTTTATTCCCAAGCACTCTGACACATGTTCGTTGGGGACGACTCACGCTAGGAAGGGGGAAAATGGGGCAGGATTATCATTTGTATATACTTTTATTATCATGTTACTTCTTTTCTTTTCGTTTCCTTTCGTTTTCTTATCTTTAAAAAACATACAACAAGTTTTTTAGAGCCTGACAGACTCTTAGTTGGCATAATCATCAGCCATATCGTCACCATCTAATACGAGAATAAGAGTATGTATATAAGGGAGTCGACACTAATTTTGGCTGATTTTTGGCCGACTAATAATCATTGTAAATAATTTTCTTTTACAAAGAAAAGCAAAAAATGACAGATAATCAACAAAAATTTGATAAGTCGAGCCAGGAAAGTCATAATTGACATTTGAAAGAAAACGCTGAAACTTCAAAGCAAGAATTTTGAACATGGCAAATATGGGAAGATTCGACACAAGATGAATTTTGAGCCAACTTCTAAAGGATCAAAACTGCAGATCGAACGTCATTTGTAAACCGCGTGTCAGAATGACGAACGGTTCGAACCATGGGTGATATGAACAACAAGATATGATCAATGAAGGTAAGTATAACTGGGGCATTCCAGGTAGACTTGGAACATATAGTCAAATGGGGCAACATAAGCTCATTTGCATTCACACAAAGAGAGAGGCACAAGAGCATAGAGTTTTTGGAGTTTCTTCTGTCCACAACATAAGCTCATTTGCATTCACACACACACACACACACACACACACACACACACACACACACACACACACACACACACACACACACACACACACACACACACACACACAGCGAGAGAGAGAGAGAGACAGAGAGAGGCACAAGAGCATAGAGTTTTTGGAGTTGCTTCTGTCCACTGCGACCACCTTGGTGGATCTTACTATACCAGATCAAAGCAGTACAAAGTCACAAAATTGGCAAACTACCAGATCAATGGGGAAGTCCAAAACCGATCAAAAACCAGAAATATTTCATCAGTAGACCCCAACTAAATTACAGAATTAGCCAAGGTAAAAACAGCAAAAAAGTGGTGGAACATGGATCGCGATCCATGTTCCCCAAACCCTAAAATCATGGAAATTTCTACAGGAGCAACAATAGAGGGTCAGGAACACACTCCTATGACTGGCTTTTCAAAATGCTTCCCAACATGGATCACGATCCATGTTCCTTTTTGCCAAAATCAGGATAAAAGTGGCTCACTAGCTAGACAATGTACAAATGGTACTAGTGTTGCAAAATGATCACAAAAAGTGCTCTAAAGATCATCAAACCCTCCTAGATTGCTACTTTCAGTCTGCAAATGGTCTTCTGGTCATTTTCACAGGAAAAAAGGTGGAATCTCAAGAAAAAAACTCAGGAGAGGACAAGTGTTGGGATGCCAGCAAGACCTATAAAGAATGGCTAAAGATAAAGTCCTAACAAATTTTTAAATTACTGCTAAGGTCAATTGGGAGACTTCACACTCTCCTCGAAGCCTATCAACAAGCACTTGTAACCTAATGATGGTAGTAGGATCAAAAGTAAGCAAAAGTTACTTGCAAAATGGTGAAAATGGCAGGGTTCAGTTTGTCTTCTCAAAAGAATTCAATGTTTGGTGGAATTTGCCAAGGGACCAGGCAAAGCTATGAACTACAGACCTAAATCATCAAAAATCAAAACAATGATAGATCACAGGAAAAACATGAGTCCAAAAAGTGGTTCCCAGAAACGGATATGGTCAAAACAAAAAAAACATGGCCATAAACTGAAAAATGGGGCAAACTAAGGAAAAACATGTCCAAAGTTGAAAAAATTTCACCAGTGTACTAGGAAAACCTATGGGAACAAATGTGCATAAGAACTGTATCAAAATCCTGTCCAACATGGATCGCGATCCATGTACCTTTTTGCCCAATATAAGAAAAAACCATGCCATCTGATTCAATATGTTCAAGAAAGCCAAGCCATGGAGTTTCCAACCATTTGAATCCCAAAATCCACTTCAAAAAGCCAAAAATCTCTAAATCTGCAAATGGTTTCCAAAATTTAGCCCAAGTGTCAAACCATTGATCCAATCCCAAAAAATTTGGACCAAGGCATAATCTAGATGAACCCTACCAGATCGTATCATCAGATTTCCAAAATGTTGCCTAACATGGATCGGCGATCCATGTATCTTCAGCCCTAAATCTAGATTAAATTGCTCAGTAGCATCTCCATATGCCCAGGAACAACTTCCTAAAGTTAGAATTTTCAAATGCTTCCCAACATGGATCGCGATCCATGTTCCTTTTTGCCAAAATTCATCTGTAACATTACAGTCTTGTGCCTATAGTAATCCTAGATACACTGGTGAAATTTGGTCAAATTTGGAGTAGTTTTGACAAAGTTATTCTCATTTTTTCATTCTATGGTCAAGTTTACACTTTCCGACAATTTTTTATCAATGGCTAAATCCTATTTTCACATGCTAAAATTGGCAACAGGATGCCTCGAAGGAAAGCACAAAGGGAGTGGAATGTGGCACCTTATGAGATAACCGATATCTCATCAAATGAGAAACCTCACCTCACCGAAAAGGTACTTGAAGCAATTCCGGTGAACATCTTCATCAGAAGGTTTCAAGCAACAGACGAAGAAATTGTAAAGGCCACAATCTTTCCACAGGAAATGTGGACCTTGCACCAAAAACCAAAAGTGCAAGCAGGGGGCAGGTGCCTACAGCTAGACAACTTCTTACGACTACCTCCTTGGGGAACGGACTTCAGCCCTCCACCTGCCGCAAGGGACACACAATCTATTGCAGAAAACAAAGGCAATAGACAATGATAAAGCCTTTTTGAAGCAACAAGGCCACAAGCTGACGTATATCAAGACCTGATCTACTCAGAAACTGAACTGCCATTGCACCTTATATCTCAACATTTCAAGGTGGAGAAGCCGCCTAGATTTACCGAACCTCTGTTGCATATGGTAGTGGTAATGGCGATGGGCTTAGCTGAAGGCATGGTGGTCAGTTGTGACTTTGGCAACTATCTTCTTGACACTATTGTGGAAGCAAACCTGTCAATGAAGTAAAGCTTACATGAACGGGGGACCAATGCTCACACGTATAGCCTGAGGATCCACCACTTTCTGAAGTGCAGATAGATCTGATCCACAGATCCAAAAGAGCTGTAAGACTAGTGGCAGGACCTTCTACACGGCCAAAACCAGAAGTCAAACAGACAAGGCAAAGTGCACCGCTAAAGGATTTTGACAGCGACAAGACCGAGTCAGATGCTCGCAATAGCCACGAAGAGGGGTCCCACCCAAGAGACACTCCTTCGGAGTACCAGTCTTTGGAGGAGGAGCAGAACATCCCATACACACTGGGATATACTAGGTTGAAGAAAAAGGTTGCGCACTTGGCACAGGCTATCCCCATCACTCATGCCAGGAGGACAATGGAAGAAGCTCAAGCATTGAGGGAAAAGCTCCGCCAACAAAAGCAAGATTAGCATCAAACCCAAGGAACAAAAGCGGATGATGAGCAAGAAGAGGATGAAGCCGAGAATATTCCACTGCTACACAGGCAAACAGAGGCTTTGGAAAGGATCAAGCAACAGAAGAGGCAGGAAGCTGAAGAAAAACAAGAAATTGCCGGCGCCATGCGGCAGCGCATTCACAATGAGCTCAAGCAAAAGATGGAGCAAAGGCAAAGAGAAGAATCAAAGAAGCCACGTGTTGATGATCTTGAATCATCTGACAAATCTAGTCAACACAAAAAAGAGGAAAGTCACACGCAAGGAGAGGAACAACATGACACACAGGACCAACAAGGTCAAGACCTTGGTTCTCCCAAGGATGCTGAGCCACTTCCAGAGACTTTGAAAAAAGAGAAAGGAGAAAGTGCAAGACTATTGGAGCAAGGGGTGGAGGGAAAGCAAACGGATCAAGAAACGGAGTTTGCACAAACAAATCCTGCCACAACCTATGATGCTATAAAAGATTCAAAACAGAGAGAAAAGTAAGCTGAGGTGGCTGAGCAAACGGATCAGGTCCAAAAAGACCAGCATAGACCAAGATTGCCACGCTCACAAGTGGCCATGGAGGAAGGAGCGGAGTTAGTCAAATCCTTTGACATTGATGCTCAGTTAGAGCAGATCAAGCTGCAGTTTGAATGTCAAAGGGCTCTTTACAACCTTAGAGAGCTAGAGTTAGAAGACAACAAAAATGAAGCATCTAGAGTGGCAGTAGAATCCTTGCAGTTAAAGCAACAAATCAAAGCACTAAAGAAGGCACAACTCCAGACACAATCAGAGTTGCAGAGAGAACAGGAGAATGCAGGGTACTATTCAGAGTTGCAGAGAGAACAGGAGAATGCAGGAGAATGCAAGGAAGTGCAACAATTCAATGAGGTGAACTCCGCATTGCAGATTGAGCAGCAACGCCTCAAGGAGGAGCTAACCAGGGAAAAAGAACAAAATGAGAAGCTACAAGGCTCATATGCGGTGGTTAGCCGATCTCTAACTTAGCTCCTGGCCATACAAGATACCCCCTCCTCCTCAATGACGACTACAGGATCTACTTCCTTGAGCCAAGAAATCAAAGAGTTGACAGAAGCCCTGAAACAAGAGAAATATGACAGACAAATCATGACAGCAGGTCATAGGGCCCGACAACAAGCCAAAGATGAGGAAATAGACGAATTAAAAAGGCAACTGGCTGAGACAAGAGGGGAATTATCAGCTCTGAGAGAAGATCAGCCAAAATATCAGCAGGCCCCAGGGGAGTTTGAGCAGGGAGGAGGATTCGAACAATCAACATTTGAAGCTCATGAAATAGAGGTGCCCACTATTAGCATTGAAAAAAGCACGCAGGAATCTGAAGATCCAGCCACGACATCCACTTCGGAGTCGACAAGGGATGAAATTCAGCGCTGGATCTTAGAAGTAAAGGACCCTTCACACAAGGCATATATGCAATATGAATTGAAAGTGCTGGAATCGGCTGCCCTCCTCATGATCACTCCAGATGAGGTAGTTAAAAATCATGGCCATGAGATGATCGCACTGCCATTGATGCGGCAAGAAGTGAGATTATGGCAGCAAAAGATGCTCCCCGAACTTGAACCAAACAGCAGAGGGGACTACAGAGAGGTTCTTGTTATGACCCTTCAGATTCAGGCCATCCTTGACAATCAGCCCATCTGGCGGAAAAAATGGCTCGATCAACGACCAACTGATGAAACATATTACAGGAACGCTCCCCAACATCTTAGGATCGACCCCACTTACTGTCCCATGAACAAAAGACCGGTAGTGCTGAACTACCCGATAATTACAAAGCCTCTCAATAACAACCCATCATCCGAGCACTACATGAATCAAACTCTAAAAGGGGTAATCAACATGATGAAGGAGATCCCAGATCTCGCATGTCTGATGCTGGTAAAGATTGCCAAAATGCTCATCACATGCATTACAGCTTTCAATGATATAGAGGCAACAGAACATCCCTGGAAGATTTTTGTGGAAGGCACAAGAGGGCTCTGCTAGAATATGGAGACAGAAATTCCAAGCAGCAATGTCATCATAGGATTGTACGCAAGAGTCATGTTTTTGCCTTCGCATTACATGCAGACCTTAGAAGAGGCTTTCATGACAAGCTTCTTTGAAGTGGACTCTTCCATATTCAACCCAATGACAAAAGATCTACCATCCCACCACATCGCCTACCAAAGTACCCTCAGTAATAATCCCTTCACAGAGCTGGCTACCAAAGTCGAGATTGAAGCACAAGCATAGAAATTCAAAAATCTCACTGCAACGCTCAAAAGAAGGTAGTAGACTCGCTCACAGCCAACTTGCACAAGGATGTGCAATGAATAGGAAGGGGGGAATGTTTGGTGGATGCTGGCATATACAGGCATATGAACACCAAATCCTTTAAACACTCTATTGTTTCAGAGAAAGCCATGTAATTTAGCCTAGGATGAGTTGTAACCATGATGTAATTAGACAATACCCTCTTTACTTCTCTAAGTCTACACCCTTGCAAGAGGCCGGATGGTCGTGGGAAAGCCCCCTTAACTTTTAAAGTCAAAACCCTTAGTTTTGAGAAAATATTTATCATTAGTTTGAAGAATAAAAAACGTGCACTATGGAGGCCTCTTCCTGCTTCGACTTGTAATCGTCTTTTCTCTTGAGCTAGTAATCAGATTTCGTTTCCGAATAGCACATTGCGTTCCTTCTCTCTTGCTCTACAATCTAAGTGTAATCATTTCCAATTTTGTTGTGGTTCGGGATGCGTTGTTTGTGAGCTAAGTGCATTGATTTGGAGGTTAAAACGGTTGTTTTTGGATGTTTTGACCATGGATAAGTGTTTCTATGCTTAAGGAAGACCTTTCCAAGTACTTCTATTTCAACTTTCTGCACATTTTTTGTGATGGATCGTGATTTATGTACCTTCCCATATGGTGAGAGAACTTGGTAGGATTGAGCCCTTAAGTGTTGTGATACCTCTCCTTAAGTTTCATGGCATTCCGGATTCATTTGAATGCCAAAAAGGCGTGATGACCTAGAGTGGTGAGATTGGACGCATACTGATTGTCTAACTAGGAAGCGGTTGACTTGCTTTTGTCATAGAACGAGGAGCCCCTAAGTTCACTTTGGTGATATTTACACTCTCATTAAGTCTTCGTGCCCCATCGAGTCACTTCCTTGCATATTATGTTAGTACAAAAGAGCTATGATGCAGACATTGTCGTGCTGTGACACGTACATAGTGGGAACGCATGCTACAAGATCTATCTTGTAATTTTTTAGATACATAATGTACATATGCATATTTAAGTATAATAATAACCCTTCTATCTCATCCTATTATTTTTTTCAAGGGTAACCTATTCTTACTTTACCATCAGAAAATACTATGGGAAAAGCATCAATAGCTTCGCCTCTTTTACTTGGGGCAAAAAACATTGATTCTTTAGTTCTACTATCTCATTATCATCTCACACCCTAGCTGGATCCTATATCTAGGATAAACTCCAATATATATATATTCTATGTATTTTTCATATTTTTCTTATATTTCTTTTTAAATAGCTACTAGGAGGGAATCAAATCCTAGTGGGACACTAGGTGGCACGATTTCAAAGATACACTTATTTTAATGCATTATTGCAAGCATGATTACAAAAATTTGTCAAGGAGCAATGTCATGCTTTCATATGGCATGAGGTGTCCTTTGAAATCAAATGAAAGTCTAGGCTAAGGGGACCACAAGAAGACTTTTGCTGCCAGAAATGGACCCTATTTTGATGAATTTTTAACACAAGGTTCCAATCTAAATTGGAAAATGATTTTAAAATCAAAATCATAGCTAATGAGCTGAAGTTTCTGCCCATATTTTTACTTTTGTATTTGGAGCCACGGTTGAGGAGATATGATCAAAATACTGCACCCCATTCTGCCCACATCATGCAGGGACAGCTCATTTCCAACTTTTCCAATTCCTGTTCACACTAGCTCCTCTCTTATTGTGTAAACCCTTGGGGGTTCCCTTCACCTATAAAAGGGGACCTCTTCTTCCTTGAAAAGGAACGCAAGCATTCAAGCTATTGATGAGAGGAATTCTTGAGGGAGTGAGTAGTAATGCCTAATTGTTCTTAGCCATTAACATAAGCCCAAGCCTACACTTTCTCCTAGAGGGAGACTAGCCATTCTTGCAACAAGCTAACCTTGGAAGATCAACTCTAATCAAAGAAGGTCTTGCACTTGGTGTATCAATCAAAGTGGAATTATCCACTCTTCTTCTCTCTCCATCAATAATGGTGCCGAAGGGTTTGTCAAGTAAGATGTGCTCTACATTGATGTTTTCTTGATTTCTTGTTGTTTTCTTTTTCATCTCTAATCCAACATATATATATATATATATGTATCTAATCTCATCTCCTTAAGAAAACCTATCTCTCTCATTCTTAGTAATTCATCCTCTCTGCAAATTCTAGGTTCTCTTTTCTACAGGTACATCTCTCCCCGCAGTATCCTTATTGCCTACGGGCAAGAATAGGGCTTGGGAGGGAAACTTCTCATCTCTTCACTTCTCTCATATCTACATTTCTCACATACTATCCTAGATGAATAACCCACATGATGATCATTTCTATCGCTTTCACTCTGTACGATCTATTAGAATTAACGTATGGATTAGCCAAAAAATACACTTTCAACAACGTATAGTGTTTCTCTTTGGCCCAGAAATGCTTAATGAAATACTTCTATCACCGGATCCCATCATACTACCTCTCATAGACTATGAATTTTCTTTTGACGTAAGCGTAGTTATCTTGCTATGAACCAAGAGGATTTGTACACACAATTAATCCCAATCACTAGACAAAATATATATATTATGGTAAGCACAAAACTACAATTCTAAAGAACAATTCGTAGCCTATTTGGTCAGCCAAGATTGAATTCCATTAACTCATCTATTAACCCTTTCATATTACCCATGATACGATATGACCATAGCCTTGATGTTTTCATTTTCGTATTGTTTTGACATTCTCTTTTGTGTTCTTTCTTTGTGTGTGTGAGTGCAAGAGAGAAAGAGTGAGTCTTCTTTGATTGGACTTCTTTCCAAACCCTAGTCTTCATGGCATCTATGGTTTAACTCCTTCATATAGTTTTTGTTGAGTTCTCTCACAAACTCTCACAGCCATAAGCCCGGTGCTTTCCTGGCAAGACCGCAAATTTCTCAACATATTTATGGTGAACGCGACGCGAATCTGCCAGGGTTAGAGTTTGTGGGTAACCATGGGTGATCATGTTGAGCAACAGGGTATGCATTTTGACCCAACAACAATGCAAATGTTTCAAGCATTTGCAATGTTCATGCAACAACAACATGCCACTGAAAGAAGGGAGATTTTAGCAACGAAGGCCATACAAGCGGTCGTCAACAAAATGGATCAATTCAATGGCAAAGATGTAACCAAGTACTTACGCGAGTATGTGAAGGAGATGGAGCTGCATCGCGTGTCAGAAGGTGAGATGATTCAAACCTTTGAGCTAGTTGTTGCTCCAGAAATTAGAGAGCATGTTAGGGTAATTAAAGATGGGCATGGGAGAAATTGGGAAGAACTCAAAGTAGCTTTAAAGGAGGAATATTTCATGGAGGACTCTGAGAGAGTGACCAAAAGGACATTCTTAGAATGGGTAGTCAAGCCAAAGCAAGGACTATCAATAACAAAGCTACTTAGGGAATTTGAGCGGCGTTATGCACAACTCACAAGGACAGAAAGGGCCACACTAGATGCAGAGAAGACAGATCTTTTCTTACAAGCTGCAGGTAAAGAGTTTCAAGAAAATTTGGAGCTTCTTCTTGAAGATAAAGATGTTGAGCAAGGACTAAAGACCGACTGGAATGAGGTTGAAGGTGTTGTCTCACTGCTTGCCAAACGACAAAGAAGAAGGGACAAGATGGTAGTAAACACTACAAGTCCTTCCACCTCAACTTTTGACAAAATGGTAAAGCCTACTTTTATCGCTCCTAAGTTTGATGAGACCATGCTAGATGAGCTTGTGAAGGGAATGCGTGACTTGAAGGTGAAGCTTGCAAAGCTTGAAGAAAAAGGCCAACCATCAGGGCCACTTCCTAGGCAAAGACAACAGCCCAAAGAAGGGTTTGTTAATAGATATCTTTGGTGTGATAGTACAGACCATGTAAGAAGGGATTGTGATGATTTTAGTGATGCTTTGTCAAAAGATGTTGTCTTTTTTAAGGATGGTAAAATCCACTTAAGAAAGACAGGTCTACCCTTGAGAACTAACTTTGGGAAGGGGGGAATGCAAACCTTAGTTGAAGATATGGCAACCAAGCATGCCACCTCTTCAGTTGAGGCAACTACTTATGGAGTAAAAATTGAACATTTTTGTGATGAAGAGGTGAGTGACCATCATGGTCAAATTTGGCCAAATTTCATGCAATTAGCTAAAAAGGGAAAGCTTACAAAAGAGATTCTACATGAAGCAGGTGATTGCATACGTCTAGAAACAGGATGGAATGATCCAGTGGACTCATTGTCAGTGCATGCCTACATTACAAAATGCCAACAAAATGAGGCGATTGTAGAAGAGAAGCGCAGACGTGAGAATACTGATGAAGGACCATCAAAAAGAGCTTCTAGAAGTGGGGGAAGAAGCGACTCAATGCCTTCTCAAACACCCTCAACACAAGGAGCATCTCCACCTGAAGTACTCATGGAGGATTCTACAACAGGAAAGAAGAAAGAGCCAATAAAAGGTAAGACAAAAGGCCCAACTTATAAACTACAATCTGATATTGAGGTTGCTACAGATTTAAAGAAAGTCTTGGAGGAAAGGATCTTGAATAGCAAGATTGAGTTTACTCTGGGAGAAGTTCTTGGCATTGCAAAGCGTGAATTCCATGAGGAGATCATTGACATCATCAAGAGGAAGAGGCAAACCCTTGCTGAAGTTTCTCGTCCACAGGTTGAACGGGAAACCTCAAAGACATAAGGGATGCAACTACAAAATAAGGAGAATGATGGAGCTGTGGTAGGATGCTACCAATCTAGTGGGAGAGTGAAGCAAGTACATTTCTCAAATGATGATGAAGAATTTGAAGATATTCCTAGGAGTTACTATTCACGAAGTCATTGGGCAAGGGCTACTATAAAAACTTTGTTCAAGGTAGGTGTGCGCTCCTTGCCGCACTGTCGAAGCAAGGGACTTGCCAATACACCGTATGCGAGCCACAAACGGCTCCAAGCACACAACAAGCCTAAACTAGCAAGCTCAAGAAAACAAAGGGTGTGTCACTCACCGCTCTACGCTCGCCTTCGTGGTGGATTCCTCGCCGCGATGAAGAAGAAGCTGCAGTCGTGCCGCGCTCAACCGCTTCGCCGCCGTCGTGCCTTCGTAATGCTCGATCGCACACACACTCTCCCTCTCTCTCTCTCACACACACACACACACAAGGAGGTGAAGAAGAAGAAGATGGAGATGGAGCAAGAGCACTCTTCAATTGCACAAATGAGAGAATGAGTAAAAATTAGGTTTAGTTGGCTTTTATAGGAGCTCACCCCATTCACACTTGGACGCCCCTGCTTAGCCAACTAATCCCTTGAATGTCCAAGTTAGAGTGCGCCTGTCATCGACGATCACTCTACCTTTCCCTATTGGTCCGACAAGCCCGGTACATGACTCTAAATAATACAACGTTTATAGATCATAGGGTGTCCGTGTGCCATGAGGGTTAACATGCCCCCCTTTCTGATGTAGATTCCGTCCTCGGAAGCTATTGAGTTGAAGCTGGGTCGTCGAGGTGGAAGAGCATTTGAGATGAATGTCCTTAGCCTTCTTCAGTCACTGCAAAATCAAACAACATTGGCACAGTAATGGCATTCTCTTAAAAAGCATATGCAGTTTTAGGTAGAAAAATTGATTGGTAAAAGAATTTCAAACAATTTGTTAGCAATGAACATTAAATTGCAATGTAATCAAATGCATAAACAGATGTAAAGGTAGAAAATTAAACAAGTCTGGGGTCGCTAATTTGACGGTCGAAAGGCACTAGAGATCGAATATTAATACCATGGGTAAGCTTCTTAATTTTCTGTGGTCAATTAAGTTGTTTAATCGCGAGAGCCAAGTATTCATGTTCGAGGGCTGACTAGAGGCTATATCTAGAAGACTTTGTAGTTAAGCTACCATAAAAGGAATTTCTCATGAAATCATCGCCTGACTGATTACTTTTTCTTTGACCCCCCAAAGTCTTTTCACATTGATTCAATTATGATGTGTGTGCTTATTTTGTATGCCTTGGGTTTTTTGCTTTTCAAGGAAAAGCGCCCACACTGGGAACCTCTAGGGCTCTAGTACCATAGGCGATACATGTGAGTGAAGTACCAAATCAAGCTGAGATTTCTCTTCCAGCTTAAAATTTTACATTGTGGCACTTTGATTTTTTGTTTGTTCATTTTCAGCATTTAAATTTTGTAACTTTGGGGGGTCATATAACACTGTTACCCTCCCCAGGCTCATCACATTAGTAAACTCCCTTTATAATACTTAAGCTAAAGGTCAATAGGGTTAAGCCCACTAGAAAGCCCTAGTACATTTCATACAATGCTGCCTAAATCGGATTAAGAACCTAAGTAACCATTGTTTATTAGGAAGGCATTCCCCATGGTATTAAGAGAAGATTTCTAATACCTAGCTTGGTCAAACTAGCTTAGTCGGACTGCTTGATTTTTACACCTAAACAAGTGATTATGACAAAACATTACATTGAATTAAATGTTTGATACTAAGCAAATGCGCTGAATATTATGCTACCAATCATAATCAAAGCAGACAATCATAGATGCAAAAAGATAAGGGCAATGCTAATGGATAAGAAACACCTGTTTGTGTTGATGGTCGCGCTTGATTTGAAGGTTCCATGAAGATCCAAATCCTATCAATAGCAACACGCTCCTGTACACACTATGAAACACAAACAATACCTCTAGGAGGAACATCAGTGGGAAAAGAGAACTTTGCTAATCTCTCAACTCTAAAACAGAAACACTCTATCGTACTAATCTTACCTACCCTCCATCACTCAAGTGATGAGGATCAAAGGTGTTTTATGGCATAGGTTCTGTTTCACTGTACCAGATGTGACATGTGTAGGTCTGAGTCAATGTTTTGACTTTTATTGTGCATACTCGTTTGTGAATTGCTCTTGCTCTTTTTTTTTTTTGTGAGTATAAAGCTTTATATGTACATTCCCTAAGATCGGTGATTGAGAGGTCAAGGAAAAAGGTTGAGAGGGAAACAAATGAATGATGGATGTCCACAAACACTCCCCCCTTCCTTGGATAGATCATACCGTTTGAAATGAGCTTGTCACCCTTTGAAACCAATTGTTCCAGTTGGTAATAGGTGAGGATTTTTGCCAGTAATTTTCTATTACCCTAGGTGCCTTGTCAAGCTGCAAGGGTGGTAAGGTACTCTCCCAGGATCGAACTTGAAGTGGTTCATCAGGTGATTCTTGAACACTGGGAGGTGTGGATTCTTTTGTAGCTTCATGGAGGTCCACTACTATAGATGGAGGCTGTGTAGAAGCTTTTACCTCTATGGATGTATTACATGAGGAGCTAGAATCTTCATGGGACTCCCCCCTTCCTGAGCTAGGTGGAACAAATCGTTCTTTCTTTGGTACCCAAACTAGCTCGGGAGCGGGTGTGTAGCATTCTGTGATTTTTTCCTTTCCACGATCATTGATTCGTTTTGGAGCTACGGGATTGGGCTCACTTGGGTCAGGTGATAGGTAAGAGCACAATCTACGTTTTGGCACCCAGATTTGATCATTTCCTTGATAGTAGCCTTGGGCTTCCAATAGTCGTTTAGGGATCCATCGCAACATTTTCTTACTTTTCTTGGAGCGAGTGGTACGTTTCTTACAAGGCTTCTGTTTTATGGTCACTAAAGAAGCTTTAGGGACCCACTTGTATGTTTTCTTCGTTACATTAGGATGAGTCTTGTTGGAAGCGATATGCATTGCTTGTAGCATATTTAAGGGTATAGGCATTTCATCCCCCTCAGGTGTTACCCAGGTCGTCCCTCTATTTCCCCAAGTGTCTATGGTTGATGCTAGGTGGACCCAGTCTACATTGTCTGATTCCGTCATACCCGGTAACACATCCATGTAAGGAGAATCTTGGCCAATGTCTGTATCCTTCTTACAAGTGTAACAATATTGTAGTGGGGCCGAGTGAACTGTGGTGTCAGAGCGATGATCAATAATGGTTTTACTCCCTAAGGGGTGTACCTTACCAGTCACCAAATCCACTCTAAGGACAGAGTCTTGGAATTGCAAATAGACATGATTTTTAGACCAATCGTGAACCATTTGTGCTTCCCTCATGAATGGTCGTCCTAAAATCATTTCATATGACATAAGGTGTTTAGAGAAATCCATTACAATGAACGTATGTCGTACCTTGTGTCCTAGAACTTTGATCTTAAGATCCTTGAGCATCCCCATAGGTTTGGCTATGGTACCATTTGCCATCTTTACCACAATGTTAGTAACACTGAGGCGGGGTTTTCCCATGGATTCCCAACAATCTTTTGTAACGATGCTAACTCCTGCACCACCATCAAGAATTCCCTTTATAGTTAATCCCTTGGTAGTGATGGGTAGGGTCGCATTAGACTCGTCGCCTTCAAAATACTGCCCTAATTCGTTAATGGGTACCTCGATCACAGACTCGTGTCCATCTAAGTCAAGTGATTGCACATGATTTTCCTCATCAATCATAATCGAGTCAGGCCTATTTGGTTGCGCAAACTGCGGTAATCCCGTTCGTAGCTCTCCGTTAAGGAATGCTCGAAGTGCAAGGAATAACTCAGGATCTCCATACAGCTTTGCTATGATCGTGGTTCGGACCTCAGAAGACATGAAGTCCACTAGTTTGGCAACATTCATTGGCGTTTTGCAGGGTGTAGGTCCTTGACTAGGAATTGGTGAGGATGGAATCTCATATTCCTCAATGGGATCAGGTATTCCTTCGTTAAACATCCTTTCCAACAAGAAAGGTGTATGCTCACTTTCTGATGTCCCGTCCTCACTCCCTTCTTGGATGATACTAGATATGGCTAACGGTCTATGGTTCATGTGGGGTGGATGAACTTGCGTGGGAAACATTGTGTCATGAATTTTGACGTGCATGGGTTCTGGTTCTAGTTTCCTTTGAGTCTCCTCCACTAAAGCTCTTAGATGTTTCACCTGCTCAATCTCGTCTACTGGGTTTGGGTACGTCCCAATCTTCTTTTTACGATTCTTCCCTTTTTGCCCCTGCGGTTTATCTTGGGGGTCTTGGATTGGATTTGGAAACACTTGTGGTGTTTTCAGAGGCTCTTTATGGTTTTCTCTCATTCGGTTTTCATTTGGTCCCATGTTACGGTTTTCCTTGTCGGTCTTTCCCTTTGTGGTATTGGTTCTAGTCTCCATTGTCTCGACTGAATCTGAATCATCCTCGAGGTCATTCATATACACGGGGTCATCTCCTGTTCCTATGTTTGTTTTGGAACTTGGCTTTGAATTTTCCGTATTCTGCGACTTCTTCCTTCGTGTCTTCTTTTTCTTTGCTTGGATAACTGACGCTGTATCTCTCTCTTTGAGGATATGGCCTGGCCCTTGAAGCATGGACCGTGTAATCGCATAAGCGGGTGCGACGGGTGGTATTGGCGATGTCACACTAGCAATTTCGACCAAATTCAGGGGTGTGATTTTAGGCGCATTTGGGTTATAGGGGCATTGGGCAATCAAGTGATCTATGCCACAACGATTACATGTGAGTATTGGCATTGCAGACGTGCTCCCTTGATTCACTTGCATCTGTGCAGCATTCTTTTGTAGCCTAATAGGGCACTCCGCTACTCGATGTGGTCCACCACACTCGTAGCATTGAAGAGGTGGCCTCCTAGCCTGGGTGTTGATATTTTGACCTCTGGATGCGAGAGCAGCAGCTTGATAAACCGGCTTGACTTGTCCCCAACAATCTTCCATGTAGTATATAGGACACTCTTCCAATGTATCAAGTCCGTAGGCAATACTAGTGTCTATTTCCTCCTCACAACCATCTGCATAAGCATTAGATGGCTCGCAACCCACTTGGTTCATAGGGGCGACTCTTGGATGCGGGGGCTGCGGTCCTAGCACAGGAGGTGGTAGCGGTGTAGCTTGTACAACATTTTGAGATCTAGGGACCATGTGTTGCGGTAGTTGCTCAACAAGTGGAGTAGGCATCAATACAGGAGCTCGAGGCGCATCCGTCCAGGCTACAGGTGGTCTATTTGCCATCATACGTTTGATCATTAAACAATCCTTAGCTTGGTGACCATACCTACCACATGCGTTGCAAGTTCCATTAAATTTTACTCTAAACGTAGGGCACTCACTAGTGCTATGTGGACCTAAGCAAATGGAACACCATTGTTGCTCCCTTCTTGGATACATGTGACTATTTTGAGGGGGTCGATTATCCTTAAGAGACTCTTGGATTGCCTTGGTGAGGTCTGTCAAGAATGTCTCAAATACCTTTGGCTCATTGGCAATGGGCTTTGCAGTCATGGGTTCATACTCAATGGCTTTTGAGCTAGTGGATCTCGTGTCAGTAGACACCCTCATGCCTGCTATCATCAAGTTGTCCTCTAGTTGGATTGCATTGGCAGTGACATCTTCCCAGGTTGTGATACCTCTAATCACTAGTCCATTATAGATTCCTTCATTCCTCAACCCTCGAATGAATTGATCCAGCAGTTGGTTATTGTTGAAGCGCTCATTTACAGGGCAACGAGAGTTTAAGTGCTTTAGACGACTAATGAAGTCCCTTACTGACTCTCCTTCCTTACGTTCGGCCTTCTGTAGCTGAGATGCTACACCCCAAAGCACACCTTCTCGTATGTACTCCTGTAGAAACAACCTTCGAAGGGTAGGGTAGATTGTTTTCTCGTCCACCCTTAGGGTCCTATACCAATCTCCAGCCTTCCCACTTAATGTCAAGCTTAAGGCATTGCACTTATGTAGTTCGTTGCGTTCCCCTAAGGAATCACATACTTGTTCAAACACTTCAATGTGTTTTCTAGCATCTTCGTCCCCATTGAATTTTTGCGTGAGTTTGGCAATTTGTACTGCCTTACTTCTAGGCTCTCTATCAGATGCGTGACGCATATTTTCCGCGATAGATCGACCTATGGTTTGAGCAAACGCTGCCAAGTCACCTATGTGAGGAGGCAGGGCCGGTGGAGGTACTCTTGGAATCATATGTTGGAGAGGAACGGGTACCGGTCTTGGCATATGTATAGATGATGCAGGATATGGAACATAACCGGACATAGGTCCACTCGGATAAGGGCTAGGGAGCGGCACTCGAGGAGCGTAAGCAAGTGGTACTATTGGAGGTGTGGGGGCCATGTGTGCATAAGGGGCTAGAGGCACATACGGTCGAGGCCCCATATTAGGTACTACAACACTAGGTAGTGGCACTGCGCTAACCGTAGATGTCATCGGTACATTCTCTGTCAGGCTTATCCCTGGAGTGAGCACTGTGTTTTCCTTAATAGAGGGTTGAGCCAAGTTAGGGAAGCTAAAGTTTTCGCTCGGAGGCTCAGATTGCATAGAGACCCCAGGTGAAATGACATAAGATGGGTCCATGGGGCTCATTAGAGGAGTCTCCATTTGTGATAGAGTAGGCTGTTGAGCCTTGCTCGTATCCAGAAATCTCATGGGGCCAGTTGAGAGTATATTTACCCCTCGGTTTTGCCTTTCTGATTGAATAATGCCATGGATAACATTACAGATCATTTTCTGTTGATCTTCGATGCTCGTGGCACTAGAGGTGGATTGTACAATCTCTATCCATCCTACATGGTAGGCGTGGCCAGAGAGTAGATCTGTCAACACCTCAGTGTGGAGGTCGTATGTCCAATGATCATTAATGAACAATCCTTCTAGAGTCGACGTGTTAACGGTTTCTTGTGAGGTAGAAGCAATGTTGCTCCCCATGGTTTTACTTGTCACCAACGGTACTCTAGAGGGAACTTCTGAAGGAGGCAGCTCAACAGGGCCTTCTTGGTAAGAAGTTGGTAGGATATCCACATGGACACTCTTTGGGGGTGTGGGGTCCACGTGCGATGTGAAAGGAGAGTCCACTTCCCCACCCCCTTCGTGTGCTTCATTTGCATCAGGTTCCGAGCGAGTAGCTCTACCTAATGTTTCCATGAAACGGCTAAACATACTAGTACTAGGCTGTGGAGCTTCGGGAGGTACATGGCCTTCTCTCTCAGTGTTTTGGTTAGGGTATGCTTCCATGATTTCTGAGTCGGAGGAGGAATCACTAGCGGCTATTTTAGGGTCTTGGGTGGTGCTACCTTGTGTCCCCGCTGAGGGTCTAGAGCTTATCGTGGATGGGTAATGGGTGTCCGTATGAACAGAGGCACCCTCAATATGCTCGTGTTCTAGCACCCGCCCAGAGCGTAAGTGCATGTGCTTCTGATACCCTAAGGTGTCAAAAAGCTGCTCTAGGAGGCCTTGTGACTAGTTTTTAGCGTGTTTTTTGTTTGTTTTTTTGCTAGATTTTTTAGAGCGTGTCGTGGAATGGGCCGTGTGATAGCTCGAAACGAGCGTATCGGTTAGAGGGTCGTGCCGTGCTTTACAGCCCTCCGTTTGGTCACTCTATGCCCTCGGAATCCCTAAAACTGTCAATTTCCAGTAGGGAACTAAGCCCAAACTAGAAAGTCTAAGGGTGCAAGTGGGAAGAGAAAGGAGGAGAGTGGAGGACTTGTCCCACATGCTCTCATTCTCTCTTGAGGGAGTAGGGTATATATATAAGAGTGAGTCTAGTATATATCATAAGACTGAGGCCTGAGGCCTGGGCTTGGGCTTGGGCTTGGGCTTGGGAAAATGATCCCGATCTATCTTTTATACAAACCAACCCGCCCGTTTTAAGAGTCACGTTTTTTATTTTCGAAAAAAAAATTTCGGAATTTTTTTTTCTTTTTCTTTTTGGTGCAGAAAATACAGAAATTGAAAATGCAGATATGCAGAAAATTGCAGAAATTGCAAGAATTGCAGAAAAAACGCAGAAATTGCAGAAAATGCAGAAATTGCAGAAAATTAAAAAACGCAGAAATGCAGAAAATTGCAGAAATTGAAAACGCCGAACTTGAAAATGCAGAAATTGCGGAAATTGAAAAAACGCAGACAATAGCAGAAATTGAAACTTGACAGCAAATGCAGAAAACGCAAAAAACAGAAATCTCCACACACTCCTTCCCTACCTTTCCTATGATAGAAATTGCACCACAAGGAAGCGTAAAGTGCTAACCGAGCTTAGTGTAGGGCATATCCCCGGCAGCGGCGCCAAAAATGTGCGCTCCTTGCCGCACTGTCGAAGCAAGGGACTTGCCAATACACCGTATGCGAGCCACAAACGGCTCCAAGCACACAACAAGCCTAAACTAGCAAGCTCAAGAAAACAAAGGGTGTGTCACTCACCGCTCTACGTTCGCCTTCGTGGTGGATTCCTCGCCGCGATGAAGAAGAAGCTGCAGTCGTGCCGCGCTCAACCGTTTCGCCGCCGTCGTGCCTTCGTAATGCTCGATCGCACACACACTCTCCCTCTCTCTCTCTCTCACACACACACACAAGGAGGTGAAGAAGAAGAAGATGGAGATGGAGCAAGAGCACTCTTCAATTGCACAAATGAGAGAATGAGTAAAAATTAGGTTTAGTTGGCTTTTATAGGAGCTCACCCCATTCACACTTGGGCGCCCCTACTTAGCCAACTAATCCCTTGAATGTCCAAGTTAGAGTGCGCCTGTCATCGACGATCACTCTACCTTTCCCTATTGGTCCGACAAGCCCGGTACCTGACTCTAAATAATACAACGTTTATAGATCATAGGGTGTCCGTGTGCCATGAGCCTTCGTAATGCTCGATCGCACACACACTCTCCCTCTCTCTCTCTCTCTCACACACACACACAAGGAGGTGAAGAAGAAGAAGAAGATGGAGATGGAGCAAGAGCACTCTTCAATTGCACAAATGAGAGAATGAGTAAAAATTAGGTTTAGTTGGCTTTTATAGGAGCTCACCCCATTCACACTTGGGCGCCCCTGCTTAGCCAACTAATCCCTTGAATGTCCAAGTTAGAGTGCGCCTGTCATCGACGATCACTCTACCTTTCCCTATGGGTCCGACAAGCCCGGTACCTGACTCTAAATAATACAACGTTTATAGATCATAGGGTGTCCGTGTGCCATGAGGGTTAACAGTAGGTGATCTTGAAGAGCCATTTGTTGCCTTGATTGACCATGGTTCAGAAATAAACATAATGTCAAAG
The DNA here is from genome assembly GCF_014529385.1 of Adiantum capillus-veneris. Classification (NCBI taxonomy): domain Eukaryota; kingdom Viridiplantae; phylum Streptophyta; class Polypodiopsida; order Polypodiales; family Pteridaceae; genus Adiantum; species Adiantum capillus-veneris. Next base: position 105,244,768 of record NC_140954.1, on the reverse strand, counting down.
AGTCTCTACAACAAGTGCAAATGGCCGATGGACACAGATCATGGCTGGATGGTAAAAGTGGCAAACAATTCGTCCGGTGAATTGTATGCAGCATGTCCAGGTGTAAAGGTAACAATAGGTGATGTAAAGATTGACCAAAACTTCTTTGTACAGGATACATCTTCATATCATCTCATCCTTGGACAACCCTACATTGTGGGAGTTCGCATGGAAACAAAGGTAATGGATGATGGTTCAGCATATGCTAGGATACGTAGAAAAGATGGTAAACGAGCTGTCCAATTTCTCACAGTTTGTGTAAACCATGAAAGAAATCGTGACAACCTCAGAGAACATCCTCTACCAAAGGTGAGCAAAGAGTTTCATGATCGTAGAGAAATGATGGGTTTTGGCAAAGTACCATTGTAAAGCGGGATTGCAGTGGTACAGAAAGAAAAAGGGTCTCGCCTGATCCAAAAATAGGTGAAGCTTTTTCAACGAGCTCCTTGGTAACAAAGAATGGATCAGTATATTTTACAAAACTTGAAGATTTGAAGAGATGTGAGAGGCAATATGTGCATTATGTACAAATAGACATGAAAAAGAGTTGGTTGCTAGAGTCTACTAAAAATGTTTTGGGTTTGTGTAAACAAGTTTCTTTTGTAGATACTATGGGTGAGCTTGATGCTATAATGGGGTCTAGTTTGCATCTTGAAAATGAAGTTGTGGAAGTTTGCTCTATGGAAATGTATCAAGTAATAGAAGCTTTTAAAGAAAACCAAACAGTTGGCCCAGAAGTCCATGTTGAAACTAAATACAAGAGTGTAGCAAAGAAAGTGAAACCAGTAGCTTCACCCTTACCACCCAACAATAGGGAAAAGATTGAGCAGGCTTCTTTACAACCAAGTTTGAGGAATCTTAAAAAGATTGGGCATACCTTCACAAAGGAGTCTTTCCAAGAGTTGCAGATTGGTCGCGAGGAGTTTCTAACACAGGAGGAGACAAAGTACTTCCAAGAAATGCTTTCAAAGCATGGTAAGGCTTTTGCATTTGAGCCACATGAGATAGGATGTGTTGATCCTTCTATTGTAGCTCCTATGGTAACTTTCACAATACCTCATGTGCCTTGGAATCTGCGGCCTATTCCGGTTCCAAAGGCTCATTTGCCAAAGTTAGTAGAGCTACTGAATGAGAAAATCAAAATGGGAATATTGGAGCATTCTTCTGCTCCATACTCAAACAGGTGGTTCACAGTTCCGAAGAAAAATGGTTCTCTACGCTTCATCCAAGATATGCAACCAATGAACAAGGTGACAATTAGAAATGTAGGTACAGGTCCAATTGTGGATGAGTTTGCAGAGGCATTTGCAGGGAGGGAAATCTACTCAATGGGGGATCTCTACTTAGGGTATGATCAATTTCAGCTTGCAATCGAAAGCAGAGACTTGAGAACCATGAGGACACCTTTGGGTTTGGTAAGGATGTGTACCTTGCCACAGGGAGCAACCAACTCGGTTGCACATATGATGAATGGGATGAATAAGGTCTTACGTGAGTTTAATCCTCAAATCACAATGCCTTTCATTGATGATTTGCCTATCAAAGGATGTGAACAAAGTGACAAAGATGAAGCTTTGGATCTCAAGGGATGTCATAGGTTTGTGATAAATCACATAAATGATTGTGATAAAATTTTGTCTAGGTTGGAAGAAGTGAATCTTACATTGTCAGGGAAAAAGTCTATGTTTGGTGTCAATGAAGTGCTTATTGTGGGGCACATGTGCGGGCCATATGGTAGGAAACCTTGTCCATCAAAGGTAGATGCCATCCAAAGAATGAAAGAAACATGCACTAGCATCACTGAGGTTAGAAGGTTTCTAGGAGCATGTGTCTTCTATGTTATTTGGATTCCACATTATGCACATGTAGCTGATCCTCTTTATCAACTGCTTAGAAAGAATCAGAAGTTTAAATGGATAGAAGCACATGTAAAATCCATGAAAAATCTAAAGGAGTTGCTCCTGTCAGCAAAAACTTTGAGAAAGGTAGACTATGAGTGTCAAAGGCCAGTAATTGTGACAGTAGACACCAGTCCTACAGGGATTGGATGGGCAATAGGGCAAGATGACAAAGAAGGTCACAGGTATGTGGTAAGATTTGGAGCAAAGGTGCTAATTGCTCTCCAAAGAAACTATCCACAGATAAAGAGAGAGTTATGGGGTATGGTTACAGCATTGAAAAGTGGGAAAGAGTACCTAATTGGTGCATGTGTGGTTGTAGAAACAGATCTTCTACCACTTCTTGGGATGATTACAAGCTGCTCAACACCAGACATTTCTATGTTGCGGTGGATTGCCTACATTAAGTCCTTAAATCTTGAGTTTAAGCACATTGCAGGTAAAGACAATACAGTGGCAGATATGCTATCAAGGGCAAGGTATGAAGATGAGTCATAAATGATTGACGAGGGAGATGATGTTGGCACAAATTTCTATTCTATCTCTCATGTCAAAGGTAACAATGTTTGCATGACTAATCTACTTGAATCATTCTTGAAAGAGCTTTATGAAGGTGATTGGCTTCTTATTGGAAGCTACTTGAGTACTCTAACAAAACAGGATGATTGGTCTTCAAGAGGATATGCAGGAAAGCATATGGGTACTTTTTGAGGGATGGTTACTTGTGGAAGCATCCTAAACAAAAGGGTGCTACACCAAAACGGGTTATATGTAAAAAAGAGACTCAAGTAAAGCTCATGCAAGAGTTTCATGAGAGTCTATGGGCTGGGCACAGGGGTGTGTGGGCAACCTTCTCCAAGTTGAAAGAAAAATATTGGTGGAAGGGTATGTATAAAGATGTATCTCAATTTGTAGAGTCATGTGTAACTTGTCAAATGTATTCAAATGTCCGACATCGTGATGGATTGCACCCTACATATCCACTAGCCATGCACTATAAATGGGTTGTGGATCTAGTCACAATGCCTTTAGGACTCTGGCAGATGAGATACTTGGTTCTTGCACGAGAAGACCTAACTAATCAGGTTGAAGGAAGAGCATTAAGAGCTAAAACCATAGAAGCTGTATGCAAATTCCTTCTTGATGAGGTGATTTTCCGTTATGGTTGTGTGGGAAAAATCATTGCAGATAGAGGTGAACTGGATGCCGAAGAAGCAAGGGAGTTCTTTTCTAGATTAAGAATCAAGCTTTCTCTTACTACAGCTTACAACCCTGAAGGAAATGGAAAGAGTGAAAGAGGACATCCTCCTATCATCAAAGCTTTGGCCAAAGCTTGTGAAGGAAGAGTTGGTGAGTGTCCAAAACTGTTACCATACGCTTTATGGGCTAATCGTACAACACATAGCTCAGTAACTGGCTACATGCCTGCGGAGCTAATGTATGGTCAAAAGCCAGTGATGCCGATTGAAGATACAATTCCCACATGGAATGTACTACCTTGGCAAGAAGGGATTAGCAGGGACGATCTCCTTGCACTGCGTATAAGGCAGCTAGAGAGAAGACCTGGAGACATTGAAGCTGCAAAAGAACGACTCAAAACTGCAAGGTTGAAAAACAAGGACTACTTTGATAAGCGACATCGACTTAGGAGCAAAGAAATTGACAAAGGTGACTGGGTTTTGGTGTATGATAGTAGCCTTGATAACCAGCACACAGTCATGCGTAAGTTTTCAAAAAGATGGTTTGGACCATATGTTGTAAAGCATGTGCATGAAAATGCTACTTACAGCTTGTCTGAACTAGATGGTACAGAAGTAAAGACTCCCATTGCAGGGAAAAGGATCAAAATGTTTAAGAGAAGAGAAGACAATGATCTAGAAGGTGTTGCTGAGGAGGAAGAGCAAACCACAGGTAAAGATCAAAGTGAAGATGAAGCTTTGGAATCATCCAGTGAGGAAGAAAGCAAGGAAGATGTACAAGAGGGCTGATCTTACAAAGAAATAATGTGGCACATACCGGAGGATGTGCAGGTTTAGAGGGGGTGGATGTGGTGCTGTGACACGTACATAGTGGGAACGCATGCTACAAGATCTATCTTGTAATTTTTTAGATACATAATGTACATATGCATATTTAAGTATAATAAGAAGCCTTCTATCTCATCCTATTATTTTTTTGAAAGGTAACCTATTCTTACTTTACCATCAGAAAATACTATGGGAAAAGCATCAATAGCTTCGCCTCTTTAACTTGGGGCAAAAAACATTGATTCTTTATTTCTACTATCTCATTATCATCTCACACCCTAGCTAGATCCTATATCTAGGATAAACTCCAATATATATATATTCTATGTATTTTTCATATTTTTCTTATATTTCTTTTTAAATAGCTACTAGGAGGGAATCAAATCCTAGTGGGACACTAGGTGGCATGATTTCAAAGATACACTTATTTTAATGCAGTATTGCAAGCATGATTACAAAACTTTGTCAAGGAGCAATGTCATGCTTTCATATGGCATGAGGTGTCCTTTGGAATCAAATGAAAGTCTAGGCTAAGGGGACCACAAGAAGACTTTTGCTACCAGAAATGGACCCTATTTTGATAAATTTTTTACACAAGGTTCCAATCCGAATTGGAAAATGATTTTAAAATTAAAATCGTAGCTAATGAGCTGAAGTTTCTGCCCATATTTTTACTTTTTTATTTGGAGCTACGGTTGAGGAGATATGATCAAAATACTGCACCCCAGTCTGCCCACATCATGCAAGGACAGCTCATTTCCAACTTTTCCAATTCCTGTTCACACTAGCTCCTCTCTTCTTGTGTAAACCCTTGGGGGTTCCCTTCACCTATAAAAGGGGACCTCTTCTTCCTTGAAAAGTAACTCAAGCATTTAAGCTATTGATGAGAGGAATTCTTGAGGGAGTGAGTAGTAATGCCTAATTGTTCTTAGCCATTAACATAATCCCAAGCCTACACTTTCTCCTAGAGGGAGACTAGCCATTCTTGCAACAAGCTAACCTTGGAAGATCAACTCTAATCAAAGAAGGTCTTGCACTTGGTGTATCAATCAAAGTGGAATTATCCACTCTTCTTCTCTCTCCATCAATAATGGTGCCGAAGGGTTTGTCAAGTAAGATGTGCTCTACATTGATGTTTTCTTGATTTCTTGTTGTTTTCTTTTTCATCTCTAATCCAACATATATATATGTATCTAATCTCATCTCCTTAAGCAAACCTATCTCTCTCATTCTTAGTAATTCATCCTCTCTGCAAATTCTAGGTTCTCTTTTCTACAGGTACATCTCTCCCCGCAGCATCCTTATTGCCTACGGGCAAGAATAGGGCTTGGGAGGGAAACTTCTCATCTCTTCACTTCTCTCATATCTACATTTCTCACATACTATCCTAGATGAATAACCCACATGATGATCATTTCTATCGCTTTCACTCTGTATGATCTATTAGAATTAACGTATGGATTTGCCGAAAAATACACTTTCAACAACGTATAGTGTTTCTCTTTGGCCCAGAAAGGCTTAATGAAATACTTCTATCACCGGATCCCATCATACTACCTCTCATAGACTATAACTTTTCTTTTGACGTAAGCGTAGTTATCTTGCTATGAACCAAGAGGATTTGTACACACAATTAATCCCAATCACTAGACAAAATATATATATTATGGTAAGCACAAAACTACAATTCCAAAGAACAATTCGTAGCCTATTTGGTCAGCCAAGATTGAATGCCATTAACTCATCTATTAACCCTTTCATATTACCCATGATACGATATGACCATAGCCTTGATGTTTTCATTTTTGTATTGTTTTGACATTCTCTTTTGTGTTCTTTCTTTGTGTGTGTGAGTGCAAGAGAGAAAGAGTGAGTCTTCTTTGATTGCACTTCTTTCCAAACCCTAGTCTTCATGGCATCTATGGTTTAACTCCTTCATATAGTTTTTGTTGAGTTCTCTCACAAACTCACAACCATAAGCCCGGTGCTTTCCTGGCAAGACCGCAAATTTCTCGACAACATCCGACGCGGTGACACACTAACAATAGATCATAGCACACATCTTTATTGACCTCAAGAAAGGACACCCATGCAGTGTCACTCTGCTTTTCTTCTTGAAAGATCTCTAAGCAGATCAAAAAAATTCTAGCAATTTGTATGAGCATGATGCGTGTCGTATTTGGAATCATCTTAAACATCTACATTGCCTTTATGAGGGTCTAGACCATGTATGCTTCACTAGGATTTCCATCCTTTGGTGTGGTGCCACTATTGGGTAATTCAACCACGTAGGGTGTTTCTTCTGGATGACCTTATGGTTTTCCCAAGTATACATGCATGGTACTGGGCACTAAGTGGGATCCCTTTTTATATATTTTTCGTTCATTTGTGTAAAGGATGAGGTACTTGGATACTTTGCTAACCAAATCCATTGCCAATTGGAATGTGGTAGAGATGGATCAACCTCCTTCACTAGTCTTTCCTTGCTAGAGAGAAACACAAACTTGATGTGGATAGGGAAGACACCGTTGATGCAAATCTTCATTGATCATTGTAGAAGTGATCTTGAAAACATTGAGATTATGGAGAACTCGCACTTTACACTGCATGGATTCTTTCCATATATTATCGACTCTTTGCATGCCATTTTCTTGACCTTTAATTCCACCAAGCTACTTAAACTAGCACTACAAAGGTCCTCTCTTTGGTAGGTGTGATCTCTGGCGTCTGGGTGGACTCACTTTGTTGTTTGTAAAGCATTGCACAAATTGTAGAGCTTTGGAATCTCCCATTGGTTGCTCTAGGGATGTATCATCTTTGTCAGCTTTCTTACCTTTTTCTTCCAATGTAGCTTTGAGTGATCTCTTTAGGCTCTCTATCTCTGCTTGGTAAGCTTGTTCCTTTTGCATAAAATTGACTGCACGTTCTTGCCTCTACATCTATTCAATTTTTAATTCCATCTTGAGATCTTTATTCCTTTTCTCCAATGCATGGTAGGCCAGACCTAAACCTTGCAAGGTTAAGACTATTGGATTGGATTTGAGTTTGCAAGGAGCTCACTTTGATCCTTTACTCTAGTTTTTGCTTGAACTACCTGTAGGTTTGCTCCCTCTAATTAAATCTGCATACACTAGGCATGTGTATTTCTGTTCAATAAAGTTTTGTTGGACAATATTCTTTTAGGTTTCCTTGCAACCCCCTTTCTAGCTCAAAGACTTCTTGTTTGCTTTGTAATCGAGCTACCCATTAGGGTGGCTCTTCAATTTGTACTGATGGGGGCACTCGTGCTCTTTTGCTTTGTCTTTCCTCCACTTTTTGCTTGCCTTGAGCTACTGTTTTCTTCTCCTCCTCTAATTATGATGGGGAAGATTCCTCCTCCTTGTCCTCTTGGTCGTCTTCATCTGAATCTAGGTTTTCTCCTTCTCGGATCTTTCAACTAGTTCCCTCTTTGATCTGGTGGTTGGAGACTTGGTTACTTCAACTTTTTTTGCTCGTCTTCTTTGTTTCCCTCACCAATAATCAACCATGCATTTTGGTCGGGTGCAGATGGTAGGTTGTTGATCATGCCCACTGCATGATATGCTATCTATGTAAGCACTTTTGGAGCCCCAATATAGGATACACCCTTACTTTTCTTGGTGCTCTTTAGGGTGTTGAACACATATTGGTGGGAATGGTCAGTAGACATCGGTTGCTTGGACTTCAGGGTTGTGGTAAATACAGAAGCCCCCACATTGCTAGGTATAGTGTACGTTGGAGATCTCTGAGGCTACAAAGTGGAAGTGCTAAAGGTGCAACCTCGTGGGATCTTTAGTCCATTTGCGGATCATTCCCTTGAAGGTGGTAGCAGTTTCTAAATTCCAATTGAAGATGCCTATGCGCTTTTTCTCTTTAGATCTCGTTGATTCAATTATGGTTGGTAGCTTTAGGGCCTCAACTACAATCTCCTTGGTGATGTTGACATCTATGGCTTGGCTTGATGGGTCGGTGATTTGGGTAGGGCCATCCTCTTGAATGGAGCTAAAAAACACATAAGATCTTTGTAAATCAGTACCACACAACTCCATCTCATAATAGTCTAGCAACCCTAGTCTCTGGCTCCATTGCCTTGTTTTTTGCACTCTTGAATCTTCCTTGGAAGATTGCGACATGGTGTTCTGAATTCAGTCAGTAAATCCCACTTTCTTCATGTTTTTGAGATCGGGAAAAAAAATCAACACCAGACACCTAAATTTAGCGGATCAAACAAGTGTTGCATCAACAGAGGAGAGTGTAAACCAAGGGATAGTACGACCGTTAGAGCTGATCCTTGAAGAAGGCATCTCCGATACTTCTTCAGAGAGATCTTCCGAGTATTTCACAGAACACTTGGGACAATTAAAACTAAACGGAAGAGAAAACATGGCAGCAGGAACATGAGACCCCTCAGCCACATTAAAGCTATTGTTCATCAAGTATCAATATGATAACAAGCAAGGTGCCAAGATATACAAAGATGGTATGGACTGCTACTGTGTGAAAATAGAAGATAGACCAAGTGATTTCAGGGACTTAGTGCCTGTGAGCTATAGCGGTGATAGGTACCTAGATGACGAGGGTATCATGTACTTGGTAGTCCTAAATCCTAACATTGTAGACAAGTGGGGATTGATGGGCACAAAAGCCAAAATAGACGAGGAACATGAGGAAAAGGCACCAACAATGAGCTTACCTAATGCTAGATTAAGGCGAGAAAACGAAACGTTGAGAATCAACACGGATAATGTCTACTTGTTATACAAGTATAATAATGGAGAGCAAGATCTCTATTATAGATGCGAGGAACCCTACGTCGGGGAGATGACTGAGCGGAAAAGACTTTATGTCTTCACCTACACCGAGGAAGCGAAAACAAAAATTGCCGCATACGACAAGTATGGAAGACAATATGCAGCAATCGAGAAAAAAGAGTTGGAAGGATATACGTAATTTGGGGGACCACTTCACCAATACTATGTCACTCCAAGCCCACTAAGACCAGCACCTACAACTGTCGTGCCAGAACCGGTGACCACAGGTAGAGGGAGGACTCGTGTAGCTGAGTCTTTCAGTCGACCTCATTATTCGATGCCAAGCCCCATGGGAACATTACATTCCAGAGAGTCAATGGCTACGAATCGAGGTAGTGCAGTTCCTATCTCTACACATACGGCTGTAGGTCCGACATTTGCAGCCACCCCATCACATTTGCCTCCTAGTAGTAGATTTGGGGCAGGGGAGCCAACGAGAGCAACCTACGATCTCCATGATGCACGAGAACGATTAAGTCAAGACACGGGAGCAATGAGATTGACCGCATACCATAGACAGATTAGGCCATCCCAAGTAGCGAAGTGCATGCCGAAGAAGTATAGCGGATCGGGGGATCCATATGCCCATGTATAGCTCTTCAAGCAAGTCTTAAGAGCAGAACAGATCACTGATTTCCATACTCAATACGAGGGATTTGGGCTGACCTTGGAAGGGACGGCCTTAACTTGGTTTCAACCTTTAAACCCTGAAACTTGTCCGAATATTGAACATGTATTGCGTGAGTTCGTGGAAGAATTCTCAAAACGGGGTATAAAGCATAATATTGTATCGTAGATATACGCTTTTAAACAAAGGGAGAATGAAAAAGTGAAGGAAGCAACCTTGAGATTCAAGCAATACATTGAGAGATGCCCGAGGAGGGAATTACAGCAGGACGAGAGATTGTCTGTGCTCTTTGTTGAAGGACTTAGGAATGAAACCTTGAAAAAGGACCTTCACTTGAAAGCCTTTAGCACGTTTCAACAGGTTACAAGGGAAGCGTTATATCTTGAAGATAACTGCAAAGCATATGGGGAAGTGTCAAAGGATACTGATTCAGTAACCAGTGGCTCTTCATCGATTAAAAGCAAACCCTCTACCAAGAAAGATGCTCAGGCTTCCTTGATGTCGGCAGCTGATCAATTGATAGAGGAGGTAACGAAGAGAATGCAGCAACATATGAGATCCAATCCGGTGTTGAGACAGTCTCAGACGAGGAAGTGTGACATATGTGGGGGGGATCATCCGACACCGTGGTGCACACAACAGCCGAAAGCACCAGTTGCAAATGGACGAGTACTGAAATGGTGCTCCATAGAACAAAAATGGACGAATCATAGCACGAAAGAGTGTTTTTATAACAAAAACTATGTGAGGGAAAGACCGTATGGACCTCCAACAGGACCATCCCAACCACCTCCTCCAAGATATCAAGTTGGACCAAATATGAATCTGGTAGAGCAGGAGCAGACAGACCTCAACCTGTGTTGGGTCAACAGCCTCCATTACCACAGGAAAACAGAGCCATGATTAGGTATGCTCAACCTTGTGAAACATCACCAGGAACAAATAGTACACTTCAAGTTTCTTATTATGAGGAACCGAATGAGCCTTACGCAAAAAAACTTGAATCACAAATGTACGCAGACGAAGCCTATCAACCGTGGGGAAATAGCGAGGGTATGGCACCACCAACATATGTAGCACAATCTTCGAGAGATCAATATTTGGTAGACAAAAGAAAGTTAATGTTCATTGCAAACCAGAATTACAAACCCAGAGGATATCTGAATAGAGCGGGACAACCTATGGGACCACCTCCTCAAAATCAACCACCAATTGGACAGTGTTATAGCTATGGCAATACGGATCATTGGGAGCGTAACCTCCCTTTTAAAGGCAAAAGAGTGAAAATTTTTGGGTTTTGTGAGACGGATTTGGTGTGAATCACATATTGCCAGATTGCCCAAAGAATCCAGACAACAAGGGAAAAGCAGCTATGAATATTGTGGGGGTGATACCAAGTGCAAGCAGCGGATCAGAAACCGATCCCACGATCCAAATCAATGCGATAACCAGCGCCCAAGCCAAGGACTTAAGGAAAAACGAGCCCTTGGAGGAAAAGGTCGAGTTGTCGATACCCACAGAAAATGAGAGTTTATCCGTGAGAACTCAGCAAAAATCTTGGAAGGAGAAACGAGACAGGATGAAAATAAGAAGATTGAACACCCAAATTGCCATGCAAAACGAATTTCATGAAACGAAGGAGCAACTCAAACAAGAGAGAGAGAGAGAGAGAGAGAGTAAAACTGCTGAGGTTAACAACAAGCCGAGGAAAGCATCCTCAGGGGGATCAATCTTGGTTGAGAAAGTGCTAGAGCCGTTAGATGCTCTATTACAAGCGTACGAAGCAAGGCTAAAAACAAACCAAACTTTAGAGCAGAGATGGTTAACTTATCCTCAACCATAAGTGAAAACGAAGTGTTTGAAAATGTGTAAACACCTCATTGAAACAGCCCAGGCGTTGATGGAACCTAAGGAGGTTCGAACCCCAGAACAAGAAGTGTTGATTCAAAAAGAGCGAGAAAAACTAAAAGTCGATGAACCAAAACAAGTAAACGGACCCAAGGCTGAAACGATTTTGTCACACTGGATCATCGGGTGGTGCCGAACACGACTGATGACGCTAAGTCAATCACGATAATGCCAATTCCAGAAGTTGAAGAACAATGGCCACAACACTTATGGGAAACCATTAGAAACAAAAATAACAGAAGCGCAACGTTACAGTCTGCTCCAATTCCTGAGATTAACCTGGATAACGGATTTTATCCAGCCGATATACAATTGTTGTATGGGGATGCGAGAACGGAGGTTTCGGTGGAAAGCAAAGCCCAATCCTTGAAAACCCTGCCTTCATTTATAGGTGAACATGAGGCACAATTGGACATAAGGTTAGTTCCATCCCAGATGAGAACTATTCCACATATGGTTGACTCAAAAAGTCTTCAAGCGATGCTGTCGACACCTATAACATGCACAATCACGTTGTCCAAACTCTTGAGAGTCAGACCACACTTATGGGAAGACATGGGGAAACATTTGGAGCACAAAGGAGTAAAGATTCCTCTTCCGACAAACCCTATGAGAGAAGAAAACAAACGGGAAGGTCAACCCAAAGCCCAACCAGTGCCCATAAACAAGGTCGGAGATTACTGTGAAGGCAAGGAGGGGAATACAACCCTACCTGTTGAATATCAGGATATAAAAATGATAGCTATCCTAGATAGTGGTGCAGGAGTGGCGATTGCTACAAAGCAAATCTGGGAGAAATGGGGCCGTCCAGCTCTCAGGAAAACGAGAATGAAACTTCAACTCACAGATGGGTATGTAGAGAGACCATTGGGAATCTTGGACCAAATAGTTGTAACTTCGTGTGGAATTAACTATGAGCACACCTTTGCTGTGGTGGATTTCGGAAAAACGAACAACTTCGACATTATTTTGGGACGACCGTTTATGCATCAACTCAAAATGATACAAGATTGGGGGTACGACCAAATCTACCTAAGGCACGAAGAGCTAATAACGAAAGTCAACATGAAGGATCACAGCTATAGAGACGTTGCAAAAACACCAGTGCAATAATTTAATTCAACCACTGTAAATGAAAAAGAAATACCTGCATGGATGCAAATGAAAGCGCATGTCTGGATGTGTGGAGCATCTGATTGTGGAGAGATAATCAAAGAGGAATGCATTTTGGAAAGATCCATAGAAGACGAAGCTTAGTTCCCAGAGCCTTTTCCTGAACATTTATTTGAGCCATTCGGGTGGACTCAAATATTGTCAACCTTGGATGTATGTGTTAACGAATGCACACCTACAAGATTGTGTGACGAAGAAGGATACGACCTAGTAACGTTGCAAATGGCTAGCGTCATCCTTGAGTCAAGATCGGAGAGCGAGGAACAAGAAGAACCACCAAGTGAGACTGAGTGTAAAAGAATAATTGATGAGATATCTGTAGTGAACGATAGGAATCGAACGGAGGAGGAATTCACGGATTCACTAAGCAGTGACCTTCCATCACTGGACGATGAAATCCAACTGATAGAGGCTGATGATGAACAATCAAGTGCATCAGAGACGAATAGGAAATGCAGGTCGAGGCAGGACAGGTTTTACGAGTTTCCTAACCAAAAACCTAGTCGACAGGAGCGGTATAAATCCAAGAGAACAAGAAAATCAAGGGCGAATAAGCATAATCCAATTCCTCTTGTCAATGACAGAACGGGATATCTAAAGCTTGTCAAAGCTGATGATTGTGTCAAAGACGAGGTCACTGGTCAGTTTATCAAAACTAAACCGTGGAAAAATAACAAGAAGAACAGACACGAAAATCAAACAACTAAGTCACAAAAAGGGGGGAAAACAAGGTCTAGAATGACCAAAGCAGAGAGGAAAACAGAGTACAATAAGCTCAAGCGAACCCTCAGAGACATACGGACGACTGACTTTGGAACAAATGAGGACACGAGTTCTGACAAGATGGATGCACCGTCCCATTAAGTATACCATACAAGATAGGAAAATCATAGTGCAACAACCAATGAGGGAATTGAAGGAACCGGGTACATCGTACGATGGTCCTGAAAAAGCCAAACGAATAGATCTAGCGGAACCAGGAGAAAATCCAAAACCTGCATATATTGCCAAGGATCTTACTGAAGAAGAGGAAAAGCTTTTGGTAGCTACTCTTAAACAGTATAGAGATGTGTTTGCATGGTCATACAAACATCTTAAGGGGGTGGATCCAAGTATTTGTCAACACACAATACCCCTTAAGAATGACGCCAAACCCAGCAGACAACGTCCCTATACTTACAATGAAACGTTTGTGAGAAAGATCAAGGAGGAGATAGATAAACTTAAAGAGGCAGAGTTTATTTACGAAATTGAGCACACCGATTGTGGTGGTCCCGAAGAAAAATAAAAAGTTAAGAGTGTGCGTCAATCTCAAGAAAGTAAACGTTGCTACGATTCGGGACAACTATCCCCTACCCATTACTGATCATGTAATAGAAAGGGTGGAGGAAAAGAGGCTTATAATTTCTTAGATGGCTTTTCGGGTTACAACCAACTCGCAATAAAGCCAGAGGATTAGCAAAAAATGGCTTTCGCAACTGAATGGGGTATTTTTGCATTCCGTGTAATGGCTTTTGGCTTAACAAACGCACCGCTTTTGGCTTAACAAACGCACCAGCCACATTTCAGAGGCTGATGGGTCATGCTTTTAAAGAATATCTAAGACAGTTCTTAGAAATTTACATAGATGACCTGTGCGTTCACTCTCTTGTAAGATTGGAGCACATAGAGCACTTGACCAAGGTGTTCGAAAAATGCAGACTGTATCGGATTTTCCTCAATCCATAGAAATGTGTCTTCATGGTAAGACAGGGCAAAATATTGGGACATATAGTGTCTAAAAACGGTATTTCGACAGACATGGAGAAGATCAGCGTCATTGTTGATCTACCATGACCAGTAAAGTTAAAAGAGGTACAGGCATTTATGGGCCATTGTGGATATTATCGCAGATTTATCTACTCATACGCTATAATTGTAAAAACACTTTACGCACTCATAACTAAATTTGAGTGGACGGATGAGTGCGAGAAAGCTTTTCAAACTTTGAAGCAAAGATTAATTTCCGCTTCAATTTTGAAGGCTCCGGATTGGGAGAAGATATTTCACATCCACGTAGATGCATCAGTGTATGCAATAGGATGCATACTTGCACAACCTGGAGAGAACAACATGGATTTTTCAATAAGTTACTCCAGTAGACAACTGAACAATATAGAGAAGAATTACACAACAACTGAGAGGGAGGGATTGGGTATGGTCTATGCGGTGAAAAAGTTTAGACACTACTTACTTTCCAATAAATTTGTATTCTTCGTTGATCACCAAGCACTGCTGTACTTAGTAAACCTTGCAGTACGGGGAGAATTGTTTGATGGTTCATCATACTGCTTGAGTTTGACTTCACGGTAGTAGTCAAGAAAGGAACTACACACCAAAGAGTGGATCATTTATCTAGAATGATACATGGAGAAAACCCTGTAGGAGTTGATGATGATTTGCCAGATGCATATCTTTTCAACATAGAAATGGTTCCAAGATGGAGCGAGGATGTAATTCCTTTGCTAACTATCGGGTCATTGAATGTGACAAGACAACCATCTACCATTGCAGCATCCAGATCGTTGGTAATGTTGGCGGGCAGGCTATACAAACAGGGATCGGATCAAATCCTTAGGCTTTGTGTTGAGTCAAGTGAACGGGAATTGTACATAAACCAAGCTCATGTAAAAACAACGGGGATTCACAATGGGCATGCACAGATGTACCAAAGATTGATGAGAATGGGTGTGTATTGGCCGAAAATGCGACATAGTGTTCATATGCATGTCAAATCTTGCGTTAGATACACGCTTCAAAAGCCAATAGAGCACGCGACTCTATTTAAATTATCTATAGCACCGTGATAGAGTAACTACATTGTTGAATACCTCACCACCAGGATACTTCCTGAAGGGATGAGTAGATCACGTATCAAAACGATCAGGAAAGAGACAGAAAACTATGTACTGATTGAGGACACTCTTTACAAGAGGGAAAAAGACGATCAATTGAGAACGTGCACGACTGAAGAGGAATATATTCCTATCTTAGAGCAAGCACACGGCGGACAAGCTAGTGGACATTTCTCAGCTGACAAAACGACCAAAGCAATATGGTGGCCTACACTATTCATGGATGCTGAAGAGTTTGTGAAACGATGTGACGATTGCCAGAAAACAAAAATTCCTAGAGCACGAGATGATATGCCCTTAAGGCCAATGATGGGGACAAGAGCTTTTGCTAAATGGGGAATAGATTTTGTAGGACCGATAGCGCCTCCGCGATATAAAACGTACGCTCAATACATTATTGTGGCAACAGATTATCTAACAAAATGGATGGAAGCTAAAGCAACAACCAAAAATGATGCAAAAACGACAACACAGTTTTTGTATGAGAACATTTTCACCAGATATGGCTTACCAATTGAGCTAGTGAGCGATAGAGGAACTCACTTCATCAATGAGGTGATCGAATTCCTATTGGATGAATTCATGGTAATTCACAGGAAGTCCGCTCACTATCATCCACAAGCGAACGGCCAAAAAGAGAGTATGAATAAAATTTTGGTGACAATTCTCACCAAAATTGTCGGCGAATCGAGAGCTGACTGGGATCAAAAGCTGCATTCAACTTTATGGGCGTATAGACTTGCTTACAAAACGTCAATCGGAACGACTCCGTTCAACATGGTTTATGGAATGTAAGCGATTTTGCCACTTGAATTCCTTATCCCCACGCTTCGAGTCGCTAAACAATTAGAATGGACGGGCCATGAATTATCCAATCAGGTAGATATCCTGGAAAAACTGGATGAAACTCGATTGAGAGTCGTTACATCAATCTACGTGCAAAAACGAAACAGGAAATCATTCTTTGATCAACATGTTATCAGCAAGGAATTTGCTACTGGGGATTACGTCTTAATGTATACCCTGAAACAACATTCCCGGAAACTCAAAAAGCGAGGCAATGGACCCTATGTGATTCATGACATATCATCTAGAGGTGCCATTAAACTTGCGACATTAGAGGGAGAGGAAATGCCTAACTGGATTAGTGGTTGCAGACTAAAGAAATGCAACATACCACTAACCACAAAGATGCTTACCAAAATACACGCTGCAAAGGAGCGCAAGAACAAAGAAAAGGAAACAAAAGCTCAAGCGCAGGAGGAGGCCAAAGTCAGGATTTTAAAACGAAAACAAAGACTTCCTCAACCAGCAGATATGGCTCAAGTTCCTTTTTCTATAATTCAAACTAATGAGAAATGGGAAACAGGAATCGATGTTCGCATTAATGTCAGACTTCCGCATGGCAGATATCAAAGAGCATTGATTGACATAGGAGAAAGAGTCAATGCAGTCAACTTCTCCACTTACAGGATGCTTACAGATGAACCCCTCGTGCAATCCACATGTGATCTACAAGCAGCAACAAACGGTGCAACAATGCCAACATTGGGGATAGTAAACTTACCAATCAATCTTGATGGAAATAGTTGTCCTCATCAATTTTTCGTAATGAAAGACGGAGAAATCAGAGAATCAATATGCTTGGGAGTTCCATGGATGAGAACGTACAGGTTAGAACATGCACTAAGGTACACACACGACTCTAACGTGTACATGACTCCATTCGCCAAAATAGATCACTCGTGGCCGAGTATCCCCATCGACAAAAAGCAACCGGCTAATTAGCCAAAAACACCACAAAAGGTTATTCGAAAAGTATGGATAAAGAAAATATTGCTGTGACCAACAAACCGAGCAAGATATGGCTACCTAAGGACAAACTCCAGACGGCAGCAACATCATCTCAAAGACCTTCAGAAGTTACTCCAAAGTGAAAATGGCAACCAAAACTGGAGAAAACTAAAGATTCGGCAACAGAGCTCGAAAGGAATCTCAAAACTCAAAACAAGAAGCCTGAACTTCCAAAATGCCACTGGAAACGTGTGAAAACTAAAGCAGAATCTGTAAAGATGCAACAAACCGCATACAAATGGGTTCCAAAAATAGTTGCCATCACAACACCCACAATCAACGAAAGAGCAATTCGACTACAAGCTGTTTTGTTCCATAAACAGCTACCCTCGCCATCAAAAGCCACTGAAAACTACATTCAGTCTCTGCATCTTGCACAGCACCTTGTTACCCAACGCATTGTCTCAAACATCACAATTTCCCAGGTATGTTCCTTATCAAGTAAAGATCAATTCTATTACGCATGCAAGCGCGAATCATTGCACAAACGGGCGAAGGGATCAAATCCAAGTCAGATCGGGTCAAAGAGGTCAAGGGCCCTTAGAGGCATCCAAACAAAACTTTTTTGCTCCCCACAAGGTAAGGAACAAAGCCATATGGTCAAATCACAATTTGGTGGTGGTACACCGATCACGATCGGTGTACCTCACTGACAAAAATTGGACAGAACATGCAAAACACCTTCCCTCAGCCTCGCCTACAATCTGCTGCTGTCAAAATCAATTTCGACCTCTATGGTACGATCGCGATCGGTGCCCCCAGATGCAGGTTTTGCAACTTTTGATTTGGTCCAGGCTTGGAACTCAATTAAAAGTACACTCTCTTGAATTTTCAAGGAAAATGCACAAATTTTGCTTATGGAATGGGCCTAATTTGTCAAACACAACCGAAAAGGGAAAATTTGACCTACAACTACCAAAATCTGGTTAAAAATAATGATGGATAGGTTTGAAAGGTACCCTTGTCCGACTAAGAGTCAGAACAGTTGTAGAAAACCTCGAATGGATCTCATAATCTCCTACAAGTACAGATATAGTCACTTCAGTCTCGAATGATCACACAAAGATAGAATTGGAGCCGAGCCAATGCCAAAGACCAAAAGGTGACTTAGGGATGCTCAAGTATCACATGGATATCCAAGGAATGCCTGAAAAATGCACAAATCTGGAAAACCTCCTAAGACAGGGTATAAAGTGCCTGATAAGGTCAAAATCAGACAATGGAGTAGGCTGATGGTAGCAGAACCTCATGGAAGCAGTGGGAGCTCTAAAACTAACTTCAACTAACTCCGAGATCCAACCAAATTTCATAAGGAAAACCCAATATGGTTAGACTTAGTAAAATATGGTCAAACAGTGGAAAATTGCTCTAATTTGTTCATTTTAAGTCCAAACTTGGAAATAAATCATCAGTGGGCTAGGCAGGCATAGGGGTTCATGACCATCTAGTTTTCACCAAAAAAAGTCCAAGAACACCGATTGCGATCGGTGTACCTCAGCATCAGATTTTGACCAAGGCCTATCAGATCCCTTGTATACATCTTGTTCAAGTCACCAACCAAGTTTCAAGCCATTTGGACATCAAAAACTCATAAAAAGTCAGAGTCTAGTCCAAAACTCCCTTGTAACCCAGAATTGGGACCTGTAAACTCAAAAGTGGTTCAAATGAAACACATAGTGGACCAAAATGACCCTCCAACTATCAGCAACCCACTCATGTGATCAAATCTAATTTTGGCCTCTGTACTACGATCACGATCGATGTACCTCAGCTCCAGAATTGGCTCAGATTTTAATCAGTCATAGCTCTAGTATTCCTAGTCCCACTGGTGAAATATGGACAAGAATGGATGAAATTTGTTCAAGTTATGATCAATTTTAACTTTTGAACTGTTTTTTACTAAAAGTCTAAATGCGATTGATTGCGAAGGGAAAATCCTGACAGCTTGTGATTCTCCTGACACAGAATGCCTTGCCAAAAGAAAGAAAGGCAGTGGACAGCAGCACCATATGAAGTGGAGGAGCTCGCTACAAATGAAAAGGCTCACATCTCGGATGAAATACTTGCTCAGATCCCTGCCCACATATTCATCTCGAAGTTTAAGGATGTTGATGGTGACATGGTAGAGACAACTATCATGCCACGAGAGATATGGAACCTCCACCAAAGGCCGGAGGTAATAGAGGCAGTGCGAGCTGTACACTTGGAGCAATTTTTCAGATTACAACCATGGGGAACAGATTACATGAGGGCCCACGATCTCATGAGCTCAATACAATATGATGGGCAGGCAATGCTCACGGACAAGGATGGATCGAAGGTGAAAGTAAAGATCACGAAAGAAATCATCAACGAAGCTTTGCATTTCCTCCCAGGGCAACACAATTTGCTGGCGAAGACAAAGTCACTGGATAATGAGAAGGCATTTGTCAAAGCAAAGAAAAACAAATACAAATACAGTGACATGATATACGAAGAGCTAGAATTGCCGATGAGATTGATCTCTCAGCATTTCAGAGTACAAAAGCCTCCTCGCTACACCGAGCCAATCCTGCACATTGCTGTGGTCATGGATCTAGCAACAGCCGAAAATAGAACCATTTGCTGCGTCTACGGTTCTTACATTTTGGAAAATTTGATTGAAGCAAATTTGAAAAGCTTGGCCAAAAACAAAAGCTACATGAACGCAGGGTCGATGCTAACCAGAATAGCATACCAGGCTTTGGGAATGATTGAAGATTTTCCAGCTGCCAATTCTCAAACTGCCCTGATACAGAAAGCAAAGCTGGTTGCTCATTCCGTAAGGACAACCCCTGGTGCGACATCATCGCGCTCAGCAAAGGCCACCAACAAAAGCTCGAGTGATGAAGAAAAAACGAAGACAAATGATGAAGGAAAATCTCAAGAGTCGAAAGACAAAGGGCCATCAGAGTTTGAAGAAAGCGAGGAGGAAGACTCCACAACATCGCTCGAGAGAAAAAGAGGGGAGAGAAGTGGAGTACCGCAGTCAGACCTGCAAAAAGCATTTGCGGAATCTCAACAAAGAGTCGAGGAAAGAAGAACCAAGTTAAGGGCTGACAGACAGGCTAGAGCAGCTGCAACACAACAGACACAAAAAAGAAGATTTGAAAGGGAAAGGCAAGAAAGAATAGATAATGCAACTCGCATACGCGCGGAGAAGCAAAGCAAAAGGATGCGGAAGTGGACATCTCTTCGCAGTCCACTGAAGAAACGAAGGAGAAAGACGTGGCTGATGAAACAAACCAGGCAGAGCAGCTAAAGAAGATCCAAAGAGAGAGGAATCTGGAAGCGCGACGGGCGGCGGATCTCACCCGCCAAAGAATCATCAGGATTTTAAAGAAAAGAAAAGCGGAAGCATCTGCTTCGCAACAAGGGGAAGAGACTTCAAAAAAGAGGCATGTACGAGAAGAATCAAGCCCACCTCCTCCCTCGCCAAAATCTCCTCCTCCTCCCCCTTCTTCATTGAACAAAAAACAGCCAACTCCTCCCCCTTCAACCTCACAAAAGGAGTTTATACCTCCTACAGAAGCAATCGGATACCATGAAGCCTGCCAGGCAGTGGCTGGTTTTTATTACAAGCAAACTCTAAGGAAATTAGAACGGCAATTCCAGTGTCAGCACGTGGTGCTGAGTGAAAAGGAAAGGCAGGTACATGAGGCCCAACAAAAACAAGCATCTAGGCAAGAGGAGTTAGAAAGCCTGAGGGCGCAACTAGAACGCATAACGGAGGAGAGAGACCTTGAGCGACAAACAGGCTCAGTCTGTGATCAAAGACTTGGTGGACGTCAGGACAGACTTGACCGCCAAAGAAAAGGAGTGCCAAGAAGTGACGACAAGAGTACAGAAATCAATGGAGCAACTTGCCTACGAGAGCGCAAGATTTCAGAGGCTTAGCAGTTCATACAATACGGTCAAAGGCACTCTGACAACTTTGATGGCGAATCAGGAACCTACTGGGGCATTGGTCTCCACATCTGACGATGCCACAGTAGTGAACACTATAGCGGCACTAAAAGTGGAGCTAGAGCAAGAAAAGCTTCAAAGACAGCTGCTCGTATCAGGAATGGTGGCCCAGACAGTGGCAAATGAGCTAAAGCTAAAATAACTGGCGCAACAATTAGCTCAAACAAGCGCCGAATTATAGACTCAGAAGCAGATCAGTGACACGCTGCTCAAGAAAAAAGAAGATCTGCTTTTTCAACAACAAATCAAAGCAGACAAAGCTCAGAGTCAACCACAACTGTTGCCCGGACATCAAGTGCCAGATTTGCCTGGAACATCACCAAGGGCAACAGGAGCATGAGTTTGAAGGGCCAGATCTGGATATTAGAGATGAGCTTAATGAGGGCATTCAAGACATGCCAGAGGGGCCAGCAAAGGAGTACATGCTCTATGAAAAAAAGATAATGGAATCAGCAGCCCTGGCATACTTACAACCAGAAGAGCAGGTGGAAGGATTTGGCCATGAGTACCTCCCGTTTCCTTTGCTATGCCATGAAGCAATTTTGTGGAAAGAAAAGATGCGGCCAGCCTTGCCACGAAACAAATATGGGGGTTACGAATGCATTGCACTAACAACAGAAGAAGCTCAGATGCTTGTCAATGACCACCCCAAGTGGAGGCAGAAGTGGTTGGACAAACGGCCACAGGATCTAACAAATTACCACAACGCTCCTCAACATATACAAATAGATCCCACTTTCTTCCCAGTCCCTAGAAGACACACATGGAAAGACTTCGCCACATGGAAAGGGTCAAGGCCGCAAAAACTGAATTACTCGGTCTTGATAGCGCAACAACCTCCTACAGTAGCCTACATGGTCAGCACACTGAATTCGACAGTCACATTGCTGCGGGATGTCCCCGACTTGGCGTGCCAAATGCTAGTAAAGATAGCCCGGATGATCGTCACCTGCATCCAGGTGTTTAAAGACACTGAAGGCAACCATCATCCATGGAATATGTTCTTGGAAGGACACAGAGGCATTTGCTGGAATCTACAGGATTCACCGCCACGACACATAGTGATGGCCATGTACTCCAGGCTAATGTACCTGCCCTCACACTACTTGCAGACATTAGAAGAGGCCTTCGTCAACAAGATTCTTCAAAATTGACTCAAGGATTTTCCATCCTATGGCGAAGGACCTCAAGGTAAGGTACGTAGCATACCAACACACGTTATCTGACAATCCATTCAGACAACATCAAGAAGCCCTGGAAGCCGTCCTGCGAACAAGAAGTTTTTCAGCGACACTTGCTTCATTGGAGCCACATCAACGGCCAAAGCACTGAACATGCATGAGGGAGTGCAAGGATAAGGAAGGGGGGAGTGTTTGGCAGACGAAGCAACAAGCGGCCGTTTCCAGAGAAGGATCATATTTTTCTAAGAAACCATTGTAAAATTCTTTTGTAAGGAAGCATCTCTAAGCCGAGAATTTGTCAAAGGATGTATGATTGTTATTATGGGAGCAATTGTATATTAGAGAGCCAGTTAGAAGTTTAGGAGCTTCTGGCCGGACAAGCCATTTGTAAAGACCTAATCTATAAAGGTCATTTTTTATAAGTTTGGAGATAATCTTTTGGATGGAAAACTGAGAAGACAACGTACGTTTGAGAGCTCCTTCTTGTTCAAACTTGTAATCTTCGCCATTGCGGCTACGGTAATCCAAATTCAGATTTTTTTATTGCATTGTGTTCCTCTCATCTTGCTCTTCCATTCAAGTGTAATCATTCAAGATTCGGTGTAGGTTTTCAACTACGAGTTTGAGGCCTTAAATCACTGTTTTGAGTGTCTATATGCGTGTTTTATGTTGTTTTGACCCTAGGAGGGGCTTTAGGGACCCTAAAACGACCCATTAGGATCACCCGTTCATTGTTTTGCTGACTTTGGGACGAACGATCGCGATCGTTGTACCTCTCCATAATGTTGTGACAATGATAGGATATGTTCCTAATGATCCCTTGTAGCTTCCCTTCAAGTTTCGTGCGATTTCGATATGATTTGCATGGTAAACGGGCGTGATGACTGTAGAGCTGTGTAGGAGGACATAGGCAGATTACTTGGAAGTAATGCGTTTGATTTTCTAGTAGAGTTAGTAGTTGCATCTCTTCGAGTTCACTTCATTAGGAATGACACCCTAGTGAGTTTCCATGTCTCATCCGAGTCGCTTCCCTTGTATTGATAAATATGTTGATGCTTGAGAGCTATGCTATGGACGTCCGTTGCGGCGACCCGCAAACAGGAAATGAGAAAGACTTTGCATTTCCATGAATCTTGATGCATGGTTTTTAGGACCCCTTCTGAAGATGCAATAAAGGCACAGTCAGTTGTTGGGGAGATGAGGATACTCTAGTCCAAGGGATCTCGAAAAAGAAGAAAAATCTACTTCACAAGCACCAAAGAGTAAAAAGTGCCATGGACAGAAGATACGTGGGAACGAGCTCTTATGCATGCCTACAACCTATATCTTACAGAATAGCCCATTCTAGGTGTAAATTTCTAGTGAAATTTACACGAGGATGTTCGTGTGGACTCACAGCACAGCATACTCCGTTTTCACTTTTTTACCGACAGTAAATATTTTTTACCTACAGTAAATATTTTTCACCTACATGGTAAATAAAAATCACTTTTTACCTACATTAACTTTTTTTACCCATGGTAAATATTTTTTACTACACCATAAGTATTTGGTAGGTAACAGTTCACTGTTACTAGAAGCAATGATTGGGCATCAACAATGCAGTTACAGGAGGAGAAAAAGGGAAAATCTTATGGTAAAGGTGAGTCAACAGGGATAAAGACTTTTGAGTTGAAAAGAGACATGCTGATTTTTTCAAAGAACACATGTCAAAAGAAGCCATGGTTGAGGATTTTTTGAGAATTTGATATTCAGGAGGACCCAGCTGCCACCTCCTCCCCGCAGGTCCCCCCCTGACATGTGCAGAACCTCCAGTTTCAACAGCCACCTTACCTGCTCTTAAATGCTGGTCAAGGCCTTATCCCCATGTGTCACAATCAGAAAATCCAGCATTTACCCTCCCCTCTCACATCACTCTAGAGAATATCTTGATGGTGACATATCAGGTGACCTCAATCTGTTGACCACCCTAAGCAAAAAGTAACCCCAATCAGCGGATTTAAGCATGTTTATCCCTAATCCTAAACCCTCTCAGAAACCTATATAAGGAGGCCTTCTCTCACTCAAAACCAACACTTCACCCACTTCACCAAGCAACGAATCTATGACGACATTGCTCACAACGAGGAGCTATGGATGGAGCTCTACTCTCTCTCCCTCTCTCTCTCTCCCTCTAGTATGCTACATTACTAGCCCTAGAACCTAAATAAGGAGTCTTCTCTCATGCTCCATGGTCACCATCCTCGCCATCATTCTCTAAGGTATTGATGTGTTGCTAGTAGGATCATACCTACTTGCTGGGTTGATTGTTTTTGACAAGGGATTATGCCATCCTTGGCTTGCTTCCCTATATCCTTGTTATGTATGATCAGATGCCGTTGTATTGTTAAGCTGATGTCTTGTGTATATATATGCTACATAAGGTCCCTAAGCTTCGCTTCTATGTGTTTTGCCATATGTTTTGATGCCATCATAATGCCAGAAGTCTCACTTGCCTATGTGCACTATGTGTGAGGTCCCTAAACCTCTTAATTTAGGGTGGTGCCCCCTTTGTTTTGTTCTTTGCTTGTTTGCATGAGGCGTGGTTTGTGGAGTGTGCACGAGTACAGAGGCCACCCGATTGCACTGCTCTTTTTCCCGCTATCACTTTGGTGCCCCCACTGAGGAGGGCTACACAGACCTTCAGTCCACAAGCAATGAAGATGTGCAATCTACAACATGGACGAATGGCGTGAGGAGTTTGCAAATTGGAGAACAGAAGAGGAGAAGGCTTTAGAGGCCTTAAAAGCTTTCATCGAGGTCTTGTTACCAGGTTGCAGTATCATTGAAATTCAAGAAGTAAGTTCTTCTACATGCCTTGTTCGTGATCGTCGCCAACGAAGGAGAGTGAGAAGAAGAGCTTGATATACCTCTCCTCTCAACCTATGAGTGCTCCAGAAACCTCCAACGCACACGAGCTTGAAATATTTTACATCAACATACACGAAGGTACTGTGACACACATTAAGGGAAGAGAAAGCATCACCATACCTCTCTTTCCTGAGGAGCCGACTAAGAGGAGGAAGATCACCTCTACACCTAAGTGGCCCAAGGCCGCAGCGCGTGCTCAAGCGTAAGGTAACATTTGGCTTAATCTCATTAATAAGGGATTACATGACCACTACAGGCAAGAAAAAGGCTAGTGAGCAACCAACTTCAACCTCCAACTTGCAACCACGACTCTCACCCCTAAATCCTCCTGAAGGAAAGAGGCGAAGGCTTGCCTACAAGATTGCCGCCCGTCTGCGAGTGCTCCCAGTGCACTTTGTGAATCCAGACACCACCAATCCCAAGCCAACCTCCTGTCCGCGTGAAGATCACTTTGGATATTGTCCAAAGTGCTTTGGAGACCGGGTGAAAAGCCTCCCTGCCCTACCTTTGCTGCTAATTTTCAAGAAGTTATCTCAATCTAAGGAAACTATCTTAGTTGATGATGTGCTGCACATTAATGGTGTCACTTTCATTCGTCATGCTGATTATGGTAATAGCATCCAATTGTTGCTTGCTAAAAGGCTCAGCATTGTACAAAGTGTTACCATCACGCCTTACGTCTTCACAGATGCATCAGGAAGAGTCGAAGTGATCCGAGGTGCTGACCTTCTGTGGCTGATCAGGCTCATTGGTCCCAAGGTGGTGCAACTAAGCTAGGCTCTTGTGTGTAAGTATGGATGCCAATAATGAGAATGATGATCCCCGCATGTTTCCTTTCCATTTTGTGCGTCATATCCGTGTGAATATTTGTATTGATAGAAAAATCTTTTATCAGCAAAGAATAGCCCTGTTGTTTGGAGCCGAGAGACTTGGGGAAATCTTGCACTCTCCTCATCCTGCCATTCTACCCTTACTAGACTATTACCATTCCTTTGATGTGTCGATCTTCATCCTATTTTGAGCTAAGTTGTGCTAAAGCTCCAAATTGTAATTACCATACTCTATTTTAAAATAAATTGGAGCTGTTTGTGTAATTGGAAATGGCCTTTCTGGTATCGGGAAGGGATGACGAAGCTACTAAGTTAAGGGCCTTTCCTTTGGTCTTGAGGGAAGGTGCAAAATTATGGTATCAAACTTTGGCACCTGAAGAAAGAAGAGACTGGGAGTCCTTAAAGATGGCCTTCATCGAAGAATTTTGCCGCCATGAGCCTCCAGAGGAGATATGGAGACAGCTCTTAGAGCTACGCCAAACATCACCCAATGACTATAGAAGCTATGAAGGAAAGTTTTCCAACCTGTGGGAGAAATGGTGTGCATCACTAGGTGAAGGAGAAAGGGCGCCAGAATGCCTAAAGAAGGACTGTTTCCTGGCAGGGCTTTACCCCATCCTTCAAGAAAAGGTAAAAGGTAAATTCCCAGATACCTTTGATAAAGCTATGACTTATGCAAGGGAGAAGGATAGGAAGTTAAAATTCCAAGCTCAACTACAAGGGGGAATGGAGCCTCCACCGCTAGCTCAACCTACGGCAATGGTAGTAGCAGGGATAGGAGCAACAGACCAAGAGTCCTCTCAACAAGAATTACTTCAACAAATCACCAATCAACTAGAGAGCCTGTCCATCAATCTGGTTCAAGGTGTAAGGGCTCCCCAGCCAGGAAATGAACGAAATAGACAAGAAGGACAAAGGCAAGAACGTGAGTACATTTGCTACAACTGTGGAGAGGTAGGTCACGGCATGTATTATTGCCCCCATCCACGACGCTATCAAGGAAATGGTAATCAAAGACGGCCTCCTCGCCAGCAAGTCACTCCTCCTCGAGCTAGGCCACTAAATGGACAAAATGCACACGTGGCTCCACCAATCCAAATATTGAGACCCCCTCCTCCACCACCACAAGCACCAGCAGAGATCCCTCCACTACCATCGGGAGGGGAGGACAGGGCTGTCTCTGTCATAAGTCTTGACAATGGTAAGGATAAAGGGAAAGAAAAAATGGAGGAAGCTGTTGCCATGCCAATAAAGAGAGTTAGGAGACAAAGAACTGATGAAATGGAAGCTTCAGAGCCGGATAAAGGGAATGAGGGTTCCTCCCAAGTGATAGGAGACAAGAAAAGGAAGAGTAGGTCAAGGAGGCACTTAGGAGTAGAAGACTTTCCACTTGGGGTAGGATCCATACCTTACGACCTGGTAGCAGATGTGAGTAAGCAAGGACCAAAGATTTCATTGCAGCAACTCCTCCACCTTTCCCCAAAGATGCGTAGAACCTGGTCTAAGATGGTCAGCACCAGGAGGGCTAAGGCAAAGTCAGTTGGGTCTATTAGTGCAAGAGGCATGAAGGATATCGTGCCAGTCATTGATGCAGAGATTAAGAGTCAGCGAGTCTCCAATGTGTACGTAGATGGTGGAGCCGAGATTTGTGTTATGACTGAGAAATTAATGCATAGGTTGGGTTTGGAAGTAAACGAGCAAACTTCCTTACAAGCTAAGATGGCAAATAATGTAAGGGTGGCTTGTGTGGGAAAGGTTAATGGAGTGAAGGTTTCAGCTTTTGGTGTTGCAATCTCAATTGATGCTTATGTGATCCCAACTAAGGGGGAGGGCTATCCGCTAATCCTTGGAAGACCTTGGCTTATGGCTATGAAAGCTAGGCAAGATTGGGAGACAGGTTCCCTTGAGTTGCGACCAAATCATAAGGTAGGTGGCAAGCAACAAAAAATTGTGTATGACATGAAGCAGGGTAGACAACAAGACCTAGAGATGGAGACTTCTATGGATGAATGGAGCACAAGCAGCTGCTCTTCATCTGAGGATGAGTCATCTGAGGAGGATGCTAGCTCTTTGGAAGTCATGGGTATAATACTGCGAAACCCAGAAGGAGAAGGTGGTCAAGACTCTCTAAACAAGGAAGAAGCCACAGGCTTAGAGGAGATGCTAGCTAAGGACCTACTAGAAGAAGAGAGAGAACCCTATTTGCAGATACTAAAGAAGCATGCTGGCCTCTTTATAACTGATTACGAGCACATTAAAGGAGTGACGGTAACCCAACACCATATCCAATTAAAGGAAGGTGCCAAACCAGTGGTGCAAAGGCTAAGGAGATTAGGGCTAGTGCAACAAGATGCACTCTTAAAAGAAGTAAAAAGATTACTCAAGGCAGGATTTATCTACCCAGTGGAAGATTCTGAGTGGGTGTCTCCAGTTGTGGTAGCACCAAAGAAAAATGGGAAGTGGAGGGTATGTGTGGATTACAAGCCTCTAAACGCAGCCACAAAAAGGGACCATTTTCCTTTGCCTTTTCAAGATGAAATACTAAATGAAGTGGCTGGTCATGAAAGGTACACAGTGTGTGATGGGTACTCAGGCTACTTCCAAATCAGAATTGCAGATGAAGACCAAAGAAAGACTACCTTCATAACACCTTGGGGGTGTTTTGCTTATAGAGTTATGCCTTTTGGTTTAACTAATGCCCCAGCTACTTTCCAGAGGTTTATGAACTTGGTGTTTCAACCTTACTTTGGTAAGTCCATACGAGTCTTCATTGATGATTTTTGCATTTACAGCTCTAGGGAAGTACATATGTCCAAGGTTGATGAAGGTTTCACCCGTCTGGCCCAATTGGGTGGGCAATTGAATAAAGACAAGTGCCACATAGGTGAGAGCAAGGTCACTCTACTAGGCCATGTTGTGTCTCAAGATGGTATTGAGGCTGACCCTGAAAAGGTAAAGACATTGTTAGCTTTACCTACTCCTTCAAACGTGAAGCAACTAGTCTCCTTCATTCAAAAGGTTCGCTACATGGGACGATTCATACATCTCCTTTCTCAGGCAATCTATCCTTTGCAGCAGCTCACTAAACACACTACATTGACATGGAGTGAGGAGGGTGAAAGGTGCTTTCAAGAAGTTAAAACCATTTTGAGCTCATTGCCTGTCGTCCTACAACCCACATGGGGTGAATTATTCTATGTAAATCCTAGTGTAGGTCCAGAAGCTCTAGGAGCTGTCTTGATGCAAAAAGACCCAAAGACATCTCTCATGAGACCAGTCTACTTCTCTAGTAGAGTGATGACAGCTGTTGAAAAGGGTTTCAGCGCAACTGAGCAATTGGTGCTAGCTCTTAAGTTTGCAGTGGAGAAGTTTCGGGCTTACTTACTTCCGAGACAATTTGTGGTGATCACAACTGAGGAGGTTTTTCCATATGCCCTACAACACATGGAATTGTCTCAAAGAATAGCAAAGTGGGTGGTGCAGCTTCAAGAGTTTGACTACACACTACAAGTAGAGGATTCCACCCGTGCTTGTTTGGCAGATGTCCTCACACAAAGGTGTTATGAGAAGGCCAAGAAAGAGGCACCTAGTAAGGTACCGCCTATCCCGGAGCCTGAAGTTCTACTGGGAGCACACAGTCTGTATTTTGATGGGGCTTACAAGAGGACCAAAGACAAGGCATCAGCAGGCATAGTAATATTAGGTCCAGAGAAGGAGAAGATCTTTGCAAAAGGGTTTCATCTAAAAGAGGTTCATTCCAACAATGAGGCTGAGTACCATGCCCTTGTTTTAGGGTTGCAATGTTGTCTTTCTCAGGGCATCACAAAGCTAAATGTTTTTGGTGACTCCATGTTGATTGTTAAGCAAATGGTTGGTGTATGGGCCTGTAAAAATGACAAATTTTCTGTTAAGATGAGGGAAGCAAAGGCCTTGTTGAAGGGTTTTAAAGAAGTTCGAGTGCACTTTGTACCTAGAGATCAAAATTGAGAAGCAGATGCCTTAGCAGGTGAAGAACTACAAACTCTCATAGTAGTTGCTATCCTTGTGAAAAGTCCTTTATACCAGGGAAAGGAGGAGCTGCATGATTTACTTTCCTTTCTTGAGCATTGTGAAGCACCCTCTGGTATGAGTAAAAGTGAACGTAGGTGGTTGGCAAAAAAGGCTACCAGCTATAGCTTAGTGAATGAGGACTTGTATTGTAGAGGGAAAGATGCTGTCTTAAGGAGAGTTCCTGCATCCCAAGAGATAAAGGATATTTTGTTTAGTTGTCATGAAGGTGTGTGTGGTGGCCACTTTGCACAAGAGATTACTAGCAGAAAGATTTTACAAGCAGGGTTCACGTGGCCAAGCCTCCATCGAGATGTACAACATTGGTGCCGCACATGTGAGGTTTGCCAAAAAGCTGGACCAAGGCGTCTTACCCATGAAAATCAGCATCCAATCAAAACCTATGGGCCATTTGAAAAATGGGGGATAGATGCAATAGGGCCACTACCTTGCACTCAATCAGGGAAGGAATACATCATTATGGGGGTGGAGTACATGACCAGATGGGCAGAAGCTCGTCCCACAAAGCGCATCACAGCCAAGGACGTGAGTGATTTCATTTTTGAATGCCTTTGTTGCCGTTTTGGCACACCTTTGGAGATTCTCTCGGATAGGGGACCGGGATTTCGAGCTGATTTAGTCGGGCAATTGATGAGCAAGTTAAAAATCAAGCGCAGGCACTCTACACTATACTACCCTCAGTGCAATGGTCTTGTCGAAAAGGTAAATGGTCTTATATGTAAAATCATCACTAAGCAAGTGCATTTACATCCTAAGGCATGGGACAAACACCTAGATGCAGCACTTTGGGCCTACAGAACATCCTTTAAAACATCCTTGGGGTATACACCTTTTCACTTGGTTTACGGGCAAGAGGCACTATTGCCTATAGAAGTGGAGCTAGCGAGCCTCCGAGTTCTAAAAGCACATCAAGAGGATAGTCAAGAGAAGCAGGTGGAAGGAAGAATCATCGATTTGGAGAGGTTAGGGCTAGATCGAGAGTCAGCAGTGAAGTACTATGTAGCCCAGGCAGAGAAGAAACGAAAGAAGTTCAATCGCAACCTTGTCAAGAAAGGTATCAAGGAAGGTTCTTTAGTGCTCAGATACGACAATCACTTTGATCGCAGGAAGGATGGTAAGTTCTTGGTTAAGTGGGAAGGCCCTTTTGTAGTGATACAGAGGTTCTCAAATGGTAGTTACCAACTAGGTGACCTAGATGGTAAGGTACATCAGACCCCGGTAAATGGTTGGCGATTGAAGGCCTACCAATGTCGTCTTTCACAGCCATTTGCTGGTGAAATCAATGCTAAGGATGGTTCAGAGGAGAGCTCATCATATTCGAGCTCCAACTAAGGTAACAATCATGTACATAGTCGTTTCAAAAAAAGAAAAGAAAAGAAAAAAGAAAGGAAAAAAAGAGAAGAAAAAAGAAAAAAAGAGAATGCTACCAGTGAAAGTGGATATTGACAATGGATGGGGTATGGCTTTCAAGGGTCTAGGAGACCAATTGTTAGTCATGGATGGATACAATTATTCATCAGAAAGGACTAAACAAGGTGCATCAGCCAAGAAAGCAGTAACATGGCAAATTCAATTGGTACCAGGTGGGTAAGTATTCAAGCGAACCCTATTGTAGCACAACCTACAGCTAGAGGCATCAAATACCTCTAGCTTAAGGGGGAGGGCTATATGATGCATGGTTTTTAGGACCCCTTCTGAAGATGCAATAAAGGCACAGTCAGTTGTTGGGGAGATGAGGATACTCTAGTCCAAGGGATCTCGAAAAAGAAGAAAAATCTACTTCACAAGCACCAAAGAGTAAAAAGTGCCATGGACAGAAGATACGTGGGAACGAGCTCTTATGCATGCCTACAACCTATATCTTACAGAATAGCCCATTCTAGGTGTGAATTTCTAGTGAAATTTACACGAGGATGTTCGTGTGGACTCACAGCACAGCATACTCCGTTTTCACTTTTTTACCGACAAAGAATATTTTTACCACAGTAAATAATTTTTACCTACAGTAAATATTTTTCACCTACATGGTAAATAAAAATCACTTTTTACCTACAGTAACTTTTTTTACCCATGGTAAATATTTTTTACTGCACCATAAGTATTTGGTAGGTAACAGTTCACTATTACTAGAAGCAATGATTGGGCATCAACAATGCAGTTACAGGAGGAGAAAAAGGGAAAATCTTATGGTAAAGGTGAGTCAACAGGGATAAAGACTTTTGAGTTGAAAAGAGACATGCTGATTTTTTCAAAGAACACATGTCAAAAGAAGCCATGGTTGAGGATTTTTTGAGAATTTGATATTCAGGAGGACCCAGCTGCCACCTCCCCCCCGTAGGTCCCCCCCTGACATGTGCAGAACCTCCAGTTTCAACAGCCACCTTACCTGCTCTTAAATGCTGGTCAAGGCCTTATCCCCATGTGTCACAATCAGAAAATCCAGCATTTACCCTCCCCTCTCACATCACTCTAGAGAATATCTTGATGGTGACATATCAGGTGACCTCAATCTGTTGACCACCCTAAGCAAAAAGTAACCCCAATCAGCGGATTTAAGCATGTTTATCCCTAATCCTAAACCCTCTCAGAAACCTATATAAGGAGGCCTTCTCTCACTCAAAACCAACACTTCACCCACTTCACCAAGCAACGAAGCTATGACGACATTGCTCACAACGAGGAGCTATGGATGGAGCTCTACTCTCTCTCCCTCTCTCTCTCTCTCCCTCTAGTATGCTACATTACTAGCCCTAAAACCTAAATAAGGAGTCTTCTCTCATGCTCCATGGCCACCATCCTCGCCATCATTCTCTAAGGTATTGATGTGTTGCTAGTAGGATCATACCTACTTGCTGGGTTGATTGTTTTTGACAAGGGATTATGCCATCCTTGGCTTGCTTCCCTATATCCTTGTTATGTATGATCAGATGCCGTTGTATTGTTAAGCTGATGTCTTGTGTATATATATGCTACATAAGGTCCCTAAGCTTCGCTTCTATGTGTTTTGCCATATGTTTTGATGCCATCATAATGCCAGAAGTCTCACTTGCCTATGTGCACTATGTGTGAGGTTCCTAAACCTCTTAATTTAGGGTGGTGCCCCCTTTGTTTTTTTCTTTGCTTGTTTGCATGAGGCGTGGTTTGTGGAGTGTGCACGAGTACAGAGGCCACCCGATTGCACTGCTCTTTTTCCCGCTATCAAATCTCAGTACCGGTTTACCGAAAATAATTCAAGGGAATGACTTGGTGTGGGTGGCAGTGGACAGATTAAAATGGCAAAGTTTATTGCCACAAAGAAAGCGGTCAAAACACGACAGTTGGAAAAAACCTTTATTGAACATCTCCACAAGCTATATGGCATGTCCGCATATATAGTGTCAAATAGAGATAGAAATCACTTTTGGAGGGAAGTCTTCAAAAAGCAAGAAACTACTTTGAGCATGAGTACAACAGATCATCTGCATTCTGATGATCAAACCCAAAGAGTTAACCAAATCATAGAGAACAAGTTGTGTTCTTATGTAAGTAAGAAGAAATGTAATCAATAGGAATACTTGTCCTTGTTGGAGTTTGTGTATAACAGCTCCAAACACTCAACAAGTCAATTTACACCATTCATGTTGATGTATGGTTTCCAGCCAAGATCTCCTATGGCTATATATGCCTAGAGAAGAATAAGATTCAATCTGACAAGGACTTCCTTTGATATGCTGAAGGCAACAAAGAAAAGCATTCATTCTGCACAGGGTCGTGCTAAGATGTTTTTTGATAAAGGATAAAGAAAAGTTACCTTTGGAGAATGTGAGTTTGTATTCCTAAAAATTCTTGCAGATGTAGAAACCATGAAAATGCAAAAATGTGAGAAATTTTCTCCTAGATATTGTGGTCCCTTTAAAGTTCCTAAGGAGAATTGAAGATGTAGCATATAATCTTGAGCTACCAAAGATTTCTCAAGTTCACCCTCAGTAGAATATTTTGGAGCTCTTTTGGAGGGCCTTTTAGGAAAGAGAGAAAAAAGAACTCCTCCAATGAGAGAAGGGCCAACGTTACATAGAAAAATAGGTTGATACTTACTAATATGAGAAAGGTGTCACTCACTCATTCAATAATCCAATGGTCCTTAAAAATGGCCATCTTTTCATTCAATATAAATGTCTTTTTCATGAAGTGAGTTTTTCTTATTTAATAAAATGACAAACTTTCCTGAAACTATCAGGTAGTGGTAAAGTTTGAAGCTTTTCACATCATCATTGAGTCCTAAACGGACAAAATCCTAAACAACACTTCAATTTCTACCACTACTTGACAGTTTCATGAATTTTTTTTTCATTTTATTGATGGCAAAATCCATATTGAATGAGCAACACCCACTTCATAAAAAAGATATCCGCACTGAATAAAAAAATGAGCATTTTTAAAAGTACGAAAAGTTAGGTTTACTTTTCAAAATGTCTAGTTGTCCTTGTGGACGTTGGTGCAGCCAAAGTTGGTTCAAGATAGGAAGTGTGCTATGTAAGTCTATGGGTGCATACAGGTGTAAGACAAAGGGTTGAAATAAATGTGGAAGACCTGGGCAGGCAGGTGCTAGTGGAAATGTATGGCTGATGTGGTTTTATAGACCAAATAGGCTCCAAAATGGGCCAATTGGGATGGAATATCTAAGTGTTTTAAGTGCTAGGAGTATGCCCTAGGATGTAGTATTCAAGGTGCTCTAGAAGCCGGTCCAGACAGCTCCTCAAACGGAGCTACAAGGTGGAATATATTTTAGTTTGAAGCTAGAGTGGTTTGCAGATCCTCGACGGATAAGGTATCTGGGAACAGGTGTATAGAGCTAGAGTGAGTAGATGGGTGTGGAGTACTCAAGCTATCGAGCATGCTAGTCTTTTTGGATTGTCAATCGAAGCTCTTCAATGCAAGTTATGGCCATTTGAAGATTTGTCAGGGGCCAAGCTTGTGCCCACTTGTTCTCATCAATAGGCATGCCACCTAGAGGTTTTTTGGGCCAGGTTTGAGAGGGTAGCATAAGAGTTTCAAAAGCAGCAGTTAGGCTCTATCGTGGAAGGAGATTCCCAAGTTGTGTCCAAGATTTCCAGGGATGTTTGTGTGTTCTCGTTGAAAGGTATGCTAGTAGAAGCGACTGTGCAGTGGGTTGTCAAGCAGGTACAGAGTCAGCTTGACAAAAAGGACCTTGCTTTATCTAATTGGGAGGGTGGGTTAATATGTCAGGTATGTCAAGAGTGTTTTGATGAGTGCAAGGGTGATCTATTTGGATGAAGGTGGGTGCTCGGAGAAATGAGGTATGTTGTTGGCAGTTTTTGTGTGTGGTTGGTTATATGCATTGGTGTAGCACTATAAGCGGACGTTGCAGGTGGATGGATGAGACCAATGCTAGGTATTTAATCCAGGTGGTTGCCATGCTGTAAAGCAAGGGGTTGGGCAACCCGCTCAAGCAAAGGTGGTGGGTAGCAGGAGACAGCTCATGTGTATATGGTAGGTGTTTTTTGGTGTACAGAGCGTTTTTTTGGGGTTGTGTTCAATAAGGCTACGTGTGGTTGAACATAAATGTTCAAAAAGGGGTTGGGAAATGATGGTGTATCCAAAGTTGGTCCGAGCTTGGAAGTGTGCTATGCAAGGCTATGGGATGAAGGGGTCGACTTGGAGGAAGCCCGTCTGGTTTGACTACTGACACAAGGCATTCGATTGAGGTTGAGTAATCATTGAGGTTAGGGGTGTCATGAGGTCTTCAAAATTCAAAAAAAAATTATTAAAGCATGAAAGGAAAAATTGTTGCTTTAGTTGCAATGATGTAGGGCACACCAAGACCAAATGCCCAAAGCTCAAAGCTAGCACTAGTGGTGGTAAGTAGAGATGGTAAATCCTATAGGCACTTGCATACGGTGCAAGGCCTTCCTCTCAATGCTAGAAAGGGAGGTGACTTCCTCTCAATATGGTGCAGACGCTTCCTCTCAAGGCTTCCCCTCAGGGAGGTGATTGTGTGTCACTATGATAAGTGTCATGCTTGTTCTCTGACACCAGCTATGTAGTAGCCTAGCATAGGTCCTCATAACATGGTGCACATGTATGGCACCGTAGGTGGTCATAGAGACTATCTTCATGGGCGATAAAGCTATCCATAACTTCCTAAACTAATCGTTAGAGCTAAGAAGTTGAGGCTAGTTGAGACCACAAGAAATCATGAGTATATTGTTGGGTTGGCCAACTATTACGGTATGGAATATCGTAGCCTTGGGAGTTCCATTAGACATGTAGGACTATGAGGCTTTGCTTGACTTTTAGGTCATGCATTTGGCTAGAGTAGATGTGTACTTAGGCAGGGAGTGGTTTTATAGCCTCAGCCCTAATCTAGTTTGGAAATATTTGCATAGCATGCTACAGTTGCATTTATGACACTTATGGGCAGTATTTTGCATCCGTACTTAGAAAAATTTGTAGTGTTTTTCTTAGATGATATACTAGCCTATAGTAAATCTCAAAAAGAACACTTTACAACATTTACATCTAGTGTTTGAGCTATTAAACATAAACTATTTGTGAAAGAAAGAAAATTGATTTGTTTGGACTCAGACGCATTATGTGGGGAATGTGGATGGAACCCAAGAAAGCGAAATCTATTATCAAGTGTCAAGTGCAAAGAAATATCAAGGAATTGCACATTTTTCTTAGTATGTTAGGGTTCTATTGACAATATGTGAAGGACCACACAAAGATTGTAGTCCCATTGACAAATCAATCGAGGTCAAAAAGTAAAATGTATAAGTTGGGGGGAAGTCCAATAGAAAAGCTTTGAAAATCTTAAGGTGGCTATAGCCATTGTACCTATATTGATTATAGTGGATCTGAATGAGTCACATGTCTTGGAGACATATGCAAGTAATGTGGCCATTAGAGTTGTACTTATACAAATGGGATGCCCATTTACATTTGAAAGTAAACAGTTAGATCACGCTCAACATAACTACTCAGCATATGAGCGAGAGTTGCTACCCTCGGGTGGTGCACCATGTAATCATGTTAATGCACCACATGAGTTTAGGAGGGGTTTTAAAATGCAAAAAATTTAGCCAATTTAATAGAAATACATAAAAATAAGGGGGCATGTTATATAAGGGGTACTAGATAGTACACCCCCAAGTTACTACATGTAGTATATGCACCTAAAAAGTGGCGACACTATTTGTATGGTGCCACTTTTGAGGTCAGATGGACCGTGAAAGTTTTAAATGAACTTCAAATGAGAATGAATTTAAGGAAAGAAAAACTCGGTGGGTAGAGATCCTATAGGAGTTTGACCTTCACATATGTTACCATAGAGATAAATAATACCTAATGTTGGATGCACTTAGTTGCATGCTGCAAATTCATAAATAAAGTTCATAATCTTCAAGAAAGAGTTCTTGCAATCACTACATGGCTTACATGAGCATGTTCTATCTTTTACAGAGGTCTGGCATGTTGTATGTGATCGCACAATCTCACACATGCAACCACCTCCCTTATGGGCACATAATGCTAGTCTGGAGAGATTGGGCATAGGTGGGATGGGTAGGGAAGTAAAAGTTAGTTTGGAGAGACTAACCAAGAGTTTGGGGTATAGTTTGGATTTGGAAAGCTTTGACATAGACCCTTCATCACCTTTGATAGTTGTGCAGCTTCAAAGGGGTGTGACAAGCTTCGTTGGGGAGAGAAGTATGATAACTACTCCATTGAGGATGGGTACTTGCTCTACAAAGGTTGAGTGTAGATGCCAACTACTGGTGACATTTGGGCTCGCATTCTTAAAGAAAGGCATGATAGTTTACACGTAGGTCACCTCGAGATTCAAAAGGCCTTTGCACTACTTAGAAGACAATTTTGTTGCATATTTTATTCAAGGACATCCAAAATGTGTGATTCAATGCAATAAGTGTCAGGTCATAGTAAACATGAGCATCTCAAGGTTGGGGGATACCTCCATCCTTTGGAGATTCCTTGAGGGAAATGGGAAACCATTTCCCATTTCCATGGACTTCATTACCGATGTACCAAAGACTAGTCAAGGGAATGACTCAGTGTGGGTGGTAGTGGATATGCTAACCAAAATGCAGGTAAATATTATTGTCATGGATAAAGAAAATAGAATACCAAAGTTGGCAAAACACTTTATTGAACGTCTCTACAAGCTATATAGCTTACTCGTAGATATCGTACCAAATAGAGGTCAAAGAATGTATAGGTGGTACCACTTTTTGAACCTTTTGGTGGTACCACCAATAGCCCCTAGAAGGAGGAAACTTTATTGTTTTTCAACTGTGAAAATGGGGGAGAGAGAGAGAGAGAGAGAGAGAGAGAGAGAGAGAGAGAGAGAGAGAGAGAGAGAGAGAGGGAAATTTTCAAGTTGCATGCAAGGATATTATTTGAAAAGCATGAAAAATCTACTTAAATGCATGCATGTCATTAAAGCCTAGCATGGGGTCCTCATTTTTCAAAATTCCATTAAGAGTACTAATGATGATGTGATCCCCGCCTGTCTCCTCCAATGCCTCCCTTATAGAAGCTACCCTGCTTTCCATCGCTCAACACTACTTTTCCCCAAGAAGACCACACCATCTAGGAAGTGCAAGAACACATTTTAGGATGCAGAGTCCACTCAAGGGACCCCTTCAAAGGTGCCAGTATCCAAGCCTATTGAATCTTTCCTATCTAAGTGTGGCCCCTTGATAGCAAAGTCTACTCGGAAAGGTGAGCTATGCTAGTCTTTCTTGTCTGAGTAATGCATGCTTGCATTTATGGTCGTGTATAGGTGGTACCTCTTTTTGAACCTTTTGGTGGTACCACCAATAGCCCCTAGAAGGAGGAAACTTTATTGTTTTTCAACTATGAAAAAGGGGGAGAGAGAGAGAGAGAGAGAGAGAGAGAGAGAGAGAGAGGGGGGGGGAAATTTTCAAGTTGCATGCAAGGATATTATTTGAAAAGCATGAAAAATCTACCTAAATGCATGCATGTCATTAAAGCCTAGCATGGGGTCCTCATTTTTCAAAATTCCATTAAGAGTACTAATGATGATGTGATCCCCGCCTGTCTCCTCCAATGCCTCCCTTATAGAAGCTACCCTGCTTTCCATCGCTCAACACTACTTTTCAACAAGAAGACCACACCATCTAGGAAGTGCAAGAACACATTTTAGGATGCAGAGTCCACTCAAGGGACCCCTTCAAAGGTGCCAGTATCCAAGCCTATCGAAGCTTTCCTATCTAAGTGTGGCCCCTTGATAGCAAAGTCTACTCGGAAAGGTGAGCTATGCTAGTCTTTCTTGTCTGAGTAATGCATGCTTGCATTTATGGTCGTGTCAATGCACGCTTTTTAGTATTGTCTCAAAACTAACTTTTCCCTGATCTTATTTGTAGCATCATAAGAGTATCCAAAATTGTCCCAGTCTTGCTACTGAGCATCAGAGTTGCATCAAGTGTATGGGTTGAGCTGGAGGGAAATTTTCCCAAGGACCTCATCAACGAGCACTTGTCACCTAAACAGTGGCTCATTATATTCAAGATGCCTGAGAAGAAGAAGACTAAGGTCTTCCTTCACATGGTGCACGACCATCTCTATGATAATTGTTGCCTCCTTTATCAGAAGGTATACTAGGGTGCCCCTTATAATGATGAACTCGTGAACAAGTTTTCCACAGGCTTCGCATATGAAATTGTGCAACAACCAAAGCAGAACCTAAAACGCCATATAATTGCATGGCAGTTATTGATGGAATGGTCTTAGAGAATGTCAAGTCATTGAAGGGGGTGGT
Source organism: Adiantum capillus-veneris (assembly GCF_014529385.1). NCBI lineage: Eukaryota > Viridiplantae > Streptophyta > Polypodiopsida > Polypodiales > Pteridaceae > Adiantum > Adiantum capillus-veneris. Next base: position 105,204,746 of record NC_140954.1, on the reverse strand, counting down.
TTGAATAGGAAAGTGATGAAGTTCATGATGGATTACGTTGTCGTGCTGTGACACGTACATAGTGGGAACGCATGCTACAAGATCTATCTTGTAATTTTTTAGATACATAATGTACATATGCATATTTAAGTATAATAATAAGCCTTCAAGGGTAACCTATTCTTACTTTACCATCAGAAAATACTATGGGAAAAGCATCAATAGCTTCGCCTCTTTAACTTGGGGCAAAAAAACATTGATTCATTATTTCTACTATCTCATTATCATCTCACACCCTAGCTGGATCCTATATCTAGGGTAAACTCCAATATATATATATTCTATGTATTTTTTATATTTTTCTTATATTTCTTTTTAAAAACTACTAGGAGGGAATCAAATCCTAGTGGGACACTAGGTGGCATGATTTCAAAGATACACTTATTTTAATGCATTATTGCAAGCATGATTACAAAACTTTGTCAAGGAGCAATGTCATGCTTTCATATGGCATGAGGTGTCCTTTGGAATCAAATGAAAGTCTAGGCTAAGGGGACCATAAGAAGACTTTTGCTGCCAGAAATGGACCCTATTTTGATGAATTTTTTACACAAGGTTCCAATCTGAATTGGAAAATGATTTTAAAATAAAAATCGTAGATAATGATCTGAAGTTTCTGCCCATATTTTTACTTTTTTATTTGAAGCCACGGTTGAGGAGATATGATCAAAATACTGGACCCCAGTCTGCCCACATCATGCAGGGACAGCTCATTTCCAACTTTTCCAATTCCTGTTCACACTAGCTCCTCTCTTCTTGTGTAAACCCTTGGGGGTTCCCTTCACCTATAAAAGGGGACCTATTCTTCCTTGAAAAGGGACTTAAGCATTCAAGCCATTCATGAGAGGAATTCTTGAGAGAGTGAGTAGTAATGCCTAATTGTACTTAGCTATTAACATAAGCCTAAGCCTACACTTTCTCCTAGAAGAAGACTAGCCATTCTTGCGACAAGCTAACCTTGGAAGATCAACTCTAATCAAAGAAGGTCTTGCACTTGATGTATCAATCAAAGTGTAATTATCGACTCTTCTTCTCTTTCCATCAATAATGGTGCCGAAGGGTTTGTCAAGTAAGATGTGTTCTACTTTGATGTGTTCTACTTTGATGTTTTCTTGATTTCTTGTTGTTTTCATTTTCATCTCTAATCCAAAATATATATATATATATCTAATCTCATCTCCTTAACCAAACCTATCTCTCTCACTCTTAGTAATTCATCCTCTCTACAAATTTTAGGTTCTCCTTGCTACAGGTATATCTCTCCCCGCAGTATCCTTATTGCCTACGGGCAAGAATAGGGCTTGGGAGGGAAACTTTTCATCTCTTCACTTCTCTCATATCTACATTTTTCTCATATCTATATTTCTCACATACTATCCTAAATGAATAACCCACATGATGATCATGTCTATCGCTTTCACTCTGTACGATCTATTAGAATTAACGTATGGATTAGCCGTAAAATACACTTTCAACAACGTATAGTGTTTCTCTTCGGCCCTGAAAGGCTCAATAAAATACTTCTATCACCGGATCCCATCATACTACCTCTCATAGACTATAATTTTTCTTTTGATGTAAACGTAGTTATCTTGCTATGAACCAAGAGGATTTGTACACACAATTAATCCCAATCACTAGACAAAATATATATATTATGGTAAGCACAAAACTACAATTCCAAAGAACAATTCGTAGCCTATTTGGTCAGCCAAGATTGAATGCCATTAACTCATCTATTAACCCTTTCATACTACCCATGATACGATATGACCATAGCCTTGATGTTTTCATCTTTGTGTTGTTTTGACACTCTCTTTTGTGTTCTTTCTTTGTGTGTGTGAGTGCAAGAGAGAAAGAGTGTGTCTTCTTTGATTGCACTTCTTTCCAAACCCTATTCTTCATGGCATCTATGGTTTAACTCCTTCATATAGTTTTTGTTGAGTTCTCTCACAAACTCTCACAGCCATAAGCCCGGTGCTTTCCTGGCAAGACCGCAAATTTCGCGACAACGTTGTGCGGGTTTTAGCATGACAAAAGGGTTTTGTTGTGGACTCAAACAGACCCACTCCATCCAATCTCCCTTTGAAACAAATTTAGACTGCATCTCAGCTAGAATTAATTATAGATGAACTTGATCGCGAGGCCCATAAAGCTGAAGAGAAGGTCGACTCTGCTAAAGCTATCTTAGCACAAAAGTGTGATTTATGGCTGCACAATGAAGGCATCTACTCAGCTTGTGCTCCAATTATTTCAGAGACGGTGAGGCTCAGAGTAGACCTACAGGTATTGAAAGCATCTCCATCAAATAAGGAAGGTCTTAGAGTCCATAAGGAAGTTGAGATTAAAGTGCTGGCAAGGGTGCTTTTAATGGGTGCTGGCTTGATTAATTCGACAAATATGAAGGAGGAAGTGGTTGTCATGCAGGTACTAAATGCTTACATTTCAAAATTGTTGTGTACTTTCAGATGCTTATACCACTTCAATGTGCTTAGACAGTTGAAAGGCTTCTAGCACTTATAAGTGATTGACACCACTTTTGGGTCTTAGAGCTCTTGAAAGTGATAAGAGATCTTCAAATTTCTAGGACCAATGTATGAGGCCTAATAACACTTAGGGAATTTCTAGACACTTTATACCACTTTGAAGTACTTAAAAGAGCTTGAAAGTACTTGCTAGTGCTTCAAAGTGCGGAAAAGTGTTTCAAAGTACTTTAAAGTGCTTCCAAGTGCTTGAGTTTTCTTGCTAATGCTTCTCCTTATTAGCATTTCTAGGAACTTTACATCACTTTGAAGTATTTTTCAAGCACTTTGAAGTACTTTTAGGCACTAGCAAACACTTTAAAGCGCTTTGAATCAATTTTAAGCATAAGCAAGCACTTTTAAGCGCTTTGAAGTACTTGCAGGTACTTGAAAGTGCTTTAAATTACTTGAAAACACTTATCCTTTAAGAGCATCTCTAAGCACTTGACACCACTTTGAAGTAATTGAAAGAGCTTCAAAGTGCTTCTCTTCATAAATGCACTTCACAACACTCTGTACTTGAATAAATCCATTATTTTCTTTTGTTTTTCATTTTTATAGACAATAATGCTGAAAATTAAAATGATGTTGTGTGAGGTTAGAAGGCAGGCCTCCTTCATGAAAGAGTCCTGCAAATTCCTAAAGAGAGAGGGTAGAGTCCTTCTAGTGCCTACTCCACTTTCCAAGTCTGTCTCAAGTAATGATTCTGTTGTAATTGCTAGAAATTGTGTGGCTTGTGTCCAAGTGTTGTTGAGAAAACATGTGGCCGGGATTTTTTACCTATCAAGTGTCCATAAGTACCATCACTTTGCTTTTCTATTGTTTGCATGACTTAGCACAAGTGCCAAACTATGATACCTGTTATTGCAAGATGTTGGGCACTTGGGAAAGTATATGAGGATGTTAGGTAAGCTGTTGATTTAATTGAACAAGAATCATGCTACCTTGTTATCTATACTAAATATGTGGTATGTGATAGGTGAGCCAGTGGCTAACAAGGGATGTGAAAATAGGTGCTTCCACATTGTTTACGCACGATGTGGATGAGTTCTTTGACCTGGATACCCCGTTGAGGAAGTACAAGAAATTTGAGGGTGGAAAAACTAATGAGCTTAGTGACCGAGAGATGCTCAAGGAGACACCTTGTTATACAAGAAACAAAGGTAATGGTGGTTTTGTCTACTTGTTATCCTCATATCTCTTATTCATGGTCAGACTATTTATTGTGATCACCATTTACTACCCTCACTCCTAACTTGCCTTGCTATAGCAAACCCAGGTACTAATATCCATAAGGGAGACATTGTTTCCGAGGAGCTAGATCCTAAAATGGATGCAACCCTACAATTTGTTGCAATGGAGCTATGAAAGAAAAGAAAGAAGCTGGTGGAAGATGGGCTAGCCCGCGGCCCCAAAAAAAGTACTAACATACTTCCCCCCAAAACTAGAACATGCAAGAAGCTTTAGCTTCTTTAAAGGTTCTTGCAACTTTCTATCTTTTTTTTCATGCTATTGTACTACCTCCTGACAATGTAATAAATAAGTGTTTTCTCCCAGTTTTTGTTCATGTGTTTTGTAGTTAAAATTCAAGTTGGCTCAAAATCCCCACCACCCAATGATGAGGTAGAGCACATTGATCACAATGTTCCTTGCTTCATCGATCACTTCAATGACAATAGGGATTTGGTAGTCATTGTTGACTTCAACAATGTATTTGCATACGTGCATGATAAGAGCAAAAGAAGGCTGCCCCCGGATGTATCAATGCTTTACTTTGCCAAAATAGATGGAGATAACCACACTAAGTACTACCTACGATAGGACACATAGATTTTCTTGCTTGCACTTAGGCAGGTAGCAAATGTGTTCATGTGGTCCTCGTGCAGTCATGGAAATCTAGAAACTGGTATTGGCAAGTGCCTAACTCAAGCCAAGTGCTGCTTGAATGGCTGGCTCTCATAGAACACACACCATGTTAGAAGTTGGGATTTTCATAGCCCTCCAAAGCCAATGTACTTCAAAAAGCTAGAAACTTTTTGGTATCTTTTCCCTAAATTCAAATAAGTCAAACACATTAGTGCTAGATGACTCCTTGTATAATATGTACTTCATTATCCTTCTTGCTATGTGATTCTTCTTGAGTTGGAGAAACAGGATGAGAGGCAATGAGAACATTTCCTCAAAGAGGGTGTGGCTGAATTTCTATAACCATATGGGCTAAGAGTGCCGGCACTGATTAGGCAAAATTTGGACTCACAAAGGGGCCCTTTAAGGAGTTTGACTTTACCTCTCTCTACCAAAACAGGTGCATGGATAAATTTTTGCAAACAAACTCCAAAGTTGGCAGAGGTTTGACAGTTAGAATGTCCTCTTCAAGCTCTATCTACTGATATATAGCACGCCATGAGATTCCTCATATTTTAGAAGATTTTTTTTTTGATTCACCTATGATGTGACAACTCTGTCAGAATCTAAGTGAATCAAAAAAAGAATCTTCTAAAATATGAAGAATCTCATGGCGTGCTATATATCAGTAGATAGAGCTTAAAGAGGACATTCTAATTGTCAAACCTCCGCCAACTTTGGAGTTTGTTTGCAAAAATTTATCCATGCGCCCATTTTGGTAGAGAGAGGTAAAGTCAAACTCCTTAAAGGGCCCCTTTGTGAGTCCAAATTTTGCCTAATTAGTAGCGAAATCTATTAGTGAGTGTCTATTTGATGCTAGGAAGGAAGCTCTTGCACAATGGAATTGGGATATTGTGGATTCTCTAGAAATGCCAAAAATATCCCTCGACCATACTCATACACAACCCACATATAAGCGGCCCAAGACGGGAAAATTTTCACAGTTGACCCCCCCTGTCTTGACATCTATATCTAACTGCATTCACTCCCTATGTATCTAACTCCTTGTGTATCTAACTTTCTCTGTATGTAAACCTTGGCTCATAATAATTATAATGAACCCATCCTTATATAGGAATGCTTTTATGTTGATGTCTACTTGATTATTATCTTGAGTGTGCTATAACGTGTTGGTCAAGTGGTGTGAACAAAATTTCAAGTACTACCAAGTTAATGCTTTCATGGTGATATTAAGTGTTGTAAAGTCCTGGAAAAGTGGTTCTTAGTGGTGATGAAGTGCTATAAAAGTATTGTAAGGTGGTGCTTAGTGGTGATGAAGTGCTATAAAAGTGTTGTAAGGTGGTTCTTATTGGTGATGAAGTGCTAAGAAAGTGTTGTAAAGTGGTGCTTACTTGTGATGAAGTGATGGAAAAGTGCTATCAATTGGTGCTTAGTGGTGGTCAAGTTCTAGAAAAGTATTGTCAAGTGGTGCTAAGTGGTTGTTAAGCACTATAAAAGTGCTATCAAGTGATGCTTAGTGGTGGTGAAGTGCTAAAATAGTTCTTTCAAGTGCTAAGTGGTGGTGTAGTGCTACAAAAGTGCTACCAAGTGGTGGTGAAGTGCTAAAAAAGTGCTATCAAGTGGTGGTTTGGTGGCGAGGAGCGATAAAAAATCTATCAAGTGGTACTTGGTGAAAAAAAGTGATATCAAGTGGTGCTTTGTGGTGGTCAAAAGCATGAAAAGTGTTGTCAAGTGGTGCTAAGTGGTCCTCAAAAGCATGAAAACTGCTTTCAAGTGGTGCTAAGTGGTGGCGAAGTTCTGGACAAAAGTTTTTAAGTGGTGCCTTGTGGTGGTGAAGTGCTATCAAGTGGTGCTAAGTGGTGGTGAGATGCTAGAAAAGTGCTACAAGTGGTACTCAGTGGTGGTGAAGTTCTAGAAAAGTGCTGTCAAATGGTGCTTGACGGTGGTCAAGTGCTAGAAAAGTGGTTATTTTTAAGTGGTGAAGTGTTGGAAAAGTGCAAACATAGGTGAGTACAAACTGTGGATAGACTATGAATTAGCACATAGATAAGAACTTACAAGTTCTCCTCTGGGGGCATGCTATTATAGATTTGTTCAAATACATCATTTGACATATCATATACATTAGGATCACCTTTCCTTGGGCACATTGGAAACCTGATGCATCATACACGTGGGAGTAGATTAGAGGAGTGGGATTGTTGTCCCAAAAGGACAGAGGAGGTAACATATTGCGCATTTAACTTCTCGTAGAATACTCCCTCAATGACAGATCAATTTTTCTTAATACGGTTGTGCCATTCATCCCTTTTAAAGATTATGCACTCGTTCCCTTTACAGACACGCACGAGAGGGAGACCTGTCACTATCTCGCATAGGGTCCCTCAAGAGGGATCATTCGCTAATCTATATAACTTATTCTCCTAAGGAGGAAAAAATGGTGTCCCTAGTTTACCCCTACTAGCTCACCGCATTGCATTGTCTGGTTTGAATCCAAGTCTGCCTGGTTCCTATGCAAAAGCTTTATCATCATGCTATCACATGTCTCATGTCCATGTAAAATAATGGGTATACACTAGCTTAGTTTACTACCTGGTAACCATAATAGTTTATGCAACCATTTAATAGTGGAGATCAAGCCCACACTACGTCTGTTAATTTTGGCCCTAGATCCCCTTTGAGTCCTAATGTACCCCATGCGAGATAGTGACAGGGAGGCGTTATTTCCCATGAGGTATTGAATGAACCTCGATTGGTGGAATCAATGTTGCTAAATTAGGGCATGATAATTGAGACCTAGTAGACATGTTGGGTGAGTCCCATTTTACTCTTGTCTGCACCAATCAAGTATACCATGCTGTGTTTTGCTCCATGGGACATCAAAATGCACTGATAGTTGTGGATTAGTAGTTCATCAAGCTACCAAGCATGGAATGGTGAATTTGAGTCGCAAGGGGGTCACCATGGTGTCACCTTTTCTAGACGATTCATTTGTCTAGAGATCCACACAAAGGTCCTCAATAGTAGATCCCATGGCTTGGACCTTGTGGAGATAGTGCTTTGGGGGAAGGGAAAGGGCAATCACAATTTACGGTGCTAATTGTTGACACTCCACTTCCAATGGGGATATGATGCTTGGTGATTATGAGCTATATGTTTTTTTGGTCTACCCAAAGGGCAAAGGCCATAGAGATGACTTCTCTTTTTGGTTGGCAAAAAATAGGATTAATAGGAACAAAAAAATATGATTGGTGAGGGTTGTAGCGAGCACTCAAGAGAAAGTTATGAGTGACAGTGATGGATTTTTGAGTGGGTGAAGATCTCATATTTTCTCTCAAGAAATAATGAGATAAGGAAATTTTCAAGATTCTATTATTCAATGTGCCCAAAATAGAGTGAGGACGATTTTCTTGTGCAGCTTGAAAGACCAAGCGTCGGGTGTGTAGGGGTTGCCAATTTGGCTCTATGACTCCAATAACAATGTGAGAACCACCATGGTTTGCCACATGTGATCGTCGGTAAGCCTATTGCCTTTAGGAACTTTGGCACCAACATAATCGCCAATTTCATGTTTTTGTGTAGGCATTGCGGAAAGGCTTATCACCCAGAGTGCATGAAGTGCAATGTTGCATCCTTCACATAGTGAAAAAATGCATAATCTGCAGTAATGACAAGCACCATGCTTCTCTCCTCTCCTCTTTGCACACCATGTATGCCCGAACAATCGATGGCCAAGGAGAGCCTTGTTTGGCATGTGATTCTATGCAAACTACATCCATTAGAGCATTTTATAGAAGGACCAAGACATTTCTGCTCAAACACTTATTGTGCCATGTTCCCCAGCTCCTTATGCTCAAAGTGCTTGCCCATGAAGTTTTATTGGCCATTGTCAGAGGAAGCTGGCTTCTACGAGAGATGCATTCGGCTCATTGAGTTGATCGAACACCAACATATGTCAGAGAACTCAGTAAAATGTATATTTTTGGCCAATTTTTCAAGTCCGCTTCCAGGAGGTGCAGGAAACACCCAACTTAGAAATTTTTGAGATAGGGAGGTACCTGTTTGAGGAATATTGGTTGCTATTATAGAGTTTTTACGCCTGCACATTGGAATCTTACAAAGAGATCTCTTTAGAATGTCTCTCTAAATTTTTAAGACAAATCGAAGACACACATTTTTGCATCGACCCAGATGATTTTAAGCGCTTAAAAACATGCACATTTTGAGAAGGGGCCGGCATAATCTCCTTCACCAAAATCAGCTCGTGCTTTAAGGCTATTGCATGACAGTAGTAGTGAGGACGAAGAAAGGAACACCATCTCAAATGGTGATATGTGTGTTGGGAACTTAGGCTAGGCAATGGAAGAAATTGGAAAAGCTTGCAAACCAACAAATAAGTGCCATGTGAACCTTGATGCTCATATAGGGTGGTGGAAAAGTAAGATAGAGAGAGCCACATAATGAAAGAGAACAAGAAAATTTGTCCCCCGCCCCCAAACTTCTTTCTTCCACCGCCTCCTTGCATTCACAACATGCGGTGGAAGAAAATTGTCTCACATTTTCTTCCGCCATCAATGTGAATACATGAGAGGTAGAAGAGATGATTTTGAAGCTTTTCCACCTGGAAAAGCTCATAGAGTGCCATGTTTTTCACCAGTTTGATGTGAACCTAGCAACCTCCCTTGCACAAGAAAAACTCCTAGATATAATGGCTTTTCGGCTCTGTATAAATTTTTGGGCTTGCTAGCTACCATGTATGTGAAAGTGATCGGCACAGTCAATCGCATGACTTTTTTGTGGTCCACCAACGTTTTTCTACCTATGTACCGGTGCAAGTGCATATGCTTCAAAGCATGCATGCAGGTGTATTGGTAGTGGCGGTGCGAAGCCAACTTGTGAAGCTGCTTTGACTTTTTTGGTTAAACTCGCACTAGCCGATCCATTGATTTGGAAATTGGTTCAGATTTCTTATCATGATGGCAAGCGAAATATAAACTATCTACAAGAAGATGACCATAATGACTGTCGACAAGGACTCTCTTCTGCACTCAAGAGGAGACAGCTTGCTTGATCAAGTCTCTTTAGCCACTTCCGAGCTAGGTGCAACCGAGGAACCCCAAACCCCTACGAGATGTTGAAAGCCTTCATTCCCTTCATTGCCAAATCCAACACACAACTCCTCAATTGTTTCTTGCAACGCCTCTAACTTAAAGCCGCGTTTGATTAAGAATTTTGTCCATGAGCTATATGAGAATGTAGCGAGCATTGACAAACCAATTATTTATGCATCTCGCGATTGTAAATAGCCAACCATGAATGTTAAGGCGTACCCACATGGAGAAATTGCCATAGATTCTACAAGTAAAAAGCCTATTGAGCTCAATGTCCTCTAGTCTTAGTTTTCATATTGTTAAAGGTTTATTTGTGGCTTGTTTGTATCTTCATTATCTTTCAATCATCGGATGAAATTGATTTATTAAGCTGGTTATATGAGGCCTAGCAAAAAATGTTTTTGTTTGGTGTACCTGATCATGGCAAGCCTTGTGATTACTTCACTTGTTGGAAAGGATACTAGTCTTTCTCGTTTGGCCATGCCATAGAAATTTGTTGATGTAGTTTATTGTTGATGTGTTGTTGCAAGTCAAGAATGGTATGTTTACGTGTTGTAGATTGTGGTATAGAGAAATGGAAAAATTAATTGGACTAATGACTTGGTAATTGAGTAGGCATCCTCTTTGAGTATACAAAGTAGAGAACGTTGCTTTTTCAAGCTACAAGAAAAATATACAACTACTTACACATTTTGTGAAGCAATGAGGAAATAATCCAACCTACAGATTGAATAGTGCCAGTCATACAAGTGCCATATGGGAGTATGGTGGAGAGTTGGCAATGTGTCTCCCCAAAAATTATAACGAACGAAAGCCATGCCCTATCCCATAGTTTAGTTGTGCAATCCAAGCAAACATATATACATAAAGATTTAGATACATATAATAAGCCTTTATGACTTATTGACGTAGACTTTTTTTTGTTAATTTGTAGATGCTTTAACGTTTCAATAACAAATATATTAAGAGCTGGCTATCCACAAGCACTTCTCTCAAAAGCATTCCATATGTCATATACTTGATTACTAGCTCAAGCCTTGTGCAATCCTTATACCTAATTGTGTAACCAACCTCTTTGCCAAGCCTGCAACTAAAATCTTTAGCAAATCTCTTGGCTATAGACACCATGGCCACTCTTTGAGGTTGTGTGTAGTCAATCTTTCCTTTTGTTGTGTACCCTTCTTCTACTAGATATAGAGTAACTTGTGTTGTTTTTCCTAAACCAAATTCTCCAATCACAATTAAAATCTATCTCTCAAGATCTAGATTTCTCTAGTGATATCATTTTTTAGTTGTAAATGGAAAGACTTTGTGTTTCCTCCTGTATTGACAGATTTAACCACTAAGCAAATTTGGGTGCCTTACCAAATGCATCATTCTTTCACTCTGGCATGTCATACATAGAGAACCCTACACCACGAGGTTCTTGAGCAAGATATCGGTCTCCTTGATCACCATCCCTCTGGTTATGATCCCATATATATTCATCCTCGATCCAAATCTCTTCTTCTTCAATACCCTCTCCTAATGTTGATCATGTCTTTCGTTATTCCTTCCATTTGATCATTAATGCAAGATACACAAAGCAGTCATGATCCATGACACATAAAACTCTACCTCATTAAACATTGAACAATTCAATTTATTGTGGTTGGTGCCCTTTTGAAGAGTTAGGGTTTCTATCATCTCAATCCCTCTTTCTCCCCTCTGATGTGTTCATCATCATGGTCACTGGCAACATATCCATTGTATCTATCCCTATGATCATCATGGTCTTTGTGAGTCCTTTAATCACCATATCTGTGGTTATGATCCCTTCTATATTCATCCTCTATCATGGTCTCTTTGTAGTCACACCTTCTACCATATGGATCATGTCTTCTACAATCTCCATCATCATGTCAATCATGTCTACTGCACGTTCAATTTTGCAAGCCTCATTTTTAAAAGATTTTGCTGCACTGCAAATTCAACATAGGTGATGAAAAAGTCATGAAGCATGGCACGGTGTATTGTGTCAAAGCTCCTTGCAAGTGTATTTTAGTAGAAGAGCTCTTGTGTGTAGGTTGTATGGTGCAAGTTGCATCAAAATGGCAGGTTGCATAGCATCAAAAATCTCAAAACTGTGATGTCGCTGCCAATTGATTATAAGATGGTTATGTAGGCTATGAAAGTTTTTGTTAGCCACTTTGACATGCTATCAAAATCAGCAAGTTAATAAAATGATCTCTATCATTTTTAACGTTGTAGATTCATACGTAAAAGCAAAGCATGGCATTGATCCAAGACTCCAAGTCTACATCATGTGATGGTTGTTTTGAATCAACAATAAATGTTTGTGTTACATGGAGAATCTTGTGAATGATTTTGAGAAAATCCTTTCTAGGGCAGCCAAGTAATGAGATTGTTTTAAATAAAATGGTCGTTAGGTACATGAATTGAGTTCACACATCAACCCCTAGTATCTAAGGTTGACCTCACTTTCTAGAAATACTCCTCACATGCATTGGGACTCTATTTGAGAGCACTAAATCTCGTACTACCCAAGCTCACAAGCCTAGATCATGGCTATAAGAGAAGCATATGTGATTGCATTTGGAGTGAAAACCCTTGCTTCACATCACCAAAAATATCCGACATCTTCTTGGCCCTACCCAAATTGGCCATATACTGCAATCAATGCATTCCAAGAGACGACATCGCGGACAAGAAGCTCCTCAAGCACTTTTTATGCTTTATGAAGTGCACCACATTTGGCAACATGTTGACCAAGGGAGTGCCAAACGTATGTGATTTTATCTGGAGAGACACCCTCACTTCGCATTTACTGAAAATAGCCCAAAGATTCTTAGCCATATCAGCATATTAAGCATGACTAAGGTGCTTGAGGTGCTTGTCGTGGTTGATGACCAAGGTGCTTGAGGTGCTTGTCATGCTTGATGACTAAGGTGCTTGAGGTGCTTTTCATGCTTGAGGGCCAAGGTTCTTGTGGTGTGCAAGTCAACCATGATCCCTACAAAGTAGGGGGCGAGCCCTAAAGGTAGGGGCATGAGAGAGAACACACACACACACACTTGAGGCAAGCCCCTTACACAAGAGGCATATAGGACACATGCCACGCCCCTAACAAGGTTTCCCGCATAGGGTGCCTAAAGCCTATTGGATGTCCTTGAGTTCAAGCATGACCTAGGAAGAGGGGTCGGACCAAAGCTAGGAGGGGGCTTGCTTGTGGCATAGACTCTCCCACACACACTCACACACACTCTCATTGTGTGACGAGCAAGAACTTGATGTCCTTCTCCAAGCTTGAGAATTAGAGATCCTACACCAACACCTCTTGGCTATGGAATGCAAATCCAACCAAGAGTCATGCTTCAAAGCAATGCTTTCTATCTTCTTCATCTTCATTACTATGCTATGCTATGATATATGAGTAATGATATGAGAGGAAACTACTTCTTTCTCGTATGCTACTTCTTCTTCCTCTTCCCTTCCCTCACTCCCTACTAGCTCTCTCCACCTTTGAAGGTGTTTGAGGTCTTGGGATTGAGGCCGGGGACAAGCTAATGTTTTTGCAAGGTAATTACGGGCATAATCTTGGTGCATGAATCTTACCATATTCATTTCACCAACAAGGTCTCAAGGAACACAAAGAATGTATTGTACCAAGTCTCTCTTCATGGAAGAATCTATAATACAAAAGCCTTTTGGAGGGGGACCGGCTCCAAGTAAATCCGGTCCTCAACTATTGTCAATTTCTCTAATTCTCTCTCTCTTTTACAAGTATTGTTCATGCCAAGCTAACTAGGTAATATGGTTGTTTTGCTATCTCCAATCAAGTACGCATTTTTATGCTCATGATGAATTATCTTAAAGAAATGCTATATCTTTCTGGTAGTAAAAGTCTACTTGTGGTCCCCTTAGCGTAGACTTCCATTTGATTCCAATGGACACCTCATGCAATATGAAAGCATGACATTGCTCCTTGACAAAGGTTTGTAAGCATCCTTTCAATAATGGATTAAAATAGGTGCATCTTTGAAAATTATGCAACCTATTGTCCCACTAGGATTTGATACCTTCCTAGTAGCTATCAAAAAGAAATATAAGAAAATAATGAAAAATACATAGAATATGTGTGTGTGTGTGTGTGTGTGTGTGTGTGTGTGTGTGTGTGTGTGTGTTGAAAACCACGCTAGCTATAGGATCTAGCTAGAGTGTGAGGTGATAATGGGAAATTAGTAAGAAATCACCAATGCTTTTTTCCCCATGTTAAAGAGGCACAAATTTTGACACCTTTATCCACAATACTTTCTAATGGTAAAGTAAAAGTAGATTATCCTTGAGATAAATACTAGGATGAGATAGGAAGCTTATCCTTATCCTCATTGGGGCCAAGCCCTGTGTGGGTCACACTGGAGAGCTTGCCTTTATGGATTCATGATCATGTTCTCACCATCACTTCCACATTGGCCGAGCCCTTTTTCTATCAAGACTACAGAAGATGGGATCCGGATTGGATATCAAGGTGTGTGCCTTATGGAACATGAGCCAGCTTGTTCCCAAATACGTAGACCTCAATATGGGAGAGTTTGACGCCTTTTGGCAAGAGCTGGTGTTTGCCTCCTTCCCTAATGCTTGCTACAAATGCTGTAGAAATTGTCATTTTGCAAGGAACTACCTAGAGGCAACAAGGGTCAGTAGACCGACAGCCAACCTGTTTCATAGTGTAAGGCGACTTGAAGGCCGGTAACTAGAGAGGACAAGCCTTCAGAGCAGGTCATGGAATGGAGGTGAAGTCCAGTGGAATATGATGGGATAGGTGAGGAGGTGGCTAAACAAATGGATTTCCCCTCAATGGAGGTACAAGAGGAACCAACTGCGTCGATCGGTACTTTGGGTGATGCAAGCAAAGAGACTAAGAGCCCAACAGAGGAGATGTAGGATAGACCGGAGCCATTTGTTAACCAAGGCATTGGGACTCCAGCACCCAATGAATCTTGCAATACGGAGCTTGCTGCAAGAAGTGATGCTCAGGATGTTGAAATAGACCCCAGCAGCCACATTGTTAAGGTTAAGGGTAAGAAGACCTGCACTAGTATATTCAGCTTGCTCAAGCAAAAGAAGAAGAAAAGATGATCTTTTCCTTCAACGTTTGGTTCCTAGTGCCTTGGCCTAGTGGTCGAGGGATGTGCCGTGATAGGGTGGCAACCCCTAAGAGAGTCTTGGATACTAAGCTTCCTACAGTCTCGGGGTGGCTCTCTTTGTCAGCCGATGTATGGTTAGGATGTTGCTGGTAGATGTCATGGCTCAATTGGAGCATGGATTTCATTGTAACTTTTTTTTTGTAACATATATATACACTCACTATTGTGAGTTCGAAAAAAAAAGGAAGCTTATATACTTATACATGCATATGTACATTATGGTAAATATACCCATGCATCTAAAAGTCACAGAATAAATCTCCTAGCATTTGTTCCCACTATGTGTGTGCCACAGCATGACACCGTGGCCAAATCTGCACACCTGAAGAAGGGTTGTCCCAAAGGTTGGAGCTCTTCAAAGGGATATATGGAAGAATCATCCAAATGCTGCTAACTACGAGAGTAGGAACTAGATGTCCCCACCAATTGTTGACACTACGTGCAAACCTGTCATCCAAAGGATCTTGAAAAATCTGGTGTCTTCATCAAGAAAATTGTTCATAGAAGGTTGTAAACCTATCCCAAAACTAGTGTTATCAAGCTCACAAGAATCAAAAGATGTTCAAAAATTGGTACTGACGAGCTCACAACAGATTATAGATTGTTCACAACTGGTACTGACAAGCTCATAAAAGGGCAAAGAAGTGACCAAATTTGTAGGGCCACACTATCATCAAGGAAGAAGAGAACATGGAGATAGGAAAGGTCCACACTCCAACAAAGCCTCCTTGAACTATTGTCATCGTTGGCTAAGGGTATGGCACTAGATGCTCCATCTCTAAACCTCATCCAAGGAGGGTGGATGATTAAACAAGAAGTGATCCTAGCGATAAAAGTATCCCCCACTGCCTTCCAAAGCCAACTCCAACACATGCACTAAAATATGCACCTAAACTATTGCATATTGAACAACAAGAGTCACATGAAGCCAGATTGAAACTTCCATCCTTAGATGGACAATGGGAAATCAAAGAACATCATCTACTTCAAGAAGGGAAGAGGTACCCCTCTCTCATTTATAATCCACAATCTGGTACAACAATGCAAGTGATCATCAACCTACTACCCATCGATAGATATCTCTATCGATAATTCCAAGAAAGATATGCATTTGCAAAAGGCACAACAAATCTACCAATCTGTCTCCTCAAAGAAAACACAACCATATAAACCTACTCCAAAAGTGTGAAATAACATCCTTCTGCTGTCCAAACACATCTCTCTGAGAAGAAGCTAGAAATGAACATCCCCCCCTTTGGATCCAACAATTGCATGCTTGCTCCCCTTGCGGGAAGGCGCGATAACATGAGCCCATCTCTGGGAAGAAACCAAATCAATCTAGCATTGCTATACATCTTGAAGTATCCATCATGTTTCCCTTAGTGAAGAGAGGTCAGGGTAATCAAGGGTAAAGATGGGGAAGTCGTAGAAGAGGATCCAAGGCCTCCACATACCAAATCTACCTCAAACTTGGAGAAAAAACAGAAACAAAAACAACAAGCTTCTTCTCTCTCCATCATGTCCAAAATCGCACCAAATTAGCCACATCAGAGCATCCAAGTGGTCGTATCACCATAGGGCTATCATACCATGTCAAAGGTGGTAGAGTGAGATGCAATGAAGATAAATGAACAAGGCACACCTGTAGAGAAGAGAGATCACTGAGGTGGAAAGAGACAGGAAATTTGAGAATTAGAGAGAGAGAGAGATTGAATTATCGTCCATGGAGGTCAGATATGACCTATGGGACCGGAAGACAACGCATTAAAAAAGGATTGTGTGTGGATTTGTGCAGTGTGAGAGCAGTGGAAATTGAGTAGGCGGTGGTCTACTAGTGAGAAGAGTATTTTTGAAGGTGTTTTTCGAGAGGATAGGGATGCTATGGATACCCTGAGCTATAGAGAGGCCCTCGTGTTTGTTCCGGGTGTGTTCCCCCATTTCCCCTCTCCATCTTCTGGTGCCCCCACTGAGGAGCGTGATGATGCTCCTAGTTGATGTCGAAGCGGTGATTTTGGTGATGCCAAAGGTGCGGCCTTTGAAGAGCACGTGCTACTAGTGATGGCTTGGACGGGATTTCCCATTTTCACTGGAGTCAAAGATGTAGAAACCTGGCTTCAATACTATGGATTTTTCGTGCTAGAAAGCAGTTTATCGAGAGAAGCTGGTGCGGTACAAGTGTTCCCACTCCTGGTTCGTGCTAAAGTGAGGCTATGGTTCGATGGCCTGTGTGAAGAAGAAAAGGTAGATTGTGAAGCCCTAGAGGTGGCTTTTTGAAGTAGATTTGTAGCGGATGCGTAGCTCAATGAAGTAAAGCGGAAGCTGGACTGGTTGAAGCAAAGCTTGGAGGGTGATTTTCAAGCATTCAAGTGGGAGTTCGCAGCCCTTTGGGGGAAATTGATCAAGGTAACTGCTGCAGAAAATGCCAGGATCAAGGTAACCGCTGCAAAAAATGCCAGTTTTTTAAATTTGAGTAATTTTATGGATTGCCTGCATGAGGAAGTGCTTGATAAGGTGGAGGTAGATGGCCCGGTATCGTATGAAGAGGCAGTAGCTCTAGCGAGAGGGCGGACCAAAAAGATTTTGAAGAAGCACAAAGCTAGGCAGTGTTTGCAAGGCACAGTGATGCCAAGGCAATGTGATCTGGTGGTAGCCGAGCGACATGTTGTGCAAAGACAAGTGCAAGTGGGGGAAGAACCTAGGGTTCTTTGGCTACAGAGAGATAGGATGGTTCCTATGCTGAAGATGCTGGCTAGAGCGGTTCCAATTGGGAAGGACGTGCAGGTGGTTCTAAAATGGACAAAGGATGTGCTGTCAAGTTCGAGTGCGGATGTAGAAGCTCCGTTGAAGTGCGGTAAAGGTCAAAGAGTGTGATTTGCAGACGAGTTCAAAGTGGTGAAGTTAGAGGAGGATCTTGAGCTAGAAATGGAGGAGGAGACTGGGTCGAGTGACAGTAGCTCTATGGATGCAGACACGAGTTGGGAGATCAAGTCGTCTCAATCCAGGTATTATGAGTTCAATCTCTTGCATGTGAGTAGAGGGGCAGTGAGTGTGTGCAAGGAGAAGCATGAAGTGCAAGCCGAGATGCCTAGTGGAAACCAAGTGGAGCGACCCACACCTACAAGTGATGATATGCAGGTAAAGCTGGTGTGCAGTGCCATGCTAATGACCCTGTTGATGAAGGTAGTTGTGGAATGCACCGTAGTGGTGCAACAGGTGCAGAGTTTTGCCAAAAGGGATGGGGCAACCTTGCCTATGGTGGCAGAGCTTGATGATGCGGCAGTAGAAGAGCAGGTGTTGGTAGCGGACAAGCAAGTTGTGCTTATTGACCTTGAAGGGCCAGTTGATGAAGAGGAGCTCGACGATGCTGGAATTGAGTGCATGGCAGGTGAGAAGGGCAGCACGGAGTCAAAGATAGAGGTGCTTCCTACGCAGTCAGTGCACTCTATGACAGGTGATGCGAATTCCAAGGTGGTATCCAAGCTTTCTTAAGGAGGTCTATGAGTGGTGGTTGAGAGGGATGCTAATAAAAGCGGTTGTGCAGTGGGCCATTGAGCAAGTACAGGATCTGCTAGATGAGGATCTAGTTTTACATGGATGGGAGGGTGGGTCAGGTATATCAAGTCTATTTGGTATGAGTGATGGTGCAGGTATGTCTTTGGATGGTGAGCACGATGGTGCTCTATTTGGTGTTCTTGGAGGTGCTTTGTTGCAAGTGGCCAGTTTGCCAATGAGTGCTTGGAGTGGTAGAAGTATACTGATGGCGGTTTGGATATGGAGTTGGCTATGTGCCCTGGTATGGTGCCATGCAAAGCTGTTACATGTGGGTGGATGAGACTAATGCAAGGTGTTTGACCCTGGCGGTTGATAAAGGTAAAGTAGGAGGTTGGGCAACCCGCTTGAGCAACAGCGACGAGTCACAGGTGCCAGTTTTGTACATATGCTAGGTGGTTTTGTGGTTCAGAGAGTTTGTTTTGGTGTGCAGTTTTTTAGTGCAATAAGCCTTTGTGTGGTTGAGCATAAATGTTCAACAAGGGGGTGGGCAACGATGGTGCAGCCTCAGTTGGTCCGAGCTAGAAAGTGATCTATGCCAAGCAAAGGCTGTAGACAGGTACAGTGCAAAAGGCTAGGGCATGTACCAAGTCCTGGGCAGCCAAAGGGTAGCAAGAATGGATGTCTTAAGCGGATTTTTAGGCCAAAAGAGCTAAAGAATGGTCCAGATGGGATGAGAGATCAAGGTGCCCAAAGTGCCAATTCAGTGCTTTGGAATGTAGTGTTCAGTGTGCTTTGGAAGCCGGTCCAGACGGCTCGTCAAACGGAGCCTCGGTGCTCAAGATATTGCAGTTCAAAGTTAGAAGGTGTTGCAAATCCCCGATGGGTAGGGCAGTTGGGGATAGGTGGTCCAGATAGATGTCAGTAGACAGATGCATAGAGTGCAAATTATGGAGCATGCCTATCTTCTCAGATTGCCAATCGGAACTCTAGTTAGCAAGTTATGGTCAGTTGAAATTTTTCCTGGGGCCAGTTATGCACCAAATCAACCGCATGGAAAATCATGCCATCTGGCGTTTTTTAGGCCTCAACAGGGTTCCAGCAAATAGAGTATGCCGAGCGGAGTTAGCAAGAAGTCACAGCTCATGATTCTGAGTCCCGAGCGCCAAGTTACGGCCTACTGAGGAAGCCTGGAGCAGTTGAAGTTGAAATGTTTGCAGATGATTCTTTCAAATTTTGGTCGCCTCGAATCGCAGGCCTGAGAAAGTTGAAGTTCGGCGAGCACGAGGGGAATTAAAGCCGAGGACCGAGATGGTCGGGTGGAATTTCTACTTCGGTCATTGGGCTATTGAACAAGATATGGCAAGCATTGAAAAGGTGGGGAAAAAACCATTTCAAATGGGTTTTTGGGGAGAAAGTATGAAGACCCATGCGCGTGCAGTTGAACGAGGAGAGGACACGTGGCACGGATTAATCTCGTATGAGTAGGGCGGCCTCAAGAGCCTGCGGTATATGACATGGGGCATAATACCTTTGTAGAGCATGAAGTTGAGTGTGAGCTCCCTGGCGATGCCGGGCCCTGAGGGGCGCTGCGGTTGGCAGTGCCGAAAGTGCGCGCAGTGGTGCAGGCGGTTTTGTGGTGGTCGAAGACGGAACGCGATAGTGGCCGTAGGTGACCGGCGGTTCTGGTTTGGCGGCTATAAAAACTGATGACATGGCAGTGCGCAAAACAGGCCCGTTCTCGCGGCCTTGAAGGCCCTATCTTTTGAAGGTGAGGGTGAGGGCATTAGCAACATCGTTAATGCCTCCCCAGTTTGAAGGAAGGGGCGTGCCCCATGGATGGAGAGAGAGAGAGAGAGAGAGAGAGAGAGAGAGAGAGAGAGAGAGAGAGAGAGAGAGAGAGAGAGAGAGAGAGAGAGAGAGAGAGAGAGAGAAGTCTGAATCTAGGCAGTCGGGAGCCCAAGGGCGGCCATTTCAAAGAGCGACCAAAAGGGGGCTGCCATGTGTACAAGTGGTGGGTGAGCCCATTTCAAGGCCAGGCTAGTCCAAATGTGGGCCAAGAGCAAAGGAATCCAAGGGAGTAGTCCGAGCAGAAGGCTAGGGTAAAGAGGACCAAGCAGGAGAAAATTCAAAGGTGAGCTAAAGGAGAGTGCAAGGCTAAGCCCCCCCAAAGGGTAAAAAATAAAGAAGAAGAAAAATAAAATAAAAAAAGCATAGGGGCATTAGCGATGTCGCTAATGCACCCCTCCTCAAGTGCAAAAGAAAGAGAAAGAGAGTAGATGAAGCCAGTGGTAGCTACCTCCTCCCAAAATTACCAAATGTGGATACAAAGTGGACCAATCAGAGCCCAAACGCCCAAATTGAAAGGGGCACCCCTATATAAACCATTTTTCATGCTTTTTTGCTAGAGTAGGCTTCTTCCCCCAGGGTCTTGAGCCGGTGAGCCTGCAGAGAGCCAACATAGAGACTGTGTGCGAGTTCTTAGGTTGGCTTTTTTGTGGATAGGTGTGTGCCTGCAAAGCCCCAAGTGCGTGTTTTCTTGCCCGGCGACCATGTGGGTGTGCCGTTTGATGTAAATGAGTTGTAAAGAGTCTCTGGGCAATGATGAAGACTCCATTGTTTTTCTCTTGCTGTCGTTTTCCCTTCCCCCCTTCTCTCTCCTACTCTCGTGTTTCCCCTCGGTGCCGACAGTGTGGATGTGTGTGCCCCTCCGGACCGACGGTGTTTTGTGTGAGAGAGTGAGATTGAGCGGCTGTGTGTGTAAGGGTGGAGACAGACCGTGGCAGTAGGTGTGTATTGGGTGTGTATGTGAGCAGTGGAAATTGAGCAAGCGGTGGTCTTCTAGTGAGAAGAGTTTTTTTGAAGGTGTTTTCTGAGAGGATAGGGGTGTTGTGGATATCCTGAGCTATAGAGAGGCCCTTGTGTTTGTGTCGGGGGTGTTCCCCCATTCCCCCTCTCCAACATGCAGCAAAGCGCACATTTTTGGCGCCGTTTCCGGAGACTACCTTGCATTAAGCTTGAGGAGCACTCAGTATTACCTCTGGAAGCCTTTCTTCCATCTGTTTTCATGCTATTGTCTGAGTTTGTGTAGATCTGCTAAGTGGTTGTAATGCACAAGTTTAGCAAGTTTATTAGAATCTGTTAGTGTTGAAATGTGAAGGTTTTCTATTAGATTTGCTAATATTTATAATGTGTAGGTGTTAGTAGATCTATTAGCTGGTGTAAATCTATAATGGGCTCTGTGAGTAGATTGAGTACTCTGTGAGTGAGCAGTTTTGTTGTGTTAGTTAGTGTAGACAGTGAACAGTAGTGTAGACAGTGAGAAGTAGAGTAGACATTGAGTAGTAGAGTTGACTGTCTGACTGTGTAGTTCTGTGTTAGACAATGTGTGAGCAGAGGCAGTTAGTGGTAATTAGTTGTGTTAGTTGTAAGGAGGTTATACAAAACTATTAGGAGCTTTTGTGTGCGCGTGCGTGAGCTTGTCGCCCACGCGGCAACATTATCCTCAAAAAAAGTTTTTTTTTGAAGTTTTTTTATAAAAAGAATTAAAAAAGAAAAAAACACTCAAAATATCTAGGACTAAAAGAAAACTCAAAACAAAAAAGAAAATTAAAAAATCTCACTTTAAAAGGAAGGGATCGGGAAGCCCAAGCCTAAGCCTCAATCCTCAGTCTTGTGATATACTACACACACTACTTTATATATAAAGATTAGGACCTCAAGTGAAGGGAGGGCATGTGGGACAAGTTCCTCAAGTCCTCCACCATCCCCTTCACACTCACCCTTTGGACTTACTAATTCTAGCCCTCTCCCCACCTAGGAAAAGACTAGTTTTAGGATTCCAAGGGCTTTACATAACCAAATCAGGGGCTGTAAAGCACGGCACGTCCCTATAGCGAAGACACTCAAATTGAGCTATCACACGCTATATTCCATGGCTTGGTTAAAAAAAGGGACCAAAAATAACAAAAAAATTAGGTTGTAAACACCTAAAAAACTAGGTGAACGGCCTTCACGGGCACTCACCAACGCTTCTTGAGTGTTGAGGTCACATGCACCTATTCTTTGGTAATGGTGCTAGAGGACGATCACATAGAGAGTGTATCCGTTTACGTGGGCACTCATTATTCCTCCACCTTAGGCACTAGGCCCTCGGCGGAACCCAAGGTAGTACCACTCATGACCCACATATTACGTCTAGTGACTCTTCCTCTGACTACAACGTCATGGAAGGTTACCCGATGCCTAGTCCCAATATTTTGAGCCAAGACATGCATGCCATGGATCTACAGTCCGGGTTGAGCATGCTTAGTCGCTTGAAGGAAAATTTTAGTAGAGCCACTTGCTCCAAACATGGAGCTAACGAGGTAAATGAAGGGGGTGGAGAAGTAAATTTTCCATTCATGACCAACGTAGACCCCCATGCTCCTAGAGAGTGTGCATGTGAATACTCCATTCACTGCACCCCCTGACTCTTCAGAGTTATTCCCCTGAGGTTATATTACCGAATGATAGAAGCCTTGCCAAAGTGCAAGAGGTTGAATGATATATCATTGCGGCTAGGGAAAAGGAAATCAAGAGCCTATGCAATGCGGATCAATGGAGAGAGCTTAAGGCAAAGGCCCCTATGTCAACATCCATGCTAGTCAAGCAATTGAGTGCTCTTGAATAGTAGCCAACTAAGGGTCAAGCCATAGAGAGCAACATTATATCTAGTTCAAAGGACACCCCTAGCACCTCAATCCTAGATGGAGCGTTTCTAAATGAGAACTGGGAGTATGAACTACAAACAAAAACTCTAACCGACCTATACACAAGTCACACCTATCATGTGGGTTGGTTAGATATCTTACAATCCACAACGGGTGCTACTAGCGTAGAGAATCAACAACAAAGAGTTTGTGATGTTATCCATAGGGTTATTGAGCTGGAGAGGCAAAACAAAGGGATCCACATGCCTTCAATGGGTCTCATGAGATTCTTGGACACATGGAAGGCTAAGCAATCAACCTTATCGCAAATGGAGGCTCCCTCGGTAAGTCCAATGGATCCTCCATATGTTGTTTCTCCAAGGGTCTTTGTACAATCTAAGCCCACAATTGATACCTTTATCGTTCCAAGTTTAGCTTATCTCTCTCTGAATGACACCATGACTACCATGCCTACCCCAGTGTGACGGGCATGACAAAAAACATGCCATGGACCTCATTTGTTAGTAAAGCACCATTACATGGTATCCCAATGCTTGCAACAGTACCTACAAGTGTGTATCAATCATATGCATCTATGGGTCCTCATGCTCATGTAGCTCCTACCCCTCCCATTGTTTCAACAACTTATGCTCCACAACCACAACATCCAAGCTCTTATTTCAATGGGACCATACTAGCTAGCATTAGCATGTCACATCCAATGTCTACTATGCCTTGTAAAGAATGAGGATGCAAGAGAGCTATACAAGACAAGCACAAAGCACACAGAGATGGAAAGTTTCTTCTTCTTCACAGAAAAGAGAGTACAAAATGACTAAGTGCTAAAGCTGAAAAGTAGCACATATGTACATGCGGTCACTAAGTGTGAAATCGCTAGAAGCGTACTAGGCTGGCACTATATGTGTAGTCCAGCTGTAGAATCAATGGCAGAGATCCTCCGTGTCGGTCACCTAACGCGAAAGTGAGTAAATGCCGTAAGCGGCCAAGACCCGTAGTGGATGCCAGCTCAAGGTGTAGAGCTCGACATCTCAACACTCCCCCTCGAGCTCTGCATGTCGCAGAGTCCAAGCATAGTCCGGAAACGTCGAAGCTTCTCAGCTCCGAGGGCCTTGGTAAAGATATCCGCTATCTGCTCCTCTGTGCTGACGTAGACCAAGTCGATGTCGCCCGCCAATACTCACTCTTGAACGTAGTGGTAATGGACCTCTATGTGTTTGGTCCTGGCATGGAACATTGGGTTCCTAGCCAACTGCATGCTGCTGAAGTTGTCACAATGGATGAAAATCTGCTGGTCCACTTGCACTCCCAAGTCCTCAAGTAATTTGCGTAGCCAAGCTACCTCGCACGCCGCAACTGCTGCACCTCTGTACTCGGCCTCTGTGCTCGATAAAGCAATCGTAGGCTGCTTTTTGCTGCTCCAAGTAACAGCAGCACTCCCAAAAGAGAACATGAAGCCACTCGTAGATCTCCTATCAACAATGCTACCTGCCCAATCTGCATTTGTATACCCATACAATGCTAATGGTGCATCTACTGCATAGAACAATGCGTAGTCAAGAGTCCCTTGCACATACCTAAGTGTGCGTCGTACTCCATCCAAATGTGGCTTCCTCGGAAGCTGCATGAACTGACTCTCCAAGCCTACTGTGTAGCTCAAGTCTGGCCTCATGATAGTCAAGTAGATTTGACTACCCACAATCTTCCTGTACATGTTGACATCCTCAACAACATCACCCTTCTCTGCACTCAGCTTTGCATTCACATCCAAGGGAATAGAAATTGGCTTACAATCAGCCATACCATACTTTGACAACATGTCCAAATCATATTGTCTCTGTGATAGCCATACACCCTCTGGAGTCCTGATCACCTCAATGCCAAGAAAGTAGCGCAACTCGCCTAAATCTTTCATTTCAAACTCCTGTTTGAGAAGACCCTTCACATGGTTAATCAGCACAGCATTGTCACCAACAATAATAAGGTCATCTACATATATGGTAATGACCACAATCCCCACATCACTCTCACGTACATAGAGTGAATGATCAGCATGAGCTCTCCTAAAACCAATACTGACAAGATACTTGGCAATGCTGTCATACCATGCTCTAGAGCCCTGCTTCAAACCATACAAAGCTTTGAGAAGTCTGCATACATAATCTGGGTAACCTGGATCGACATAACCAGGTGGCTGATCCATATACACTTCCTCTTGCAACTCACCATTCAAGAAGGCATTCTTTACATCCATTTGATGCATAATCCATCCTCTAGATGCAGCCACTGCTATGACAGCTCTCACAGTCGTCATCTTTGCCACTGGAGCAAAGGTCTCCTCATAGTCTATGCCATACGTCTCTGCATAACCCTTTGCGACCAGCCGTGCCTTGTGACGCTCAATGTTACCATCATCCTTATGCTTGGTTTTATACACCCATTTACAGCCAATAGCTTTCTTGCCACTTGGCAATGGCACCAACTCCCATGTGTCGTTTGCTTCCAATGCAGCCATCTCTTCATTCATTGCATCATCCCAATGCACATTTCCAACTGCATCCTCAAAACATGTGGGCTCCACATCCTGTATCACCTTAGCCATGTAGGCTTCGTGATGCGCTAGATACCCATCATAAGTCAATTTTTGAACTGGATTTCTGACTCTATTAGATCTGCGCGGTCCTGGGTCACTCCTTTGCCCTCTAGCATCTTCTTGTACTTTCCTTACACCAGGTGTCCTGACAGCCGGAATTCCAAATTCCTCATCAAGACTTTGTTCAGAACCATCTGAGTCCATGTCTACATGTGAAAAACCTGATGATGCATCAGCCATAAAGGGAGGTTCATCAACCTTTTCCTTTCCTTTTCGTGATACATTCCCTGTACCTGTTGGTGGAGTAACCTGCGTACGTAGTCTACCATTCCATGGTTTCTCAACAAAGCCATGAGAAGAGGACTCTTGTGGTCCACTCAAAACCTGTGACTGTGGCCTCACATTTTGTACAACCACATCATCTTTTACATCAGCCCCAATAGTGCCATGTGCATTATTGTACCAGCTGCTCATCTCATCAAAGACTACATCTCTGCTCACTCGTAATTCTCGTGTAGTAGGATTGTAGCACCTGTACCCCTTTTGTTCAAGGGAATATCCCACAAGAATACATTTCTCTACTTTAGGATCCAATTTCCTATGCAACTCATCTGGTACATGCACGTAAGCTATGCAGCCAAACACTTTCAAGTGTTCCAAATCAGGCTTTGTACCTGTAAACTTTTCCTTAGGTGTTACATCATGCACCACAGCTGTAGGTGTCCTGTTCATAATGTACACAACTGTATTTACGGCTTCAACCCAGAAATGATGAGGCATGTTCTTCTCATTCATCAATGCACGTGCAACCTCTGCAATGTGCCTGTTTTTCCTTTCTGCGACCCCATTCTGTTGTGGAGTATATCTGCATGTAAACTGCCTGCATATACCATGCATTCGCAGAAAATCTGAAAAATCATTGGAGAAGTACTCTCCCCCTCCATCTGACCTCAATGTCTTGATTTGCATATCTGTCTCCTTCTCAATCATGACTTTGAAGTCTTGAAAGTGACCAAACACTTCACTTTTGTTACGCATGAAGTAGACCCATACTTTCCTTGTATGGTCATCAATGAAAGAGACATAATACCTGCAACCATGTATACTTGCAGTATCGGTTGGACCCCAAACATCTGTGTGCACCACCTCAAGTGGATTTTTACATAAATTGTGCTCATGTGGAAATGAGCCCTTTGACTGTTTTCCAAACTGGCATGCTGCACACACTTTATGCATGCCATCCACCTTGAATTTGGGCAAACCTTTTACAATCTGTTTTGATTGCATGCTGCGCAATTTCTGCTCATTGACATGGCCAATGCGTTTGTGCCAAATGTCAACATCAGCCACAACACCTGTGCCCTGTGCAAATAATGCAGCTTTTACCTCAGGCATGTCTAAATTCAGCGTAAACATTATGCCCACACATTTTCCCTCTGTGATCAGCTTACAGCCATTCTGGAAATCTTCTACATAACAGCCATTTGGATTGAAGCGAACCTGCAAACCCTGCTCAACCATTTGTCCAACAGAAACAAGATTCTTTGTAATGTTTGGGACATGAAGTACATATGCTAAGTACTTTGATTTCCCACTCTTCGTATTTAGAGGTATGTCCCCTACATGAGCAATGGGGTGAGCTGTGTCATCTCCTGTCTGCACATAGCCTGACACATCTGGTTTGCGCATATCTCTAAACCACTCTCCATGAGACGTCATGTGATTAGAGGCACCTGAATCTACATACCAAACATCATCTTGGGTGGAATTCTCTGCAGTCATTGTATTCATTACCTGCTGCATAACAAACATGCGCTCGTTTTTGTTGTCATCTGCATCTCTGCTAGTAGATGCATAGTTGCCCTGTTCTCTCTTTCCACTTGCTTTTCCCTTTGGACAGTCACGTGACATGTGACCTCTTTCACCACAAGTCCAAAATTCTCTGCTATGTGGAGTATGTTGCTGCTTGCTTGATCCTGCACCACTACCGTTTTGACTCCCCCTGCCTTGAGACTGGTTTCCCCTGCCACCTGTATTGTTTTGTTTTGATTGACCTTCCAGAAATTGGCCCCTGCAACCCCTTGGGCCTCGACCACGACCTCTACCTCTACCTCTGTTGGAGTTAGAATAGAAGGCCTGTTCAGAATTATTTCTGCCATGAGAAGAAGATGTATCAAGGTTCTTCTCCTCAAGAATAAGCATAGAAATCAAATCTTGGAACACGGGGATGTCGTCTCTTGTATTCATGGAAGACCTAAAATGTACATACTCATCTCCTAGACCATCCAAGCATGCACGGACAATGTCATCGTCTTCCACTGAGACTTTAATAGATCCAAGAGCCTCAATGATACTCTTGATCTTCAAGGCATAATCATTGATTGAGAGGTTGTTCCTCTTAACCTGATTTAGCTCCGACTTTAGTTGAAGCTTCCTGGCCTTGGTGTTCACCTCGAACACTCTGCCTAAGTTTCTCCATGCAATGGCGGGGGTTTCAGCATCCTGTAGATAGCCCATCATGCCATCTGTGATGCTCATAGAAAGCCAATACATCACTTTGCTCTGGCCTTGTTGCCAGTCCCTCAAAGCTTTCCTTTGTTCTGCTGTAGCATTTGCCTCGGGAATCTTTGGTTCCTTTTCATTGTCTCCTTCTACATAGTCCCAATAACCTTTTCCTTTTAGGAAATTGGTTATTCTGAACTTCCATGCAGGGTAGTTATTTTTCTCAAGCTTCTCAGTAACAATCTGACTGAAACCGTCAGACATCTTGAAGCACTAAGACAAAATAGCTGCAATCTGCAAAAACCTGCAAATCTGCTGAACCTGCTATCGTGGTACCTGTAACGCTTTCTACACTCAACGAGTGTCCACAATCAAGCGTACATACAACCACTGTACTTGTACAGTAAATCTCTGTATACTACACTTTGGAGACCTGTTCAGAAACTTGTGCGAAAAACCCCTAAAAAAAATTTCGCTGCATGAGGCGCCTTCGACATCTGGTCGTGGATTGCGAACGAAGGGATTGTGATGCTTTTGCTCTCTTAGCCTCTCTTGCGTGCACCAGGCTCTGATACCATGTAAAGAATGAGTATGCAAGAGAGCTATACAAGACAAGCACAAAGCACACAGAGATGGAAAGCTTCTTCTTCTTCACAGAAAAGAGAGTACAAAATGACTAAGTGCTAAAGCTGAAAAGTAGCACATATGTACATGCGGTCACTAAGTGTGAACTCGCTAGAAGCGTACAAGGCTGGCACTATATGTGTAGTCCAGTTGTAGAATCACTGGCAGAGATCCTCCGTGTCGGTCACCTAACGCGCCACTGAGTAAATGCCGTAAGCGGCCAAGACCCTTAGTGGATGCCAGCTCAAGGTGTAGAGCTCGACATCTCAACATGCCTAGGGCCACACATATGAACTTTGGGCCACCACATGGCACAACATCATAGCCAACTTGGAACCCAAGGGCTACATATATGCCAAGCCCAATGCCAACCCCCATTCCACATGCAATCCCAAGTGTGAGTGCGCGAATGTGGTGCGTGTGCCAAGAGTGAGAAGGGGAGAGAGAGAGAGAGAGAGAGAGAGAGAGAGTACACAGGATGTGGGGTGGAGCTCCCAAATCTCACTGTATGAGCACAATGTCAGAATGAGTGAGAGCTCCTTATTCTTTGTATGTATAAAGAATAAGGAGATAAATGTGGGTGACTGGACACTTCTCGATAGACATGGGCAAAGCACGGTAAGGCACACTGCCTTTACCTAACATTCTCCCACTAAAGGCTGTGTGCCGATAAGTGGCGAGAAGACTAGCCTACAGCTAGTATATACAAGAGGTGAGAGAAGACAGCTCTCAACCTATGCCCATTGGCTCACTCTACAACCGCTCTAGTGTAGATGCAACATGCATATCACTAGGGCTAGAGCTACGATGACACTCTTGATGCAGGTATCGAGTGACGACCTACATGGCTCCAGAATGCACAATGCCAGTATCAGTCATCACATGTTTGATAAGTCCCACTGCAAATGCACCAACCGCATATGCAAGATCAGGTCTCGAGACCAAAAGGTCAGACATGAGAGACACGAAACCCAATGAAACATGCACTATGTGTGCCAAACTATCCCTGTCAGCAACCTCAGTGCCATATGCATCCTCATCATGAACCACGTGACTATGCATCACTATGTCAGCATCATCTGGCAAAGGCATATCTACTGAAAATGACTGCAAAACCAAAAAATCAGCACCACTGCAATCACACACAGCTGTCTGAAGGACACCGTCGTCTTCAAATGTATCAGACGCATCATAGAACAATGCATCGGTCTCTGGCTCAATTGATGACTAACAAAGCCGTGCATCCCCAGAGATACCACTATCTGCGTGAATGTCACCACAAGACAAATGCACAACCTGCTCTCCATGCAGCACATCCGCAAAAGAGACACGCCTCATCTCTCGCTCCAAATATGGCTACAAATACACAGACTACACCGCCTCGTGTGTCAGAAATATGCAAAGGGTATACCAGACCACTCCTAGCACCTCTTGCTATCACCAGTGATCCCCTATGCATCTGAAATGACCACTCTCCAAGCAATAAAAAATGTCCATTACTCTGCAATTGACGCACTAAAATGAGAATGTGGCTGAGTCCTGGTACATAACGTACACTCATAGCGTAAGCAATGCACCGCTAGGTAAAGACATGCATACATCTCCAGCACCCTCTATGTCATATGCTAAACCATCAACAAATTGCACACAACCAAGTCTCCCACTAGAGAAAGTGCTAAACAAATCACGACATGGTGTCACGTGAAAAACTTCATGCTCGTCTTGTAAAAAACGCGTAGACAATGTGCTATCCCAAGACACAAAGTAGTCTGAAGGCAAGCTAGACTCAAAAGTGACATGCCCGTCACATGTAGACTCTTTAGCATATGTCCTCATAGTAGCACCATGCATCTGCCTCTTCTGCTACCTCATATGCCACAAGCAACGACACCTAATATGCCCATTGTGGCTGCAGTGCCAACTTGTCAATTGCGATCATGAGCAAGAACCGCCTCTACCCTGAAGCATCTCCTTATCCATGCCAAAACTATGGCAAACAATGCTCGAGATCACATGACTCTCGCACCCAAGAGCAAACCACTATCTCAAGCAAAGAAGGTGAGTGAACGGTCAAGCTCACTAGCCTCTACAATAGGCATACATACCTCGCAAAATTTTGGCAGAGTCTCCCTTGTAACTGGAGCAAAAAACTCAACAGTAAACCACAATGCAAACAACAACAAATGCCCAAATAGCCAATCGGGGAATGTATTGGTCCAGAATCACCTCACAAAGTCATACACAGAGCCAAACCACTCTAGCCGGCGTATCACTCAACGGCGCCACAAATGACATACATATGTGAGTGAAAAATTGCTGCCAAAATGTATCAATGAATGAACAATGTGCCAAAAAACCATAGCATACAAT
This sequence comes from Adiantum capillus-veneris, assembly GCF_014529385.1. Classification (NCBI taxonomy): domain Eukaryota; kingdom Viridiplantae; phylum Streptophyta; class Polypodiopsida; order Polypodiales; family Pteridaceae; genus Adiantum; species Adiantum capillus-veneris. The sequence goes on along the minus strand of NC_140954.1, from coordinate 105,173,714 downwards.
CTCCTCACTCCTGCGAGAGTGCATACAAGAACACCAAATTGTGTCCAAACTAACAAAACCTGTCAATGTAAGAGCTAAACTTGATCACAAACTATTGTGAGTAAACTCCATCCACTATCCCACAAAAGCATACACAAAGAAAAAGCTCAAGACACTTGCTGTGTCAAAACCGGTATGCAAGCCAAAACACTGCAGAAGATGTCCTCAACTACAAATGGCAACATCTGTGGGAATACTAGACTCAACCTGTAGTAGCTGGGAGTCAAAACTAGAAGCTCCAAATAGTCGAGCACTCACAGATCAAGACCAAAAATGTAGAGCAAAACACGCTTGTGATGCACCACCCAAAAGGGAAAACATTGCACGCAAATCTTGAGTGCTACAAGCAATCGCAATCTCGATCGCACCACAACGATGCGCATAAAATTGATGGGAAAATTTTGCCAAAGTTTTGTCAAACGACTCCAAAACCATAATTAAAGTGACTGCATGGTCAAAACCATGAGCAATCAAAGCGCATCAAACCACACTCCAAATGCATGCACCAATCTCCACACTTTGCATACATCATTGCAAACACCTGCAAATCTAGTACACAAAAACCTGCTCTACCTGATGACTGCCAAAAGATATACTCAAGGTATACATTGCCGAGATCAAAATTCAATCACATGAGTCTCCTTGAGCATTAAACCACATAAGGCATACATCATATCCTCCTGCCTCTGAGAAAACTTGCAGCCAATACCACTCTCACATCCGAGAGCAAACCATGTGTGGAATCCTCGACACACAATAGACAGCTGTTGCAGAAAATTCAGCGCTCAGAATTACAAAATTTTGATATGATCAGTGCGTTTGAAATGTGCCAAAACCCCAAGGTAGACTCCTGGATCACATGTATCCGAGTCCAGGTGTGAGAGATATGCTAAAAACCTCCGTTTTCGGCCCAAAAATGCAGCATAAACTGCCAAAAGAGGGCTGAAAAATGCAACTCCTGAACCATAGCTGTCAAAAAGCTAAATTTGTCGATGCCAAAGTCAAAAACCTGTTTGCACTCTTGAAAGTGTACGCGTGTGCGGAAATAATTTTGAAAATGGAACAGCTTTGATAGCAGTTGTCATTTGTGAGTGCACAAATGCGATGCGCGTGTGGAGAGTGCGAAGGGAAGAGAGAGAGAGAGAGAGAGAGAGAGAGAGAGAGAGAGAGAGAGAGAGAGAGAGAGAGAGAGAGAGAGAGAGAGAGAGAGAGAGAGAGAGAGAGAGAGCACGACACAGGATGTGGGGTAGAGCTCCCAAATCTCATTGTATGAGCACCATGTGAGAATCTAATTGAGAGCTCCTTATTCTTTGTATATATGAAGAATAAGGAGATAAATGTGGGCGGTCGGACACTGGCCGGCAGACACGGGCAAAAAGCACGGTGAGGCACACCACCTTTACCTAACACCAAGAGCACCTGTCCCCACTCTACCTGCTCACTTAGGTGACTTGGCAACCTTTGCTCAAGCTATTGGTCGATCCATTGCTGAAAATATACGTAGCACGCCGGATAGAGACTAGAAGTAAGGCAGTGCAAATAGCCAAGCTCACACAAAAATTTAGTGGAGACGTGGATGTGAGAAAGTATATCGAAGTATTTGAACAAATATGCAATTCCCTAGGAGAACACAATGACCTGCATAAGAGTAATGCCTTAAGCCTAGCCTTAAGTGGAAAGGCCAGGTATTGGTATAGAACCCTAAGGGTGGAAGGAAAAACGATTTACTCTACTCTTAGGAGATTGTTCTTGAAAGATTACATACAAGAGGGAGTACTTTGGGGTGTAGCATCTCAGCTCCAGGAAGCCCAACGAGAGGAAGGAGAGTCCGTGAGAGACTTTATTAGTCGCTTGAAGCATTTGAATTCTTGTTGTATCCAAATGAGCGCTTCAATAATAACCAATTGCTCGATAGATTCATTAGGGTACTATGACATGAGGATATCTACAATGGCATAGTCATTAGAGGTGTCACCACTTGGGAAGCAGTCACCACCAATGCCATCCAATTGGAGGATAATTTAATGATTCAAGGAGAAAGAGTGTCTGTTGAACCTAAATCTACTAACTCAAAAGCATCGGCTAAAGCCTATTACTAAGGAGCCAAAGATATTTGAGATGACTTCAGCAGATCTCACCAAGGCCATTCAAGAAAGCCTTAGAGACAATCGTGCTCCGCAAAAGAATCATATGTATCCAAGAAGGGAGCAACAATGGTGCTCAGTTTGCTATGGTCCGCATAGTACCATTGAATGCCCTACTTTTAGAGTAAAATTTAATGGAATTGCAATGTGTATGGAAGATATGGTCATCAAGCTAAGGATTGCATAGTATTTAAACGCTCAATGGCTAATAGACCAACCTTAGCATGGACAGATACACCTCGAGTGCCTGCATTGATGCCGGTCCCACCTCTTGAACAAACGTCACAACACATAGTCCATAGGGCCCAAAATGTTGTTCAAACAACACCCTTACGACCTCCACTGCTAGGACCGCAACCACCACATCCAAGAATCACTTCAATGAATCAAGTGGGTTGTGAGTCATCTATTGTTGGTTTGGAAGGCTGTGAGGAAGATATAGACCCTAATATTGCCTATGGGATTGATTTACGAAGAAAGTCCACAATACTACATGCAGGACTATTGAAGAAAGTCCACAATACTATATGGAGGACTATTGGGGATAAGTCAAACATGTCTATCAAGTAGTTGCTCTTGCGACAAGAGGCCAAAATATCAATTACACTGGCAAGAGACCACCTCTTCAATGCTATGATCTAAGTGAAGGGATTGTCAAATACATCTCAGTTAAGGATTGAGGTCCAGTGGGGGGGTGAACAAAAGACAAAACTCTAAAAACCTAAGGGGAGGTGGGTGAGAGGGGAACCATTTTGGGAGTGCGGAACTCCTGAAAAATGGCTTTACCTTCTTGATAAACTGCCCATTTTCTTGCTGTGTGTGTTGCTCGCACCTTTTGTAGTTCTACCTTCTTCTGTTTGAGTTGGCCGAGGGTGAGATCTTCTGCAAACCAGATTTTAGTGCCCTTGAGAAGCCTTGATTGCTCAAGGAATTTAATTCGGTCCATTTTGGTCTTGAAAGTGAGGATCACATGATTGGTGCAATGCTCATGTGTGATGGAGTCAATTGTTGTTGGATCCCACTCTATCATGTGGGTTGTTGTTTGGATGCGAGCAATGGATTCGTGGTTGAGGTCTACCTCGCCTTTCCAGTCACTTGGCAACCCACCAATGCAAACATTGAGGGTGATCTCCTCTCGCTGTTTTCATTCGCGTAGCGTGGACGCCACACGATCGTCAACCTTGTGGGTGATGGCTTCTTGTACTTGATTTTTGACCGCCTTTGTAAGGGTGGTCACCACTTCTTCCTTTGTTTTGTCAAACTTGGTTTGCATCTATTCCATTTCTTCCTTCTAGTGGTTCTCCACTACGATTAGCCAGGTCTCGATAGCGATGAGCTTTTGTTTTAGCTCGTCATTTTCCATGCGGAGCCTTTCAACTTCATGTTGAAGGCGGATAGTACTGCCCGTCTTTTGTGGTGTTGTCACGATCCACACAAAGGTGGGCTTGCTTCCGAATGAGGCACGAGTGGCCATTTGGGGGAACAGACCCTTTCACTGTTGAAGATAGGGTTTTTTTAAAAATAGGTTTCCATGGCATAGAGGCCGCTCTGTTGGGAGGGGGGGTAACAAAAAGGCAGCATAGAGCACCGATGGCGGGGTGTACTGCGATAGAGATGGTAGCACTGCGCCGTGGGATGCAAGTCAGCAGGGGCAACAACAGTAGAGCAGCTGGCTTGACTCTCAGGCTATGGGCGGTGCTGATGCAGTAACACCCCCCCACAGGGTCGCCCTTGCCCAGGGGGAGACGCACAGAGAGGAGGAGGCTTAGGGTTTCTATGCAGAGAGAGAGAGAGAGAGAGAGAGAGAGAGAGAGAGAGAGAGAGAGAGAGAGAGAGAGAGAGAGAGAGAGAGAGAGAGAGAGAGAGAGAGAGAGAGAGATCTGGGAAAGGCTCTCCATGCTAATAAAAATTTGCTCATACAAGTGATCAAGGGTGATCCAACATAGAGCTGACATGCCCATGGATAGACTCGAGGCATGCACAAGTGCGACTACTATTGACACTAACAGTTGCTCTTACACATGAGACCACTGACACGGTCTCCACATGGGCATCACCTCCAACATGCTCTGAGAGCATAGATTTGTTGCATATCCTCCTAGCTAGATCTAGATGTGGATCTAGATCTCAATCGAGGAAACCTACTACTACATGGGCACACAAGCTATGAAAGGTTTCCTTGAGGTTGTAACTACACTGTAGAGATGAACATCAAGCTCTGCTCCTAATGCCCATGAAAACGTTGGGTTAACCCTCCTCTACCTGCTGTCAACTACAACAAAAATGATGGTATGGTTGCTGCCCAAAAATGATGGGCTGCCACCCTGTTGTCCATCGACTATTGGCCTCAAAGGACTGCCCCTGGGCCACCCAAGGGAGGGCAATCCCCCACTAGGGCTGATCTGTAGTGAATGGAAGTGACCCCCCCTGCCTACCTATATAGGTCTATCCTTAGCCTGCCCGACCCATACATTGAGCCCCACGACCTTGGGAAGAGGGGAAAATAGGAGGATAAATAGGAGAGGGACACAAATGCCCATAGGCTCAGGGGAAAAAATATGACAAGGCTGAGGAATAGTACTTTCAGCCTGCAGGAATACATGAGACCATGGAACCAATCCAAAACCCGAGCTAAACATGGCTAGACATGACCCGATATGAGAGACCTACCACACACTGGCCGAGCACATCCACAAAACAACCCTCACTCCTTAGCACCTATCCCTAGGAGAAACTGGGACCGATTGGATGAATCCGGAGAGATGCCTAACTCTAACATTCTTGTCCATCCGAGCGTCTTTCACATTGCCACATACCTTCAAGATATAAGCATAGGTGATTGCATCTGGAGAGATATGCTCACTTCACAACATCAATAGAAAATAGCCTAGAGCTTCTTTGCCTTGCCCCTGTTTGGCATATCCTGCAATCATTGCAATCCAAGACTTAACATTTTAGGCAAGCAACTCTTTAAGAACTGTTTGTGTTTTCTAAAGTATACCACATATGGCGTACATGTCAACCAAGGTAGTGCCAAGTATAATGTTTTGTTTTGATGGCCACTGATTAACAATATCATCATAAATTATGATGTCCATATTGGCGTTCTACATAGTACCCAATGCCTTCAAGATGCAGGCATAGGTGATTTCATTTTGGAGAAATGCCCTCGTTGAAAACAGCCCAAAGCTTTTTGGTCCTACCCTTGTTTAGCATATCCCGCAATGAATGTGTTCCAAGAGATCACATTCCAAAAGTAAAGCTTCTCAAGCACTTTTTGTGCTTTCTAAAGCACACTACATCTAGCATACATGTTGATGAAGGCAGTGCCAAGCACAATGTTCAGTTTCAACAACCCTTGTCTAACAATATCATCGTTGCCCATATTGGACTCCTGAGTAGTCCCACATGCCTTCAAGATGCAAGCATAGGTTATTACATCTAGAGAAATTCCCTTGCTTTGCATTTGCGGATAACATCCCAAAGCTCTCTGGCCCTGCCCTTGTTGGGAATATTTTTGCGATCAATACGTTCCAAGAGACAACATTCTGGATAGGAAACTTATCGAGCATGTTTCTAAGCTTTCTAAATAAAACCACATTTGGCATATATGTCAACCAACACATTTCCAAGCATGACGTCTTTTTTCAAGATCCCTTGACTAAAAATATCATCATGAGTTCTTTTTCCCATATCAGTGTCTTGTGTTATTCCACATGCCTTCAAGATGCAAGTGCAGGTGATTGTATTTGGAGAGATACCATCTCTTTGTATCTACTTTAAATATCCCAGAGCTTTTTGTCCTTGCCCCCCTGCTCTTGGGCATATCTTGATGCGCTGCAAGAGATGACACTACGGATAGGAAGCTCTTGAAGCAAGCTCTGTGCTTTTTGAAGTACACCACATTTGGCATACATGTCAACCAAGAGAGTGTCAAGCACAACATTTTTCTAAAACAACCCTGACTAACAATATCATCATGTTTTATTATGGCCCATATCATCTTCTTGCATCGTGCCACATGCCTTCAAAATGCAAGGGTAGATTATTGCATCTAGATAGATGGCCTTGCTTCTCGTCTGCTAAAAATAGTTGAGAGCCTCTAGGCCCTACTACCCCTATATGGGCATATAGTGATCTCTCATCTCCACATGTGCTTTGTTCATGTGGCATTACAAGTGTTCTAGGTTGGAGTCAAGGTGTCCACCAGATCACGAGCCAATTCTTGTCTTCATTGCATCTTTCTCTACAACCTTTGACATTTTCTTTAATACAAGAAGCTTTGGCAAACAATAAGGTGATGTACTAGGCTAAATTAGACCCTTTTCAAGAAGCTCTTTCACTCGGTTCATAATTTCCTCATTTTGGGCTCTGCCTACTCTGTAAGGTGGTCAATTTGGTGGCGTGTTGTCGGGAATCAAATCAATCATGTGATCTTCGGGTCGCTAAGGATGTAGCTTTCTAGACAAATCCTCAAAGAGACAATCAGCTAGAGCTTTGCAAAATGTCATGTTCTTATTTCTCTAAGTTTGATATATGTGACGTCATACTTTCCTTTAGTTCATTCAATTACTATTTTCCAAGAGATGACGTCCAGACAAGAATCTCATTAACGAGGTAGTCCCAACGTGTTGGCTAAGCTGAGGAGAGCTCATTACAAAAGCATAACAAGCAACATGCAATGCCTTATTTAAGAACAACATTGTGCAATCAAAGCCATGCGATCCTCTTCTTATCAGTCTATGACATGCATGAGGCTATGTGGACGAGCCTACTGACTCATTTGAAAAAAAAAAGGCTTAGGCCAACCAAGTAAAAATGCCATCTGACAAGGGGGGGGGGGGGGGAGGGGCTCAACACTATCTAACACAAGGTAGTAAAAGAGGCCAAGCTGATGGGATCAACAGCAGAGGAGTGCGGACACAAAACCAAAGCTGCCCGAAGACTTCGGATACAAAAAAGTAAACAAGGATACGAAAAGTAAACATGAACACAAAAAGTAAACAAGGGCATGTGGGGGGTAAACAACGACCAACTTTATAATAATGTGAAATTACATAGGTTTCAACAAGCCACACGTGCTTGTGTGGTCATTTCATCGAGCCCCGAGGTGGTGGGTTCAAATCTTAGACTGCCATATGCTGTTGACTTTTTCTTGCACTATCCCCCAACGTCGAGATCTGTGTGCTTCAACTCCCATCATTGATCTCACAACCTTAGGGTCACCAAGACCCCATGTCAAATAGTGTTGAGGGGGGTCCTCAAGACTATCTAACATGGGGTAGTATATGAAGCCAAGGTAGTGGGATCAACGGAGGAGAAGTGCGAGCACAAAACCAAAGGCACGTAGACATCAGATGCAAAAAAGTAAACAAGGAAACGAAAAGTAAACATGGGCATTGAGGCAAGCTTTTCCATGCATGGGAACCCCCCCATATATCTTTTCCCTTTTACCAAAATATTTCCTATTATATAAGTTACTTTTGATTTTTCTTCCCTTTCTCACAAAAGTTTTAGCCTTTATTAAATAAATAAGACTTATGCTAATCAATCACGATGTAGCATAAATAAGTAAGCTTTATTTGTTGATCTTTCTTTTGACCTTAAATATTAAATATATATATATTCTAAATTACATTATATATTTTAGTATTTTCTAATATATTTTTCATGTATGTATATTATTCCACCCTACCAAATATTTTATTCACTAGTTTTCATTTTCAAACCTCAACCCCACTTTCAAATTTCAATAATACCTCCATCTAGATGATTGCCAATCTTTTCAAAACTCTAGGTCATGTTTTCATACACATGAAGGAGCTTACACTTGAAGGCAAGAGAGAAGTCCACTCAAAGGGGACCACCAAAAGACTTTTGCAGCCACAAATAATACATTATTTGGCTGAATTTTTTAAGTAAAGAAGAACCTCGAATCTGAAGGAGCGTTCAACATGAAAGATGTAGCTCATGATCTCAACTTTTAGCTCAAATTTTTTCAGAATTTTTGGAGTTATGAACACGGAGATATGATTTTTGTAGTGGACCCTAGTTTTCTCGTGTAATGGTGACACAAGCCATCCCCAATTTTCTTCCCTCTAGAATGGCTATGGTTCTACAAGTCTTCAAGCATGATTACAAGAGACAAGGCTCTTTTAATGAGGTCTTGGCAAGTCTAGAGTGATTCTATCACCATTTTTGGAGGATCCATCCTCATCAACAACTATCCACCTTTGACAATCTCTCTTGTAAATTTCTTACCTCTCTCTTCTCTCCCTAATAAGCTTATGTCTAGCCAAAGCTAGACTATTGTAAATATCTCCTATCCTGTACATCCTACCCACATTCTCTCATCTTCTCTCTCTATTGACTCTGGTATTTTAAATAATGAGGAGACAAGATGGGAGCCACAGTCACATGCACCCCATTTTCCTAGTCACCAAAGTGGGACACTCACCTCAAATAGAAATATTGCTGAATCCTCCCCTCCTTCCCTATATAAGGAGGCCATGAGAGCTCAAAAACACACACACACACACACACACACCTATCCATACACACTCTTGTGCTACATGCTTGTAGCATGAACCCTAATCACATAATCACAACACCATCATCATCACCATCACCATACACAAAAGATGAGCACCACACCTCCACACCACTTGTAATTAAGGGTTGAAGGCACAATTTCAAGAAGAAGAAGGGTGGACACACTCATGATATTCCTGGCCATCAACTCCCATCTCTCCATTATGCCTCCTACGATCTTGTCCCCTTCTCATTTTCCTGCCATACGCTACCTATTGTATTCATCTTTTGCAAGCAATCAACACACTCCATCTTGGTGCCATACTTTGTGTCGCTTTGGATACATCTCATTGTGAGTATGGTATATGCTTGTTCCTTGCCTTTTTTTCTGCTTATGTAAAGGTGTGCGGATTCGCCACCATACACTCTCTCTCTCTCTCTCTCTCTCTCTCTCTCTCTCTCTCTCTCTCTCTCTCTCTCATATTCCTATCATCTTGCTACTTCCATCTTGAGGTGTGCGGATTCGCCACCTCTTGTATGATAAGTGAGCATACTCGCAAGTTTCCCCTACCTCATTATCTTCCTTACTAACATGCACGAGTAGCAAGCCCATTCTCACTCATTCACCACTCCTCTCACCTTATTCTCCGACCACCCCATTCCACATTTGGGCATGGATCTTGAAATTGTTTTCCATGGCATGCTTCATTGTGTATATGTATGCATCCTAGCCGCATATCTTGCTAGGTGGTGCCCCTATTGTGTATCCCCCATGATGAGGCCATTGTGCATAGTCTTGGTGTAGAGGCCACCGGGTCTATTTTTCACTTCCGCCTGTCATTTGGTGCCCCCACTGAGGAGGGCTCTTGAAACCTTCAATTTACAAGGCTGACATGTTTACTTCTCTTCATGGATAAGTGGCTTCTTGAATTCTCTAATTGGACCACTGAAGAGGAGGAGCTTCAAGAAGGTTTGACTCAAGTCATCAAGACACTCTTGCCAGGGTGTTGTATTGTTAGCATAGAAGAAGTGGTAAGACCCTCTTTCCCTACTTTGATTGTTTACATTTCTCATCATCCCCGCAAGCGTAAAAGCAAGGCACAAGCTGCATCATGCTCACATTGTAGCCAAAAACCGCACCTTCGACATGAGTGCAACCCAAAGTGAAGAAAAGGACATCATTTTCTCCCTCGACATCCGCACAGGCGTTCTCACATCAGTAGGCTTTCAAGTAGCACCACGCTTCTCTACATCTATGTCCACATCTTTCCCACCTATTCCACCTACATCCACAACAAGCCTTCACAACTTGAGGAAGCTACTACGAACGCGTGGTCCCTCCCTCTCCCTTGCACAAAAAGATTCAAGGGTTTTCGAGTGCCGACAATCACCCTGTCTCCAAAACAAAAGGGTAAATCCTCCAAAGTCTTTCTATACCTCACTCTCATCTCATGAGCCAGGAACTAGAAACAGCATCATGGATTCTACGTCGTCTACCGAGTGAAGTGGCAGAGCTTGTCATCGACAAGGTCTTTGACACAGGTTTTGCTTGGCGGAAAGACAAGACCCTCCACCTTCAAGGGGTATTGCTTGTGAATCAAGGCTATGATGACGACTTTACAGCTTGCTATGTATCCATCCAACTTGGATTAATACAAGTGGTAAGACTCACCACCTACCTCATCACACCTGTGTATACACTAGATGGCACTCTATCTTGCAGGAAAGTGAAGTTGCTCAAAGAGAGAGAGTTCAAGCTTTTCCAAGAGCTTGCTAGAGGGATAGTCCTAGAGCTAGAAGATGAAGACAACCTTGTCCTGTGGTACTATAAATTTGACCTCGACTACCAAGAGCTCTACACCTCCGACTATAACCTTCCACCACAAAGGAGAGAGCCTTTCCGAATTATCATGTGATGGACCCAGCACATCAACCTTTTGCAAGGAACCAAACTTATGCACCACAACGAATTCAATCAATCAAAGTAATCTTGGACCGCAAGATATTTTATCAGTAGATCATTACAACCATGTTTGGTAGAGAACGACTGCAAGAGATAAACACCTCTTCTCTACCCTTTATCCTCCCTATGATTAATCATGAAGTGTCTTTTGATGTAGTTATTTTCATCCTTGTATAGTATGTTTTCCATCCACCGAGCACCCATGTATTAAATCTCTATAAAATAAAAAATATAAAAAAATCTAAGTCGAGTTAATTTTCTCACTCTCACAATGGCAAGTGTAGCATTTCCAACATTTACTGGTAAGGTGGGTGACGATGATGCAGACTTTCTAGACAACTTGGAAATAGCATGTGTCATCTCTGCGAGAGATGATGATGCTTCGCGCTTGCGCATCTTCCCACTTCTAATGAAGGTGGAGGCAAGATCATGGTACAATGCCTTGGCACAAGAAACCAAGGAACGGTGGGACTTATTAAGAGCAGCCTTTGTCAAGCGTTTTGGAGAGGGCACAACATCAGAGAAGCTATGGCAATTGTTGACAGAGTTGAAGCAGGGCAGTATGCTAGAATACGCATCATATGAGTCAAAGTTTGTAGATTTATGGGGGCGATGGATTGCATCGCTAAGAGAGGATGAGGGGGCACCTAATTTCCTAAAGAAGGATCGGTTTGTGGCTAGGTTATGGCCAACTCTTAAAGAGAAGGTGAAGGGAAGGTTTCCTGCTACGTATGAGCTAGCAGTTGAAGTGGCCCGCCTTAAAGACAAGAAGTTGCGCCTACAAGCCAGGAATATCGATGAAGAGGAAGCCGTTAGGACCCGACCACCTCTAGCACCACCTACAACAGCCACCCAGAGGATTCAACCACAAGAACCAATTGAAGATCAGCAAGACCTGCTCAATCGAATCACCAATCAACTTGAGAATCTTTCAGTCCATTTGATACAACAAGGGCATGCACACAATCGCAACCAAGAGCAAGAGAGAGGACAACGAAGGCAAAACCAAGAATACCACTACTACAATTGTGGGGAGGATGGTCATGGCATGTACTACTGTCCACACCCAAGGAGGCAGAATTTCAACAGAGGAACCAGGCAAAACCAGGTTTCACCACCGAGAGCAAGACCACCACCACCGAGGGCACCACAACAAGCACCACCCGTGCAAATCCTACAACCACCCATTCAACCACATCCACCACCACCACAACCTCTCATTCCACCCTTACCCCCACCACCAGTTGGCAATCAAACAGTAAGCGTCATTAGTCTTGAAGGTAAAGGAAAGGAGAAAGTGGAGGAGGATAAGACCAAGGTTAAAGGAGTAGATGCCATGGGGGTAAAACGCGCTAGGCATGGTGAATCTTCCCAAAAGGAAGAAAAGATGAAGACTAAAGGGGAATCTAGCAAAAAGCCGTTCAAATCACGACGTAAAATTGACATTGTAGATTTCTCTTTGGGTGAATGTTCTAAACCATATGATTTGGTTCAAGATGTTTCTGTGCAGGGCCCAAAAATCACCTGGCCCCAATTACTCCACCTAGCACCTAGGGTGAGGAGACAATGAACAAAGATGGTTAGCACGAGACGACCAAAGCCAAAGATAGTTGGGGCTATCTTTGGGAGGAATCTAGATGACATACTACCAGTGATGGATGCTTACATCAAAGGGCAACACATCTCCAATATCTACATCGATGGTGGCGCACAAATATGCGTCATGAGTGAAAAAATGATGCACCGTTTGGGTTTAGAGGTGAGTCGGTCGGCACCATGCCGAGCCAAAATGGCAAATAATTTAAAAGTTCCATGTGTTGGTGTCATAAATGCAGTTAGGATAAAGGCATTCAACACCAAGGTAGATGTGGACGTATTTGTCATGCCACACAAAGGGGAGGGCTACCCTATCATTCTAGGGAGGCCTTGGCTTATGGCTATGAGAGCTAAGCAGGACTGGGACACCGGCATAATCCAGATGAAGGATGCAAAAGGGAGGCCAATACTTTACGACATGAAGACAGGTCGGCAATGCGACATGGATCTAGAAACCTCTATGGATGAGTTTTCTAGTGGTGACTCTTCAACCACTTCAGAGGAGGAGTCAACAGGGAGTGAAGGAAGTGATAGCTCCATTGAGGTAATGGGCCTCACATTCAACCACAACAAGGTGGAACCTTCAAATTTGCAACCACAGGTGAAAATGGTGAAGACACTTCAACTACCCCTATGGCACGAGATTGGTGGAAGACGACCAAAAGTTATATTGACGACCACTCGGCATGTCCTTTCTAGAGAAAGACTCATGCAGAGAAATGCAATTGAGGTCTACTGGAACTTTAGGTTTTCCTTTCTAATTGTGAACATTGTGTGTAACATTAATTTGGGAAGCTCTTTAAGTTGGGTTGCGACAAGAGTGGAAGGATTGACATCAACAACCAGTGGAATCAATCTAGGACACACCAATCAAGGAAGAATGGTTTTGCATACCAGTGGTAACATGGAGTCATTTTTCAAAATGTGGTTTGGAGTTTATCTTTTGTACATGGTGGGCTCTCTTGTGCAACAGGCATCAACCATGCAATCTATCCATGTGGGCAACAGGTCTCTGTCAATTTGGCATGAAGAAGGACAAGCAAGATATGAGGATTATGGTTTCTTACTCCCTTTTGGCTATGTGTCTGGACGAGGAAGCCATGCATGGTCCCACTTTGGAATACTTTCAAGGACTGATCAAGTTCTTTCCATACCTTCTATCACTTATGCAAGAGTTAATTCTTGTGCAGTTTGGGGACTCAAGAATCATTATAAGTGTGATCTTCTGAAGAGGGCATTATTGCATACAATGGATTTACGCTTAGTGTGGGACCCAGGTGGACACCGAAAAGAACTTTGGGGAGCCTCATGCTTCCAAGGGATCCATTATTCCCTACAAGGATCTACCAGCCACCAAGGAGAAATCCTACTCTATTTCAACATGCTCAAGTACAGAGCTAGAGGCATGAATACCTCTAGCCTTTGGGGGAGGGCTAATGAGGCCAGCTTTTCCATGCATGGAAACCCCCCCATATATCTTTGCCCTTTTACCAAAATATTTCCTATTATATAAGTTACTTTTGATTTTTCTTCCCTTTTTCACAAAAGTTTTAGCCTTTATTAAATAAATAAGACTTATGCTAATCAATCACAATGTAGCATAAATAATTAAGCTTTCTTTGTTAATCTTTCTTTTGACCTTAAATATTAAATATATATATTCTAAATTACATTATATATACACTCTCTCTCTCTCTCTCTGTCTCTCTCTCTCTCTTTCTCATATTCCTATCATCTTGCTACTTCCATCTTGAGGTGTGCGGATTCGCCACCTCTTGTATGATAAGTGAGCATACTCGCAAGTTTCCCCTACCTCATTATCTTCCTTACTAACATGCACGAGTAGCAAGCCCATTCTCACTCATTCACCACTCCTCTCACCTTATTCTCCGACCACCCCATTCCACATTTGGGCGTGGATCTTGAAATTGTTTTCCATGGCATGCTTCATTGTGTATATGTATGCGTCCTAGCCGCATATCTTGCTAGGTGGTGCCCCTATTGTGTATCCCCCATGATGAGGCCATTGTGCACAATCTTGGTGTAGAGGCCACCAGGTCTATTTTTCACTTCCGCCTCTCAGCATGATGAAGGGTAAACAATGACCAACTTTATAATAATGTGAATTCACATAGTTTGCAACAAATCGCATGTGCATGCATGGCTAGCTCCCTTAACTCCCAGTGGTGAATTTGAATCTCAGATCCATCGCTTCCCATTGACTTTTTTATGCACTATTCCCCCACCCTTGAGATGAGTGCGCTTCAACTCCCATCGTTTTGCCTCAACACTATATGTCACGTGCATGTGGGATCAAGGGTGGAGGTGAAAATGGTGAGGCGTGTGCATTGTGGGCCGTGCGATCGAGTGGCCCGAATTTACAAAAATGTCATGAATTTACAAATCGGTGTCGAGAAATTTGCGGTCTTGCCAGGAAAGCACCGGGCTTATGGCTGTGAGAGTTTGTGAGAGAACTCAACAAAAACTATATGAAGGAGTTAAACCATAGATTCCATGAAGTCTAGGGTTTGGAAAGAAGTGCAATCAAAGAAGATTCACTCTTTCTCTCTTGCACTCACACACACAAAGAAAGAACACAAAAGAGAATGTCAAAACAATACGAAAATGAAAACATCAAGGCTATGGTCATATCGTATCATGGGTAATATGAAAGGGTTAATAGATGAGTTAATGGCATTCAATCTTGGTTGACCAAATAGGCTACGAATTGTTCTTTGGAATTGTAGTTTTGTGCTTACCATAATATATATATTTTGTCTAGTGATTGGGATTAATTGTGTGTACAAATCCTCTTGGTTCATAGCAAGATAACTACGCTTACGTCAAAAGAAAAGTTATAGTCTATGAGAGGTAGTATGATGGGATCCGGTGATAGAAGTATTTCATTAAGCCTTTCTGGACCAAAGAGAAACACTATACGTTGTTGAAAGTGTATTTTTCGGCTAATCCATATGTTAATTCTAATAGATCGTACAGAGTGAAAGCGATAGAAATGATCATCATGTGGGTTATTCATCTAGGATAGTATGTGAGAAATGTAGATATGAGAGAAGTGAAGAGATGAGAAGTTTCCCTCCCAAGCCCTATTCTTGCCCGTAGGCAATAAGGATACTGCGGGGAGAGATGTACCTGTAGCAAAGAGAACCTAGAGATGATGAATTACTAAGAATGAGAGAGATAGGTTTGGTTAAGGAGATGAGATTAGATACATATATATATGTTGGATTAGAGATGAAAATGAAAACAACAAGAAATCAAGAAAACATCAATGTAGAACACGTCTTACTTGAAACCCTTCGGCACCATTATTGATGGGAGAGAGAAGAAGAGGGGAGAATTAAACGTTGATTGATACGCCAAGTACAACACCTTCTTTGATTAGAGTTGATCTTCCAAGGATAGCGTACAAGAATGGCCAGTCTTCCTCTAGGAGAAAGTGTAGGCTTGGGCTTATGTTAATGGGGCTAAGTACAATTAGGCATTACTACTCACTCCCTCAAGAATTCCTCTCATCAATGGCTTAAATGCTTGAGTTCCTTTTCAAGGAAAAAGAGGTCCCCTTTTATAGGTGAAGGGAACCCCCAAGGGTTTACACAAGAAGAGAGTTGCCAGTGTGAATAGGAATTGGAAAAGTTGGAAATGAGCTGTCCCTGCATGATGTGGGCAGACTGGGGTCTAGTATTTTGATCATATCTCCTCAACCGTGGCTCCAAATAAAAAAGTAAAAATATGGGCAGAAACTTCAGCTCATTAGCTACGATTTTCATTTTAAAATCATTTTCCAATTCAGATTGGAACCTTGTGTAAAAAATTCATCAAAATAGGGGCCATTTCTGGCAGCAAAAGTCTTCCCGTGGTCCCCTTAGCCTAAACTTTCATTTAATTCCAAAGGACACCTCATGCCATATGAAAGCATGACATTGCTCCTTGACAAATTTTTGTAATCATGCTTGCAATAATGCATTAAAATAAGTGTATCTTTGAAATCATGCCACCTAGTGTCCCACTAGGATTTGATTCCCTCCTAGTAGCTATTTAAAAAGAAATATAAGAAAAGTATAAAAAATACATAGAATATATATATATTGGATTTTATCCTAGAGATAGGATCTAGCTAGGGTGTGAGATGATAATGAGATAGTAGAAATAAAGAATCAATGATGGTAAAGTAAGGATAGGTTACCCTTGAGAAAAATAATAGGATGAGATAGAAGGCTTATTATTATACTTAAATATGCATATGTACATTATAGGAAAGATAATTATGTATCTAAAAAGTTGCAAGATAGATCTTGTAGCATGCGTTCCCACTATGTACGTGTCACAGTACGACATCGGCCCGCATTCACATTTGTGGCATTGAAATGCCACATACTTTAGTGAACGCATGCGGGGGTGATGGCTAGAGCACATGCATCACATGGAGGAGTTTGTGGGCTCGAGGCTCAAGGTGCGGACCCGAATTTACCTACTGGCCCGAATTTATGTGCTGGCTCTAATTTACTTTTCACCGTGAATATATGCAACGACTCAAATTTACAAAAATGTATATGATGGCTCAAATGACCCCCACTATCGAACCCATTTGAAAACTCCCATGCCAAATAGTATGGAGGATCGCTTTGGACACCCCATGTCAAATAGTGCAATGGCAAGGACAATTTGTGAAATTACATATCTCAGGTTTTTGGCCTGCTCAAAGGGCTAAGGCCATAGTGATGTGTTCCCTTTTTGTCACTGAAAAATATCATATGTATTTTTTAAAAATAATATAAAGAATGAAAATGCTTGATTGGTGAGTGCACTCAACATTCAAGGAAGAGTCGTGAGTGCTAGTGGTGGGTTGTTTATTATTTCTTAAATCAAGATTGAAAACATTATTCTATTGGTGGATTGTCATTCATATGATGACTAAGTCGAATTGTTGGGCTACCTTGGCAAACTTAGGGACGCCTTGCACTATATGGAAAAAGATGTTTAAGCATGGTTGACATTCAATACTTACTCGCTCTCCAAAACAAAATTCGATTACTTTTCAAATCGCCTCAGAATATTGCCCCCAAGGTCTGCACTGACATGTGACTTGCCTTTGCTTCGCACTGCTTGCCTACGTGTGTAGTGCCCCCATTGGAAGCAACGAGTACAGCAGACCACCGAAGGCGGTCTCTCTCTCTCTCTCTCTCTCTCTCTCTCTCTCTCTCTCTCTCTCTCTCTCTCTCTCTCTCTCTCTCTCTCTCTCTCTCTCTCTCTCTCTCTCTCTCTCTCTCTCGCTCCCCCTCTTTATCTCCTGCACGTGAGCTTCACTCGCTTCTGGCATTTGGCCTTTAGCTCGCAAACACTGACACGTGTAAAGGGTACTTGAACTGCTGTTATAGAATACATATAGATAGAGCAAGGCACACGTTGCACAGATGGAACACGGATGTTGCTAAGGTAAGCTTGGTGCAAAGAGTGGGTACCTCGCATGTCATAGCTGAGAGAGACCTCGCACGTCATAGCTAAGAGAGAGAGAGAGAGAGAGAGAGAGAGAGAGAGATTTCTCAAAGAAACGCCCCTCACTACCACCAATCGCCCTCTTGCACTCTACGGCCCTCCCTCAGCTCCATTCTTCGTATGCACTGTACAGATGGAAACATGGCTGCCCTGCAAAATACCCAAGATAACACAATATCTATCATAAACGGACAAATCTGCATACCTAGAAATTCCTATAGCACATCAACCACAATGTATGCAAAGTACAGAGTGAAATAGAGAGCGAAATAGCACGTACAGGCGCACCTCCTAGAGTGGAGTGCTACACCGACACGACAAAAGAGAAGGGGAAGGAGAGGAGAATAACACAGACACTGGGTGCAATCTCCCCCTGTGCAAGAGTGAGCATGTCCCTCTTGCACGTATTTAATTATAGAAAAGTTCATGCTCAAAATGAGTTACATCCAGTTCACACTTGGGCATAAAATAGTCATGGCTCATAAAGAGCTCAATGTAACAATTAGTAGCTGTCTACATTTTAACTTATAACTAAACCATAAAATACTAAGGCTTTCCACGAAATCCAGTGGTGGCGGTTTTATTTCAAATAACTGCTATCGCCTTATTATCCAGCACGTGCTAATCACTGATCTGCTCACACAACACCCAACAAGTGATCATATTCCACAATTCAAATCAACATTGCAATGCTTTATCAACTTATCAAATATTTCACAAATATATCATCAAATTATCCTTCCATTACATACCCCGTGGTTGAAATACAATTGTCCTCAATTGTTACCAAAATCAAACTAGCTACAGTCGTGGCCAGTCTCACTGGTAGAATGGTCTAGTAATTTGGTGTTGCCTAGATCGGCGGATCTACACCAATGGTCGTGCTGCCTAAATCGACGGATCTGCATTTTTAAATTCGTGTTGCCTAAATCGGCGAATCTACACTAAAAGAGAGACACTGCCTAAATCGGTGAATCTGTGTCGCTAGGTGTGTGGTATGCAAGTATCAAGTGATGGTAATGCGAACGTAGCGATTGTTCAGAAATCCATTGACACTCTTCCAAAGAATGGTTTTTGTATTTTGCCAGATATCTTCTGTAGTGGTTTCCTCTACGGGTAGTGGTTATGTCATGATCTAAAATTATTTCGGGAGTCAGAATTTCTTCATCGTCCTCAATTAAGGGGGGGTCAGTTGTGGAAGGAGTATCGGGAATAGGTCCCTTGTGTGGTCTCAACAAACTAACATGGAAGGAGTTGTGTATTTTCCAATGTGAGGGAATGCCCAAGCGGAACGCATTGTCATTTATCTTTTGAAGGATTTTTAATGGGCCATAAAATCTAGGGGCCAATTTTACTTTAGGATGTTTTTCTACACTTTTTAAGTGTCGTTTTTCTATTCTAAGCCAAACAAGGTCGTTTTCTTTAAAAGGTGTAGGTCTTCATTTCTTGTTGGCTTGTGCAGTGTATCGTTGTTGTGCTCGTTTAATGCAAGCTATGGCTTCTTGTAAAATGTGTGTGTGATCTCTTGCTAAAGTGTCAGCCATAGGGACATCAGTGCTAATAGTGGAGACAGGGACAAGGAGTTTCTTCCCATAGACAATTTCAAAGGGTGCACGGTTTGTGGAAGAGTGAGGGGTGTTATTGTAAGCAAATTGAAGCATAGGGAGGTGTTGGTCCCAATTTGCAGTATTTTCAGTGGTATAAGATCGAAGAAGGTCCATAATAGTATTGTTTGTGGCTTTTGTTTGACCATTACTTTCAGGGTGAAATGCAGATGTGAAATCCATTTTAGAGCCTAAGTTTTTGGCTAGGGCAACCCAAAAATGATTGCAAAAGCGGCCATCTCGGTCGGAGAGAATGACCTTGGGGAAGTCGTGATAGGGGAAGATGGTTTTGAGGAAACGGTTTGCAGCCTGTGGTGCAGACAATGTATTTTTGCAAGGTACAAAGTATGCTTGTTTGCTAAAACGGTCAACTATGGTCCATATCATATCATTGTGTGAGGATGTGTGGGGAGTCCCGTGATAAAATCCATGGAGATTTGTTCCCAAGGGCCAGCAGGGATAGGGAGAGGCATTAAAAGACCATAAGACTTACCATGATGACATTTAACTCTTTGACATATCAAACATTCTGAAACAAATTTTGTGATATCGTGCTTCATTCCAGGCCAAAAAAAATGATCTTGACATGCAGTGAGTATGGATTGAATTCCTCGGTGACCCATATATGGTGGTGCATGCATTTCAGTCATTGCTAGTTCCTTGAAGGGTGTTGTGATGCATAGCTTTTGCTGAAAATAAAGATAACCATTTGCCAAGGTGTAGTGTTCATAGGGAAGACCATTATTGTGAGTTATTTCAAACCAAGCACGTGAGAAATGTGGATCTTGAGCATATGTGCTAGGCATAGAATGAAATGATTGCACATCACTTACAGAAATGTGATTCAAATAAACATGCTTGATTTTATCGAAGACACATAAACGAGTAACAGAGAGTATATCCACTTCAGGTTTTCTACTTAATGCGTCTGCTACTACATTCGCTTTACCTGGTTGGTATTGTATCATAGGGTGGAAATTTTGAATGAAACCGGCCCGTTGGATATGACGGTCAAAATGGTGAATTGAGTCAGAAGATGTTTAATGGCTTGTTGGTCAGTCTTGATTAGAACTTCGGAGCCCATAAGATAATGTTTCCACATGTCTAGAGTGTGGACCACGGCTAGCAATTCTTTATTGTATGTGCTGAGAGAGAGAGAGAGATCACCCCTGCTAGGATGCCTTGTTACTCATGATGGACATGCAGAGCCGAGAGCACCATGTGAGCTTGCCCCTACACCTGCTGCCCTTTAAGTCACACACCATTTTTTCCACACACACACAGAGAGAGAGAGAGAGAGAGAGAGAGAGAAAGCACCCCTGGCGGGCCCTCGTTCATAAAGCACACGGGGTGCACTCGAGGGATCAACGACTCGAGTGCATCCCACCGTTGATCTCAACTGATTGGGGTAAAAAAGAAATGCACGGATCGCCCCACTCCCTGCTCGAGCTCGCGACCTGCCCCCTTTGGGCACGTAGATCCAACGGCCTAAAGCCCCCCCGCCCTGCCGATCACGTTCCCCACCGTCGATCCCTCGAGTGACATCCCGTGTCACATATAAACGAGGCCGGCGGGCTACGAGTGATGCCTCGTGACTCACGATGGACAGAGTGAGAGAGCGTCATGTAAATATGGACATGCAGAGTGAGAGAGCGGAGTTTCTCAAAACACATGTTGTAAACAACTGTAATTTATAGTCTTGCTCTCAAAGGACTCCCAATTCATAGGCCTCCATTAAAATTTAGAGAGAGAGAGAGAGAGGAAAATGTGGTGTGCAGCTTGTCGATAGTCGGATGAGCTAGAGTGGAGAATGACCCTGGCTTCATCCCACTTGTTGCAAGCCCCCCCCCCCCCCCCCCCTTGCATGACCGTTGACTGCATTTAAGCAATCCCCAATGGAGATATTTTGACAAAAGACATGGTATGACGTGCATGGTATCTTAGTAGGAGATGGCAGGCGTGCTCATGTTCTTAGCATTTCCTTTCACATATGTGAAAACCATTGCAAATAGTCCTCTAGGAACCCAGCTTCAAGAGAGGATGCAAGAATACAAGGCTAGGTCAAAAGAAGTGGCAGAGGAAACCCAATTAGCAAAAGGAAAGGCCAGAGAAGAGAGTGTTTGGTATGGCAAAGACAAGCCAAAGTGGTTGGGACCCATTCCCTTTCAGTACCCAGATCACTTGACCAATGAGGTACTAGGAGATTATGGGTTTGACAGTGTGGGCTTGGATGCAACACCGACAACTTCAACAAAATTTCAATTTTGATAATGTGCATGCTCGATGGGCAATGCTAGCTACACTCGGTGTTGTCATTCCTAAAATACTTGATCAGTTTTGGAACATTGATTTTGTTGAGCCTGTTTGGTGGTGTGTTGGTTTTTCAAAGCTCTAGGGAAATACTCTGGATTATCTCGGCATACCACGCTTGCACTTTTCCAGAGGACAAGGCATTTTGGTGACTGTTGTGTGCCAATTTCTTCTCATGGTGGACGAGAGTATGCAAGGTACTATGGTATCGAGGTGCTAGAGCCGTTAGGAATCTTCTTGCCGGGTGACATAAACTATTCAGGGAGTTTCCTCTTTGATCATTTGGGGTTATCCAAGGATCCAATTGCCCTTGAAGAATTAAAGGTGAAGGAGATAAAAAATGGACCCCTTGCCATGGTTTGCATGGTTGGGTTTCTATGTGCAAGTAGCAGTTACAAAGAAGGGGCCTCTGAAGAACCTATTCGACCACATTGAAGATCCTTTTCACAACAATTTAGCAGCCAATATCTTCTTTGCATTTTGCGAAACCTGTTGTTGTAATGGTTATATGTTGCACACATGCCTAGTGGTTTAAAAGTTCAGCATGTTGGGAGAAAAGGTGACTTGATCTGTGGTCTTTTCTATGCACTATGTGTAATATGTTTCATCTCTGCAATGTGCACATATTGGTTTTGTAGTATGAGATAGAGAGAGAGAGAGAGAGAGAGAGAGAGAGAGAGAGTTCTTGACACCTTCTCCCAGGTCTCCTTTAGGGTTCCATCGGCACATCACTGCCTGGGATCCTCACACCATGAGCAATCGCTTGTTAGGTTTTATTAACTATATTTTCACGAGCTTGTTGATTTAGGATGTCTTTTGCCTTCGTCTTTATCGATGTCTCTACCTTGAGGCCTTCCACTACCTACGACATATACTCTCATCTTATGGACCCACGATCGCACATCCTACAACAAACAAGCAAGAATGTGTCCTACATTATAGAACTTAGTTCTGGTCTTCTGTGTACATTTTTGTGTGTGCATGCATATGTCTGATTCACAAAAAAAACCAAGCACAAAAGCTGAGGAGGACATAGCAATGGAGGAAGCCGAGGCAGCATCAACCCCTGATGTCTCAAAGCTCAAGTCCACCATCACCGCTGTCTTTGCGTGGGCTGCAACAAAGAAGAAAGGTTGAGGGTTCTGAACCAAGTGTGCATTCAAGGAAATAGAGTCTCTCTTCTATGAAGATGGTGGTGCTGCACCTGAAAAACCTATTTTTGATGGTCAGATCATCCTGGTCATCGGTACATGTAGACGCTCATGAGGACGATTTGCAAGATTTGCACACAGAAGCAAACAATTTTCTACATGTAGATGCTGAGAGAATTTAGGAGGCAGGTATCTTTTGTTGGCTCGAGGAGAGACAATGGCTCTCAGTCATTGCATGAACCATTGGACCAGTTGGTCCTATCAGTAAAGAGGCCAAGAGGCTATTTCAATTTTGTTTTTTTAATTTAAAGGGATGCATATCTCAGCACAAAGGGTGTTGTCCCGCATGGCTTACGGCAGTAGCAAGAAATTTGTTTGCATTTCAATTCCTTCTATAGGTCTTCCATTTTAGAGGGCAAAGTGTCATTCCAACCCTTTAGCTACAAGAATTAGAAATGAGCCGATAGGTAGGTAGTAGGAATAGGACTCTCCTCTAAGTAACCAAATAACGGTTCCTTTACAAGACCACTTGCAATTTGCAAAGTAAACCTTGATCAATATTATACCAATCAAAGGGCCAATCAATAGGAACATGCTTACACTTTCATTAAAATAGAGCAGATTTTTTTTATTAGGGAAGCAAAGAATCCAAGCAGTGGGGGTTACAAACAAAATTGAGAAGGAGCCTCCAAAACAATTGCAACACATAATCGGGGGTAGGGTGGCTCACAATATTTACACCAGATGCAAACTATGTCATCGTCCCTAAGAGTACATCACTCGAGCTTGTTGAAAATGGTCTAGATTATTGAAAGAAGCAGGCAATAATGGAGATGAATAATGGCGCCATGCAAGTGATGGTAGACAGGTCATGGAGTAGAGGGATGATGTTCCCCTGTAACTGGAGACAAGGCCCAAGTCGAACCTAATCTATGAACCCAACAGACTAGGAAAGCTTCAATTCGGGGATACATCAATGCAAGGACATAAGCACTCACATTCCGCCATGTGCAGGTAGACATGCGCAAGTGCGCACACATATCTTACCTGCAATTTCCTCATGTTGGAGCCATCCTTGTTGAAATATAGCTCCTTGGCCATAGCCCATGTCTGCACAGAATGGTTCCGTTGGAAGCCCGGTTGTGAAGATCAGAGATTATCAAATTTATTTACAAGTGTCTCATTACTTAAAACTACAATACTGATAAAAAAATCCTGGTACAACGAGAGAGAGAGAGAGAGAGAGAGAGAGAGAGAGAGAGAGAGAGAGAGAGAGAGAGAGAGAGAGAGAGAGAGAGAGAGAGAGAGAGAGAGAGATTTTGCCTGGTCTAATGCCCTCGCCTAACCACTTAGTACAATTGAGAGTATGGGAAACAAGGAGGATTGGAAGCCACAGGATATTGACATGGTTGTTGGCAGCCTCGGGGCTAAAAAATGTAGTGCATGTTACTGCAAGAGGTAGATGCACTATGCACTGGTAGAGCTTCTTTGATAGCCTTAGCATAGCCTCTATGTTGCAGTATCCTCTTCTTCTTAAAGATCTCTGCATGGCCAAGAAGAGCTTTCCATCTCTGGAACCAGTGTATTGTCGGGCAGACTACATATAAGCACTTCTCGGTCTTGTTTGTGACCAAGTTGGGCTTTGCGTAGAGTCTTCAACTCAGGCAAGTGTTTTTTTAAGGATTTGCACCTCAGAGACCTTTTCAAATCTTCATGTGCGTCATCATCATCCTCCTTCTCTTCTTCCTCTTCTACATCAGAAAAGAGGTCATCTTCAGAGGCCATAACAACCAGTATACGTAGTTGAGGAGTGTACTATCAGCAGAGTAACCAGCAAGGCAATCACTATTGTGCGGATTGCAGAGCACTGAAAATAGCAGGTCGAGAAATTTTGTAGCTAGCAGGTCGGTTGTGTGTCGAAGCAAAGCAAGCTCACATTGATGAGGCTTAAGTAGACCCTGTGTAAAGACTAGGGGAGAGTAGTGCATGGAATCCACCTCCCAACCTCCCACTATATAGGCCAAGCTCCTAGCCCCTTTGCCCTAGTTGGATTCCCTTTCCACATTGCCTAGTCCGGCCCTTGGCCCGCGTCTATGACTCCCTGGCCTTGCCCTTTTCCTGACATTACTCCCCCCTTAAAGGAAGAGTTTTCGTCCTCGAAAACAAAAGTGGGAGACTTCTTCTTAAGAACACTAATGTTTTCCCAAGTGGCACCTTCCTCAGGTCGATCTTTCCACTTGATTAAAGCTTGTCGACGTACATGATGATGTGTACGTAAATCATGATAGTCGAGAATTTGTTCAGGTTCATGCGGTAAGGTAGGAGGTTCAACAAAATCAACCAGAATTTGTTGGTCAATGACGTTGTTGTCCCCATGTAACCGCTTACGTAAACGGCTTACATGAAACACCGGATGAATATGAGAATGTGTAGGTAGCGATAATTTGTAAGCATGATCACCCACTTGCTTGAGTATTTTGAAAGGCCCACAATATCGTGGAGATAATTTAGGTGTTGCCCCAGTTTTCATACTTTTTGAATGCTCTGGCACACGTAAAGATACTTCCTCCCCTTCCTCAAAGGTAACTTGCCGACATTTCTCATCAGCGTACTTCTTATACCGATCCTGCGCTTGTCGGACATTCTGACGAGCGAGTTTCAACATATCCATGTGGTCTTGGAGAAAATCCTTAACTTGTTGGAGTTTTTCGGTTGCCAACCCCACTGTAACAGGTGACCTAGGTTGAAAACAATACATGAGCATGAAAGGACTAAATCCAGTTGTGACATGCTTAGCACCATGAATTTCTTCCTTCAGAAAATCACACTTAGATTCCTTGGCATATAATTGATTTGTTTGTAACAATTCAAACACCTGCCTCAGATGTTGTAAGTGTTCTTCTTCAGAAGCACTGTATACTAGAATGTCATCGAGAAAAACAATGACAAATTTACCCAAGTACGGCTTCAAGACACTATCCATAAGTGTCATGAATGTTGCGGGCGCATTGGTTAACCCAAAAGGCATAACCAAAAACTCATAGTGTCCAAACCTTGTTCGGGAACCGAGTTTTGGATATATCAGCAAGTCGAATACGTACTTGGTGATAACATGACCGCAAGTCTATTTTCATAAAAATACGAGCATGAGAGAGTTTGTCGAACAACTCATCCACGCATGGTAACGGGTACTTGTTCTTAACAGTAACTGCATTTAAGCCACGGTAGTCTACGCACATGCACATATTGCCATCTTTTTTCTTCACTAATAGGATAGGAGAAGCCCATGGTGAAGAACTAGGTTGGATAAACCCTCTGCTAAGATAGTCAGCAAGCTGACGTTCCACCTCAACAGCTTCAGAGTAACTCATGCGGTAAGGTGGTTTATTGATAGGTTTACTATCTGCAACCACATCGATGCTATGTTGCACTGATCGTGTCGACGGTAATCTTAATGGCAAATCTTTAGGAAAAACATCGTGAAATTTCTTTAATAAATTTCTTAAATCACTAGCAACCTTTGCTTGTTGGGAAGTAGCCATTGGTGGAAGCATGCGGCGTTGAGGAGTGTTCAACAAATTCAATGTTAGAAAGAAAATGAGACAATGAGTAACACAATAAAACTTGATCTATTTCATTATAAAAGACGAGTTGTATAAGCTCAGTTGTACATATCAGTGGTGAAGAAGGTACATCCTTCTCTCCTAACAACAACACATGTGTGCCATGGGATTCAAACATCAAGCTGTTGTGCTCATAGCTACGCTTCAGTGATGGTCCTAGGCTATGCAACCATTCCCTACCAAGGACCGCATCTGCCCTCTCCATGTTCATAACCTGAAAATCCAAGGATGTGGAGTAGCCTTGTACTTTCAACGGTACATCTAGGACTTGAGAATCTTAGATTTCGGCATCATATCCATTCATCATTGCTACCTTGTAGCGGTGGGTACTCGGTGTTTGAGGCAATTTGAGTTTTTTCACCAACCCATGATTGATGAAATTGTGAGTAGCACCGTCATCTACCAAGATGCGCACCTTGTGCCCTTCCAGAGATCCGTGCATACGTACTAACTTATGTGGTCCGAAGGTCTGTTGCCACATGGAAGCTGTGAGACAGCATTCATGCACCACCTCGATGTGTGTTACTTCCACTGTAGAAAATCGTGACGTAGACTCAAGAGGCAGCAGTTGCACCGTGTGTACTGCTTTCTCCTTGCCATGAGCAGCAGATTTCCCCTTGGGACAATCCTTTTTGCCATGACCGCTTCCTAAGCATTGAAAACATAATTTCTCTTTATTAGCTTTATCAAAGTCCTCAGGAGAGAGAGGACCTCTGGACCCTTGGGTTTTTTAGATGCTTCAGAATTGGCTACTATAAATTTCCTTTTATTGTGCCCATACGGTGTGCGTGTATTACCATGTGTATTAGTAGGCACGTTATTATTATGTGATTTCTTTTCATCTGGATCATCATGAATGTGTGCTTTCACTATGGCTTCCTCAAGTGTTTTAGGGTCTTGAGTCTTGACGTGCTTCTTAAGCTCTGGCGTCAGACCACGGATAAACCCACATACTTGCTGAAAGGTGTTTAGTCCTTCCAACTTGAGGATAACATCCCGATAGTGAGATATATATTCAAGTAATGATGGGTATTGGCGCATGGAACACGTGTCCCAAGCCGTCCAATTCCGATATGCCTCATTTGTAGGCAAGAATTCTTTGCGAAACATAGCCTCAAAAGTTGACCAACTATGTGGTATGATATTCTTCTCCTTGAGAGACATCCACCACTTGTAGGCCTTGCCTTTCAGAGTTAAGCTTGTTTGCAGTGCTCTGACTGCGTCCGGAATACGCCGTAAGGCATGAATTCCATCCCACTTGCTGAGAAACATATTCACTGCATCCTTATTGCGATATCGATCTTCTCCCTTAAAAGTCGGTGGTTTGGTGTTTTTCAACAACTCATCCACCTCCTTTGCAATGAGAGTGTGCAAAGAATCTGGAGATGGACCCTGTCCATGATCAAAAGGCCCTCGCCCCTGTGGCAACGTGCTCATGCATGTGTGTGGCAATAGGGCCCTTGGCCTGCTGCTGCTAAGTTGTATCACTAATGTAGATAATTTAGTGACATTTTCATTTAAAGCTACAAAATTTCCTTCCATGACTAATATGCGTATTTGAAGTGCACGAAATTCTTGAATATCAAGCAGTTCATAAGCGTCGTCACACGTCGTAGCGTTGCGGGCACTCTCCGTGAGAGCATCAGGTTGCGAGCCATCACGGGTAGGATCAGGCGTTTGATGCTTGAAATCAAAAGTCATATTAATATCTGAATCCATGGCAACACCGTGCAGTGGAAGGAACAGAAGGAAAAATATCTTGATTCGAGGAAAATTAATCCTGTGGTTGTAATTGGCACCGCAAAGGGTAATTAGTCGTGCTAATTACGTTGATTGTCCAAGTTGTAGTCAATCTGCAAATCCAGCCGTGCAGGTACCCTACTTGGACACGTCGTAGCCGAATCGGTTGCAATTGTTATTGCTTTCAAATGCAATTGACTCGATGAATACAGTCGCCAATGAATCCCTTTGAAAAAATTTATCGACTTGCTGATTTTCTGCAGCAAGCACGCAGGGAAAATATCTACTTGCCGGCCTCTTCGCCGATCATAGCCGAATATGTGGTCACGGTGTCCGGGTTCGAAGCTGTGATACTTCTTGCTTGATGCGGTGTGTGCACTCACCCTTAGGGTACTTTAAGTCCTAAGGCCAAGGGCTTAGGCGTTTTGTATGTGAACACAAAGCTTCAAAAAGCCATGGCCGTCGAGCAGACAGCGCGAGAGCAGTGGGAAGTTGAGGGGGAGCAAGATGATGAGAATCGGGCCTTGCCCCTGTGTCGAAAGGTGCTCAGAATCCCGGGGCGCTCATGTTGAGCCAGCCCGCGATCGCTTTGCTGCACCTTCACCCGACGGCTCCCCTTGCCAAGCCCGCCTGCACACGCCTTTCGACTTCGTCGTCCTCCCTTAGCAAGAGACAGTCTCCACGACATGCAATCATGCAAAGGCTTTGTGTGGCTTAGAAACACCACGCCCTCCTTTCCCAAAAAAAGCAACTTGGCTCTTGATACCAGTGTAAAGATTAGGGGAGACTAGTGCCTGGAATCCACCTCCCACTATATAGGCCAAACTCCTAGCCCCTTTGCCCTAGCTGGATTCCCTTTCCACATTGCCTAGTCCAGCCCTTGGCCCGTCCATCGCCCCCTGGCCTTGCCATTGTCTTGACACCCGGCAAAGCTTCCACAACTCCTGCACGTTTCCTTGCCCTCTTCGACTCTAGAGAGGAACAAGCTGCAGCTTAGCCGACCCCATGATTTTTGTGTGTGTGTGTGTGTGTGTGTGAGAGAGAGAGAGAGAGAGAGAGAGAGAGAGAGAGAGTGTGGGGGAGGGGGGGTTGTCTATGTGATTAAGGCAATGAAAGTCAGAGATATCGTCTCTTTGAAGAGAAAGAGAAAAAGAGAGAGAGAGAGAGAGAGAGAGAGAGAGAGCGCCATGTGTGATGGCGAGCTTTGAAGTCTTTGATCCTTGTAATGAGTGTCTTTTAAGGCCTATGAGTGTCCGCTCTTGCAACCAACAAATCATGAAATTATACATTTTTAAAAAACCACCTCTCCTTAAACACATCACTATGACCTTAACCCTTAAGGCAGGTAAAAGGAAATTTGGAATAGCCACAATCGTTAGTTACCCTTGCTCTCAAACAAATAGGTTAGAACGCGGTAAAGATTGTGCTGGAGTTTGAGTGCAATTTTTATCTTTTTCTTCAAGCCAAAACGCACTTTCTACCTTTGTATCGAGGTAGGCTAGCCTCAGGACTGCTAGACAGCAGGCCTCGTGATATTATCTCAGGTTTTTCAATTTCCAAATTCCAATGTGCGGGCGAATTTTCGAAAGTGAATGAGAACAGCTGACAGGCCTTCAAAGCGAGCAGGTGATGAGAGTTGGTGGTCTGAACGCTCTGAAATTCTGGCAGAATGATGGCCAATGACAGTGAGTCTTGCTTCGCCTGGTGTGTGTATCTCTCTCTTCCCCTCTAGGCTCTAGTCTCTCTCTCTCTCCCTCTCTCTCTCTCTCTCTCTCTCTCTCTGGTCTCAGTGCCTTCTAACTAGTGTTCTCACACACACAGTATCAGTACAGACGCATGATGACACAGTGTCACTGTCGCCATGCCCCTTCAACGAAGGTATGTTGCAGTCCACCATACCGCCCCCTCACTTAGCTGTCTCACACACCGCCATCGATGATCGGCCCACAGTGAGTCCACACTCCATACTGGAGTCCACAGGCCCGCATTCACCAAGTACACAGTGCACAGTAGAGAGAGAGAGAGCGTGTGTCACTGTGTTTAGCCCATACAGATTGATATAAACGCACAGTAGACAGGAAGAGATCGACAGAATTCCCAGAACGCCATTGTTGTAAGGAGTGCAACAATGGCTTCTTACAGAAAACCCTCTCACAAGAAGAACGGTGCCAGCAGAATTCCCAGCTCTGGGCCTGCGCCTTCCTTTGCAAGCTGCTTCGGCGCGACCGTGCCCATCAGTCCACCGCGGACGTCGTCCGGACAGAGGGTTTCGCTCGCAGGCGTTAACTACAGAAGGCTTGGTCTGGATGACTTTGAGCATGAAGAGCAGTTGTATTCACAGCGCTTGTCTAATGAACAGCATGTAGGGAGAGGAGGCAGAGGCAGCATAAAGCTGGGCAAGCAGTACTCTTCTTTCAAAGAAAAGATGTCGTGTAAAATCGGGTCAGAGAGGGTGTATGTGTCAGAGGGGGAGCAAGAGACAGAGAGGAAGGGACGCTCGAGGCAAGCCAGCAAGCAGAGGGAGACGTGGAAGGCTGCGTCAGAGACGGGGGAGTATAATTATGACAAGGGCAGCAAAGGTAGAGACGTGGATCAGACGTTGAAAGTGAAGCTGCAGGGGCGCAAGACCAAAGAGAAAGAGCAGGAGGGAGAATTAGCAACAGCAGCAGCAGCAGAGAGTCCGAGGAGGGCAAGCTTTGGGACAAGAATGCGGGAGGCCTGCGTGCAAATGCTGGAGACAGCCAAGCGAGGCAGCCCTCACTTAAGCGAGCTTTTCGTTGGCAACCAGCTTCTGATGCAGGTGACCTCCAGCTCCTCCTTCAATTCTCGGCGCGCCAGAGGCTCCTGCACCATGGCACCTTCATACGGTTTGCACGTTTTCTCAAACCAGTACCCTTCCCTCCCTGCTGTCAATATACTCTCCTCTCCTGCTCGATCTTCAAGCTAATTGTAGTCTCCTTTCACATGCTCTGTACATTTTAGTAAAACTCTCATGCTTCATGAGAGTACTCCATGCATCGATTCCAGCTAGCTGCCAAGATTGGCCTTTTTCAGTCGTAGGGACATACCCCTTTTGGATGGAAAGCCTTTGCTCGTGGGTGCTTGTGCTCTCCAATGAAGAATGAAGCATGAAACTCTTCTTTGATTTGTCTCCGATGAGGGGAAATTTTTAGCTAAGTCCGAAATGATGATGTGTTTTTTTAATGTGAATTGTAAGTAACGGAGATCAAGCGCGCTAAACTTTCCAAAGCGATTAAGAAAAGAGTTTGTATTATGTATGGCCAACGCACTTCGATCTATATTAATCTACACGTGGCAGTGTGCCTTGTGCCTCCCGGCTTGCAGAGAGAGAGAGAGAGAGAGCTCGCGCATGTTTGGTCCCGATGGGTGGTTGGTTGAGGCTTGACCTTCACCACCTATTGGCAATAAGCGCACATGCAACAGTTGCAATCGGCATCACAAAGCGGAAAACAAAAGTCAACTCCTTTGTCGTGCTGTCTTCTTGCTGCAGCCAATGGGGCTTCCTCCCTTTGAGCAAACGGCTCTCATCGGGGATGGCCGTTACTGCTAGTACTGTGACCATTACGGTGCTGCCGGTGAAAGTCACGGTGGTTAAGTGTAGGGGCATGATGGGTCTGCGGTGGGCTCAAAATACTTTTTCGTCGTGAGCAACCATCGCTCCTATGCATGTGCGTAGGTAGAGACAGAGACAGAGATAGAGACAGAGACAGACACAGAGAGAGAGAGAGAGAGAGATGATTGTCGACTAGACTAGTTCTCATAAGA
Source organism: Adiantum capillus-veneris (assembly GCF_014529385.1). Lineage (NCBI taxonomy): Eukaryota > Viridiplantae > Streptophyta > Polypodiopsida > Polypodiales > Pteridaceae > Adiantum > Adiantum capillus-veneris. Next base: position 105,141,713 of record NC_140954.1, on the reverse strand, counting down.
GTAATTGATGCAATCCCTCTTTATGCTTAAGCTTGGAGGAGCAAGAAGGAACGGGGGGGGGGGGGGGGGGGGGGGGGGGGGGGGGGAAGGCGGGGGGGGGAGCAATTTCCTTTGAGAAGTTAATATTGATGTTGCGTTTTTGCTATTTTTTTAACCCAAACTAACTATTATTTGTCTTGTTGCTCTTGAAAGTACAATGGGAGTTTGTTTAGATATGATGGTTGTTTTGTCCATAGTTGAAGACCATGACTAAGATGAGATAATTTTATATGAACGAATCACTCATTGTTTTTGGTCTACCTCAAAAAGGAAAGAGGCTTTAGTGATGCTTCCCTTTTTTGCTAATGAAATAGGAGAGGCTATTTTTAACAAGTGATAAAAGCACAAGGCTTGCCAAATTAAGGAAACAAATAAAGAACATGAAAGTGAAACAGAAAACTACAAGGATGGTAATCATATTGATCCATAGAGAAAGTGATTTGTAGACTACATCATATAATGTTGACCATGATGAAGGATTAAAGAGTATCAAAGTGGTATTTTGATAGGATAAAGGCAAGCATAATGTATGGAATCTTGGTTTCTTTTTGTGGAGAGGATGAGGGAAGGGAGGAAGGGATGGAGGGGAAAGAGAGGGAGGGAGTGATTAGAATTACTTAGGAATTATAAGATGTGTGGATGAATGATCCGACCAAAAGCAAAATCGTGTGCCTACTATGAATGATGCAGGGGGGGGGATTTTAATCCAAATATGATCGAGTTTTGAGTTGTATACATTGGTTACATCATGAATTTGTTGTGTGTAGCTATGTAATTGGAGCTCTTCTTCCAAGTAATGATATTGATTGTTTGTGGGGTCATTGTTTATATTAAAGTCTCCGATAATGACACTCATTTGTTTAGGATGTGATTGTTGTAGCAAGGTACGGAGTTGTGACACTAACGAGGTTAAAGAGGTTTTTGAAGATTTGTAGACGCATATGATTTCCCAGTCAAGGTGTTCATGGATGTCTAAGACAACTTGAATGGTCTCTATTCTTAGAGCTAGCAGTGTGTTTGCAGATTGCAACTTCATGCAAGCCTTATAGTAGATTGAAACACCAATTTTGATGTGGTGATGGACATGATTAAACTCTGGTGCAAGACCATTGGAAGGATTTTTTTGTTTTGTTTCTTGAAGGCATAAAATGTCTGTTACCATATACATGTGGTAGTGATGTGTGTGAACACACTAGGACCGCCGGGGCATTTTTTTCCTCTTTAGGAGGTTTTTTCCCCCGTGCATTGTATATACGCCCATCACTCTAGGACTATCTATCTTTCCATTGCACACTAAGTAACACACTCTCTATTGTGTGCCTTGAGCTTCCTTCGTCTTCTCCAAGCTGTGTGTGTTTCTCTGCAACCCTAATTCCAACAATTGGTATCAGAGCAGGTCACGTCCTCCCGAGCTTAGTCGCCAGCTGCTCCAGCACACGTCTGCTCACTTTCTCCGATTTCAGTGAGCTTTGGCGAGCGTTCGCAGGTCGACAAATATTTTGGGTGAGCTCGGTCTGCTCAGAATTTTGATTTGGGCTCATTTCGGCCTCCGTTTCCACTACAGGCAGTACTGCACAGGCTATTTCGTCATTTTGTGCAGATTTTCTATCAGTGCCGTTTTCTGCATAACAGGTGCCATATAGTCTTCTACGGTTTGTGCTATATAGCACAAGTTGTTCCTGCTCCATTTCTCCTATTTTCGGGCAGTTTTCACATCAGGTGCAGCATTTACCATGGCTAACAACAACAACACAGATGTGTTCAAGATGTTTGCTGCTGAGGACAGGTTGGATGGGGACAACTACCCTATGTGGGCTTATATGATGCAAAATGTTCTTGTGTCAAAAGGTGTCTGGAACATTGTGCAGGGCATTGATGTACGTCCTGGTTCTGAAGATGTAGGCGATGTTGAGGATGTTGCAGGTCTTGCTGCAAGGATTGCAGCTGTTTGAGTTGTTTTGCCTACGGCAGAACAAGCTCGTTGGGATGTTAAGGATGCGCAGGCTCATGCATTGATTGCGTTGTCTGTGAAGCGCACCATTATTCCTCACATCCGTTCAGCAAAATCTGCAAAACAGACTTGGGATATTCTAGCAGGTCTTTATGCAAGCCGCAATGAGGCTAAAATTGCTTTGCTGCGTAAAGAGCTAGAGTCGAAGATTATGCATGAGGAAGATGATATGGACACTTTCCTTGCTAGTGTCAAGGATATCAATGAGCAACTCATTTCTGTAGGTGAAGTCATTTCGGACAGTTCCCTTGTGCAGACTGTTCTTGATGCCTTACCAGATTCCTACCAGACTTTTGCTAGTACTTGGAGACTGATGACCCAAGGAAATCCTGAAGTTGTCAAGTTTGATGCATTATGCACATTGCTGTTGCAAGAGTCACTTTCTAGAAAAAACAGGACTAGGCAGCGTGCAGTTGAACAGGCTTTTATTGCTTCTCAAAGAAAGGGTGGTAACAGTAATGCAACCACTTCTTATGGTTCTGCTGTGAGTGGCAAAAATTCTGTTCCTAATGCTTCTGGTGGCAGCACTTCGTCTGGCAATTCTGGTGATAAGGGCAAAAAGAAGATGCGTTGCCCTTATTGTAAAGCCAATGATCACTTGATCAAGTCGTGTCCTAAGTTGAAGGCCAAAGAGGCTAAGAAGAAAGAGGGTGGTTCCACTGCAAATTCTGGTTCCACTACAAATGCAGCCATTGTTGAGTCTTCTGTGAAAGGAGATTGTGATGCTGATGTTGATGCAGAATGGGCTTTTAGCGCAGAGTGCACTTACAATCCTGCTGTCCATGATGCATGCTTGTCAGTTGCTGCAGATTCACATGTGTGGTATTTCGACAGTGGTGCTACAAAGCACATTACCTCACATCGTGAATTGTTTACCTCTCTCGAGTCTGTCCCTCATGGGAATTCAGTCACTTGTGCCAACAACGCCTCTTATCCAGTTCTGGGAGTTGGAAAGATTGTGCTCACTGCTGCTAATGGCAGTTCCTTCACACTTGTTGATGCACTTTATGTACCTGGGATCAAGAAGAATCTCTTGTCTGTATCCGCACTTGCTAGACTTGGACTTGTAGTCAAATTTGTGGATGACAAATGTATAGTTCATGATCTCAGTTTTGGTGATGAAATTGTTGCATCTGGGCTCTTGTGCCGTGGGCTGTATAAGCTCACTTTGTATGACAAGTGTGGACAAAATTTTGCAAATGCTGTTGCAGATTCAAGGGCTATTTCAGATGCAAAACTTTGGCATGCACGTTTTGGTCATCTGAATTTTGTCAGTTTGCTACGTTTGCAGAAATCTGATATGGTTGCTTCTTTGCCGCCTCTTGAAGCACCTGTCAAACATGTTTGTGAAGGCTGTATTCTGGGTAAAATGCAGCGTTCTAAGTTTCCAAAGGATGGTTCAGTTAGGGCCACATGCAGGTTGCAGCTTGTGCATAGTGATGTTTGTGGGCCCATGCAAACTCCGTCCTTGGGCAATTACCTGTACTTCGTGACTTTCATTGATGATTACTCCAGGCATGCATGGGTATTTCCGCTTAAAGCGAAGTCCGAAGTTTTTATGTGCTTCAAACAATTTTTGGTATGGCTGAAAATGTCTCAAAATGTACTATGGGCACCTTCCGTTCCGATCGAGGGGGGAAGTATATGTCTCATGAATTTAATGCATTTCTGGCTAGTCGTGGGATAAAACACCAATGTACAGTGCCTTATACACCTCAGCAAAATGGTGTTGCTGAGAGGAAAAACAGGTCACTAACGGAAATGGCACGATGTATGGTCAAAAGTCAAGCTTTGCCGCATTCTTTTTGGCTTGAGTCCATCATGTGTGCCACTTATGTACTTAACAGGTGTCCTACGAAAGCTTTGCAGTCTATCACTCCATATGAAGCATGGCATGATAGAAAGCCTTCTATTGAGCACATGCGTGTTTTTGGCTGTTTGGCATATGCTTTGGTGCCACAAGTGCAGCGCAGAAAATTGGATGATAAGGCTGTCAAATGTATTTTTGTTGGTTATAGTGCTGAAAGCAAAGGTTACAGGTTGTATCATCCGCAAACAAAACGTATTCTGGTTTCACGGGATGTAGTGTTTGTGGAAGATTCTGTTCAGCCCTTGCTGTCATGTACTAGAGACAGTAATGTAAGCTCACAGGACATTTATGACACTTTGTTGCCTCTTTTCAGTGGTGGAAATACGAATGTAAGTTCCAATGAGGCAAATGTACAGCCTATGGGGGTTTCTGAAAATGTTTTCGAACAGGCTATTACTGATGCAGATGTACATGATGTACTTGATGAGGAAAGGGCTGAAAATGAGCAGGCTAGAGGTATGCCAAAATGGCTGGTGCACACTTTGCGTGACAGTAAATTGGATGCACCTTTATCTAGTCGTACTCGTTCAGGCTCTCGCCATGCATCTTATGCATCAGATTGTTATGCTTTGGCTGTGTCTAGTTTACATGATGTTGAGGAGCCTCTGTCTTTTGATGAAGCACAGAATTCAGAAAATTGGATTGCTGCCATGAAATCAGAATATGATGCACTTATAGAGAATGACACATGGACTTTATGTGATTTGCCTCCTGGCAAAAAGGCCATTGGTACGAAGTGGGTTTACAAGTTGAAACGCAAGCCGGATGGTGAGATCGATCGCCATAAGGCTCGCCTTGTTGCAAAAGGTTATGCACAACAAAAAGGCATAGATTATGAAGAGACTTTTGCTCCCACTTGTCGTATGACTACTGTACGTTTTCTATGTGCATTGGCAGCTCATTTTGGTTGGGATGTACATCAATCAGACATTGTTACTGCTTTCTTGAATGGTGACATATTTGAGGAAGTTTATGTAACGCAGCCTCGCGGTTTTGTCATAAAAGGACAAGAGGACAAAGTGTGCAAATGTAAGAAGGCTTTGTATGGGTTGAAGCAATCTCCTCGTGCTTGGTATGAGAAAGCTGACACTCATTTGGATAAACGAGGCTTTCGTAACAGTCCAACAGAAAGCACATTGTATGTAAAGCGTGAGGATGATGTATTTCTCATTGTGGTTCTTTATCTTGATGATTTGCTGATCACTGGACCAAATGAGAGACATATTGCTGAATTTAAGGCTGATTTGAATGCTACTTTCAAGATGAAAGATTTGGGGCTGTTGCATCATTACTTGGGTATACAGTTTAAGCAGTGTGATGGTGGTATTGCCTTGTGTCAGAAAAGTTACATAGAGACATTGCTATGTAAGTTTGGACTTGTGGATTGCAAACCTATTGCCGCTCCCATGGAAACAGGTTTGAAGTTGAGTCTACATGATGCTGGCGATCCTGCTGATGTCACTCTTTACCAAACTGTTGTTGGCTGCCTCATTTATGTACGCAACACGAGGCCAGATATTCAGTTTGCAGTCTCGTAGGTCAGCAGATTTATGCATAGCCCAGGGTCTAAGCATTGGCAGGCTGTCAAGAGGATTTTCCGCTACCTTAGTGGCACTTTACATCTTGGCTTGTTTTATCCCAAGGGGGGATCATTGCCGCCAGACTTACATGCTTTTTCAGACTCAGATTGGGCTGGTTGTTTTGACACGCGAGTGTCCACAAGTGGTTTTTGTTTCATGCTTGGCAGTTCATGTATATCATGGCTGAGCAAGAAGCAACCTACTGTGGCCACTTCGAGTTGTGATGTAACATTTAATGGCCTAAAATCTTATGTGTAGCGGAATTTAGCATGAACATAGTGGGCATTTCATTAGAATAGATTCCTAATGAGAATTACAAGAGTGCTTGGGTGGAGAGAGCAACAAAAAGCATAACACCTAGTTAGATAGCATCGACAATACTTTCAAAAGAGAGAGCAATTAAGCTATTGACAACAGTTGAGGACCGGATTTGCATGGAGCCGGTCCCCCCTCCAAAAGGCTTTGTATTATGGTTTCTCCCATCAAGAGAGACATTGTACAATACAATTCTTTGTGTTCCTTCAAGACTAGCTAGTGCAATGAAGATGGAAGCTTCATACACCAAGCAAAACACTTAATCAAACACAACTTGAATTATCCCCGTTCTCAGACCCAAGACCTCACACACCTTCGAAGATGGTGAGAGCTAGCAGGGTATGAGAGTAGATTGAGAGGAAAAAGAAGTATCTTACGAGAAAGAAGTACATCTCCTCACATAATCACTCATATTAGCATAGCTTAGCTTAGTAATTAGCTTGGTAGAGAAGATGAGCATGCATTGAAGCTTGGCTCTTGGTTGGATTTGCATCCACATGCCAAGAGAGTGTTGATGTAGGCTTCTATCTCACAAGCTTGGAGTAGGTGATGAGCTCTCCATTAAAGCTTGGGAGGAGATAGAGTATTTTCCCTTCACACATGGTCAAGTGTGAGAGTGTGTGTGTGAATGCCAAGCAAAAATCAGCCCCCCCTCTCTCTTGGGCGAGCCCTAGCTGCTAAATAAGTCTGGCTTTTGCCTCATTGGACCTCCCCAGGTCAAGCCAATAGGGATTAAGCAGCATAAGTGATAGCCTTTAGACATGTGTCCCCCTTTCCCCTTTTGTGAGAGCTTTAGGTAATTAAATAATTAAACTAAACTCTCATTGGACCCCTTTGCCTCCTGGCCAATAGGAATCAGGCAAGCCATGGGGCTCCTGAATGCTCATTGGACCCCTTGGGAGACTGCCCAATAGTCTTCTAGGAGACTTAATTCTCATTGGTTTCTTTTATTAAATGTTTTTAAATTAATTAAACTAGATTTACTCTAGCTTAATTCTCATTGGTCCACTTCAAGGGTCTTCCAATAGGAATTGGGCACACCTTGTGGGCATCTGGCCTAGGGAGCTAACATGTGTCCCTCATTCCCTTTGTGTAAAGGGAGCCTGTGTGTGTGTGTGTGTGGCTTTCTCTCTCATCCCCTAGCTTTGGGGCTCGCCCCCTCCCATGTAGGGATGTAGAAAGACTTTTTGGGCACACACTAAGCATCCAATTTTCCCTAGGGTTGACCTTTGGACACAACCTTTGAATTTTGGAACCTTAGCATTTTGGAAGTCTTAATGGGCTGAACCTTAGGGTCTTTTTGGCCCATTGTTTCACATGGCTCTTTTGCAGATGGCCCCCCCTTTGGATCCCTATTTTCCCTCCTTTGGATCCCTATTGTGGCCGGTCTGCTAACTTAACCAATATTCTAGCTTTTTCTCCCTTGGCACTTCCCCACATTAAATGATCAGTTTAATATGAGAAAATCATTTAGGAGAATTAGATATTGATTATTATGACATTACCTTTCTCTTGAAATCATAGTCGTCCTCGACTATGGTGTAGAGAAGATAAAGCATATGCATGAGTCCTTTTCTTAGCGGGTAGAGGATCCCTATGTTACCCTACGACATCATTCCATAATGGATGACTAGTCCATTTGGCGCTTGAGAGCCTGAGGCTGCCGCAAGCATGTCTGCACATTAGTCCTATCAGTCTTCCATAGTAGAGTGACAAGCTCTACTTTGGTGTTTGGGAGACGTCGTCCCCGCAAACTTGATCTAAGCATGCATACTACTTCATTTTTGTGCACAAATAAAGAAAAAGAGAGTCTTATAAGACAAAAATTTTTATTCATTTTTAACATTTTGTACATTTGCTTACTCTTGGGAAGCATTGTAAGCATTGACAAGGTTTAGGTTATCCTTTAATTGTATGCCTTGCATCCATCTAGCATCTTCAAAAGGATAATTCTTAAACTTAATAAGATATCGTCGGATAGTCTTACAGCCTCTTAATACCTTGTCTTCATGTCGGAGAATGGACTCGGGCTGCAGCACCTCCTCGTGGTCCTCGATCTCCGGTGGGTCTTCAATAGTTGGTTCTTGAGGTGGCTCTCCTTTGTAAGGCTTTAAGAGGCTCACATGAAAAGCATTGTGTATGAGCCAATGATTGGGCAACTTAAGTTGATAGGCCATCTCATTGATTGGCCTAAGAATCTGGAAGGGACCATAATACCTTTTTGCTAGTTTAGCATAGTACTTTTGGTGGCCCGTAGGATTCTTGCCCGTCGTGTGCCTTAATCGAGCCTTAGGAAACTTTAACAAGACCCAATCGTTTTCTTTAAAGGCTTGGGCTCTTCTGTGCTTGTCAGCAGCAGCCTTTTGCCTTTGCTGTGAGATAGAGATAGCCTCCTTAATCTTTTGGAAAGATTCTTGTAGGTCTCGGCTATACTCATCTGCAGCGAAGATCTTCCCATGTACCTTAAGTAGCAAGGGACTTTTTGATCTTCCCTCAATTACCTCGAAAGGTGCTTTTCCTGTAGAAGTATGTACAGTGTTATTGTAAGCATACTCTACTAAGGGTAAGTACTTCTCCCATTGGGATCTTTGATCTACTTCCGTTACATAGGCTTTTAGTAGATCAAGAATAGTTAGGTTAGCTATTTCACTTTGGCCATCAGTTTGTGGGTGATAGGCCGAAGAGAAGTTTAGCCTTGTTCCTAAATTCTCAAAGAGACCCTTCCAGAAATTACTGGTCATTCTAGGATCTCTATCCGACACTATGGACATTGGCAAGCCATGGTACTTGAAAATTTGTGAAATGAAGAGGGTTGCCATTTGATGGGCTTTGATAGTCTTTTTGACAGGTATAAAATGAGCTTGTTTACTAAACCTGTCTACTATCGTCCATATTCCCGTATTCCCATGGATAGACTTAGGCAATCCAAAGATAAAATCCATGGATATGCTCTCCCACGGTGAATTAGGGATTGGCAAGGGTTGAAGCAATCCAAGTTGCTTCCCTCTATCAAATTTTGTCTTTTGACATACCACACATTTGGAAACATACTCGTGTATGTTCACTTTCATGGTAGGCCAATAGAAATATGTTTCAATTCCCTTTAGGGTAGACTGAATCCCTCTATGCCCCGCATATGGGGGAGCATGAGATTCATACATTACTTTCTCACGTAGTGAGTTAGTAACGCATAGTCTATTGCCATAGAGAAGATAACCATCTTGTAAAGTAAATGGTTCTTCTTTCTTCCCTAATGCAAGGGCTGAAATCACATCTCTAAAATCGGGATCAATAGCATACTCATCTATCATTAAAGATAGATCATTGTGAGTTGCTATGGAAACCGCATTCACTCTCGGGCGTCTTGAGAGTGCATCGGCTACTTGATTATGCTTGCCAGCAATGTGAGCAATATGAAAATGAAATTGTGAAAGGAAATTTGCCCACCTCATTTGTTTGTCGGAGAGCTTGGTCTGCGTCATGAAGTACTTAAGACTTTGGTGATCCGTTCGCAGAATGAAAGGAGTCCCCAATAAATAGTGCTTCCATGAGTCTAAGGCATGTAGAACTGCAAGGAGTTTTTTTTCGTATATGCCTAGAGCTTGCTCAATAGGGTCGAGCCTTCGACTCTCATAGCCTATGGCGTGCCCTTCTTGGAGCAGAACAGCCCCAAGGCAATCACCACAAGCATCACATTGGACCTCAAATGGTTTTGAGAGATCCGGTAGTGTAAGCACAGGTTGAGAGATAAGCTTTTCTTTAAGCTTTTCGAAAGCATTGTTCTCCTTAGCAGACCACGTATACTTAACATTTTTCTTTGTTAGGTCATGTAATGGTCCCGCAATTTGTGAGAACTTTTCTATGAAGCGTCTATAGTATGCACACATACCTATAAAGCTTCTTAGTTCATGAAGATTCCTTGGTTTAGGCCATCCTTTTATTACCTCTAACTTGGATGGATCCATTTGGATTCCATCTCTAGAGATAATGTGACCTAAATATTGAATCTCTTGCAAGAAAAATTCACTTTTCTTTCGATTAACATAAAGTTTATTCTCTCTTAAAACTTGAAATATTACCTGGAGGTGTTGCTTGTGTTCCTCCAATGAATTAGAGTAGATGATAATATCATCAAAGAACACTCCAGTGAAGGTTCGATGAGGCCTGAACAGCTTCTCCATCAAGCGGTTGAATGTGGCTGGTGCATTAGTCAAGCCAAAAGGCATGACAATGTATTCGTAAAGACCAAATGTAGTACGAAATGCGGTCTTTACAATGTCTTGATCAACTATCCTTATTTGATGGTAGCCACTTTTTAGGTCAATCCTACTGAAGTAGGTCGATCCTTGTAGCTTATCAAATAGGTCTTCTACCCGTGGAACGGGAAACCTATTCTTGATAGTGATCCTATTTAGTGCTCTATAGTCGACACACATACGATATGTGCCGTCTTTCTTTTGCACTAATAGCACAGGTGAGCAAAATGGAGATGAGCTAGGCCTAACCATGCCCTTCTCAACTAAGTCATGCACTTGCCGCATAATCTCCTCTTGTTGAGCTTGAGAAACTCTATAAGGAGGTTTGTTAGGCGGTGAACTTCCTGGAAGAAGTTCAATTGCATGGTCGTCATTACCTCGTTTAGGAGATAGCTCACAAGGGATGTCGTCAATAAAGACATCTTGAAACCCCTTGAGAAAATTGGATAACTCTAATTCCTTTTGGTTGCTTTTATTTTCTTTTGCTAAAGCATTAGGTTCATTTTGAGAATCTTTAACAAAAATCATGTACACGGAAATAGAGCTCTTTATTGACTTGTTGAAAGCTGGTGTATGTACAATGGGGATGGTGTTACCCATCTCCCTAGCATCTATATACATGTCCTTTTCCCTGAACTTAAAGGAGATTCTCCTTTCAAGAAATTTAACATGGGCAGCCAGGCGGTCAAACCATGGTGCCCCTAGGATTACATCCTCATGCTTGAGAGGAGAGATAAAGAAGTCCTCTTTGTCCACATAGCCTTGGACATGAAGCCTCAATTTCCCGATTAAGGGAGTGACTGAAGCTTCTTGCCCCTTGAAGGCACTGTCTGCGGGTAGGATATCTCCCATCTCGTAGGATTGTATGCCTAGCTTGGTGGCTAACTCCATAGATATGAAATTGTGAGTAGAACCAGGGTCAAAGAGAATAAAAGCATCATGTTCTCTTACCTTTCCCCAAGCATGGCATAGAGGAGATCCTTTGTGGTGAGTTTGATGAATCTCCTCCTCTTGGATTTCAACCAAAGAAGCTCTAGGAGGATCTTGGCGGTTGTTCTTTTGGGGACAAGCGCGGTACGCATGCCCTTGTTCACCGCACTTGAAACACCGGTTATCTTTACGATAACGCTCAAGCTCTTCAGGAGAGAGTTTATTCTTTCCTTTGTAAACTCCCTTCTCTTTAGCTTTGTTGGAATTGCCCTTAGGAGACTTTTGGACATTGTCCTTCCCCTTAGGCTCATTGGAACCCTTGTTTTCCGGGGGCTTATTATTTCTTTTACCCCCCGTTTGGAAATTGATTCGCGAGGCCACCATAGTATGGTGTATTACCGCCGATATGGTACGTGGCCTTTGGGAGTTGACATACTCCGCCATTTCTTCGGTTAAGCCCGCACAAAATTGTTGCTTTTGCTCTCCAAAATCCAACTTTTTGAAGACAGTGGCTTTGAGTTGTAGGTCCCAAAACTTGTCTACATATTTGTGGATGGATTCATTGGGAGAGAGCTTTAAGCTTCGCCATTCGGTGAGTACTTTGTCTTTGGCATCGGTGGCCAAAAACTGCTTCATAATGGAAGCTCTTAAAGCCTTCCATGTTCGTGGAGCTTCACCGTTGGCTCGTAGGCTAGACCACCATTGTCTGGCGGACTTTTGAAAGTGCATAGCTACATGGCGTAGCTTAGAGGACTCCGTGAAGCCCTCATCTCCAAACGCCGCATCGAATTGCTGGATAAAGGCCAAAACTTTGTCTGTAGCACCAAAGGTGCCATCATAGGTAAGGAAAGAGATGCTCTTCCCTCCCTCTTTGAATTTCTTCAGCTTGGATGACCTCTTCCATGCGGCATAGGATTTCCTATGGCCTCTTCTTTTTGATGGTTCAAAAGTTGCACCATGTTTTTCTTCAGAAGATGAAGAATTTGAAGAAGGTGGAGAAGAGGGTGACCTCTTTCTCGCCTTTTTCTTGTCTTGATCTTTGTCGTCTTCACCATAGCTTTCATAAGAGGAAGAGGATGAAGAAGATGGAGAAGAGGGTGTCCTCTTTCTCGCCTTTTTCTTCTCTTGCTTTTTATCATCCCTCTTTGAATTATGGCGTGGAGAAGAGTGTGATGGTCTTCTCCGCTTTGGTGGTGATGGAGAGCGTTTAGCCCGCCGTCTTCGTGGAGCCATCTCCGCCGAGGTGGCGGGAGACTCGCTTCTTTCTCGTTCCTTCGGTGGAGGCTCTTGAGTTCTCCTTTGGGAAGGAGATGCATCATCAAGAAGTAAATTCTTGAGCCCTTCATATGGATTCTCTTCTTCTTCCCGAATCGGAGAGAGACCTCTTTTGGTAGTCTCACAAGGAGGCTTCCTAGGTGTTCTCTCGTCATGGTGATGAGCTTGGAGAATCCCGTGAGCACGGAGCTGCCGTTGCACTTCACTTTGGAGAGATGGATTGCCCATGGCTTGTTGAAGCCTAGAAACAAGATAATTAACAAGCATTGAAGCATCATTAGTAGCTTGCTCATGAGCAAAATCAAAGTTATCAACATTAATTTCACTCTCTTTAATATTGTCAGCCATTCTAACAACTTTTAGGTGTAAACTTTTTAGGTGTACTTTGGCACTTCAAGCCCTAGTTGCTACTCCTCTTTACCCCTTTAGAAAAAGCACTCAAGCTACTGTACCCGCGGCTCGAATACCATTAATTGCAAGGAATAGAAGAGAGGGTCTTTCGACACCAAAACAGCACCGGCTCCTGTCAAGCTTCTAATAGCTCAATAGTGGTTAAGCCGTAGGCAAGCCCCGTAGGACTCCACTATTAAGACCATAGCTCTCGACGGTGATGCCCCGTTAACTGCACAAAGGCAGGCGCACTGCAAGGCTGAAAAATCCCTATTCTACTTATTCACAGGCAATTAATAATACCAACCATTTGTAGCTAGCTTGAGGACCTCCCTTCTTGAGCAAGAAAAGAGAAACCTTGAGCTCTGATACCAATGTAACATTTAATGGCCTAAAATCTTATGTGTAGCGGAATTTAGCATGAACATAGTGGGCATTTCATTAGAATAGATTCCTAATGAGAATTACAAGAGTGCTTGGGTGGAGAGAGCAACAAAAAGCATAACACCTAGTGAGATAGCATCGACAATACTTTCAAAAGAGAGAGCAATTAAGCTATTGACAACAGTTGAGGACCGGATTTGCATGGAGCCGGTCCCCCCTCCAAAAGGCTTTGTATTATGGTTTCTCCCATCAAGAGAGACATTGTACAATACAATTCTTTGTGTTCCTTCAAGACTAGCTAGTGCAATGAAGATGGAAGCTTCATACACCAAGCAAAACACTTAATCAAACACAACTTGAATTATCCCCGTTCTCAGACCCAAGACCTCACACACCTTCGAAGATGGTGAGAGCTAGCAGGGTATGAGAGTAGATTGAGAGGAAAAAGAAGTATCTTACGAGAAAGAAGTACATCTCCTCACATAATCACTCATATTAGCATAGCTTAGCTTAGTAATTAGCTTGGTAGAGAAGATGAGCATGCATTGAAGCTTGGCTCTTGGTTGGATTTGCATCCACATGCCAAGAGAGTGTTGATGTAGGCTTCTATCTCACAAGCTTGGAGTAGGTGATGAGCTCTCCATTAAAGCTTGGGAGGAGATAGAGTATTTTCCCTTCACACATGGTCAAGTGTGAGAGTGTGTGTGTGAATGCCAAGCAAAAATCAGCCCCCCCTCTCTCTTGGGCGAGCCCTAGCTGCTAAATAAGTCTGGCTTTTGCCTCATTGGACCTCCCCAGGTCAAGCCAATAGGGATTAAGCAGCATAAGTGATAGCCTTTAGACATGTGTCCCCCTTTCCCCTTTTGTGAGAGCTTTAGGTAATTAAATAATTAAACTAAACTCTCATTGGACCCCTTTGCCTCCTGGCCAATAGGAATCAGGCAAGCCATGGGGCTCCTGAATGCTCATTGGACCCCTTGGGAGACTGCCCAATAGTCTTCTAGGAGACTTAATTCTCATTGGTTTCTTTTATTAAATGTTTTTAAATTAATTAAACTAGATTTACTCTAGCTTAATTCTCATTGGTCCACTTCAAGGGTCTTCCAATAGGAATTGGGCACACCTTGTGGGCATCTGGCCTAGGGAGCTGACATGTGTCCCTCATTCCCTTTGTGTAAAGGGAGCCTGTGTGTGTGTGTGTGGCTTTCTCTCTCATCCCCTAGCTTTGGGGCTCGCCCCCTCCCATGTAGGGATGTAGAAAGACTTTTTGGGCACACACTAAGCATCCAATTTTCCCTAGGGTTGACCTTTGGACACAACCTTTGAATTTTGGAACCTTAGCATTTTGGAAGTCTTAATGGGCTGAACCTTAGGGTCTTTTTGGCCCATTGTTTCACATGGCTCTTTTGCAGATGGCCCCCCCTTTGGATCCCTATTTTCCCTCCTTTGGATCCCTTCTGTGGCCGGTCTGCTAACTTAACCAATATTCTAGCTTTTTCTCCCTTGGCACCTCCCCACATTAAATGATCAGTTTAATATGAGAAAATCATTTAGGAGAATTAGATATTGATTATTATGACATGTGAGGCTGAGTACAGGGCAGTCTTCACAGCTACGGTTGAGTGTGTATGGCTCAGACGCCTTATGGCTGACGTGGGTGTTGGATAGGACACTGCCAACACTATCTACACTGACAGTCAGAGCGCATTGGCAGTTGCGAGGAACCCAGTTTTTCATGCTCGCACAAAGCACATTGAGGTGCATTACCACTATGTCAGGGAGAGGCTCTCAGCAGGAGAGATCAGCTTGGCTTATGTGCCAACACAGGACAACCTTGCAGATCTTTTCACAAAGGCATTGTCTCGTGAGAAGCTTGAAGCTTTTGGCAAAGCTTTGGGCTTACTCCCCTTTGTGGACTGATCCTGTCCTCAGGGCATGGCACTTCCCTTTACTCATGTGCCATCTCTCGTTCACCGCATCACTCCAGGGGGGATTTGTTACCATATACATGTGGTAGTGATGTGTGTGAACACACTAGGACCGCCGGGGCATTTTTTCCCTCTTTAGGAGGTTTTTTCCCCCGTGCATTGTATATACGCCCATCACTCTAGGGCTATCTATCTTTCCATTGCACACTAAGTAACACACTCTCTATTGTGTGCCTTGAGCTTCCTTCGTCTTCTCCAAGCTGTGTGTGTTTCTCTGCAACCCTAATTCCAACAATGTCAAAACTTGCAAAATTTAAATCCTTTGATATGGAAGAGATATTTTTGACTAGAAATGATGTTCAACGATTGAACGATATGATGTGTGTGTTTGTATGTGAATGGAAATTTTGTCAAGAATTCCCATTTGGCTTCATTGCTAAAGCGATCAAGCTCATCAAGGACATTCTTGTCGACTTTGATTTGGGTTGGTTGGATTGGATTGAGAATGTGGAGGTTTCATGGATCTTTGATGCGAGAAAGAGGTGTGTAGACTAACCCACGTGAGTTTATTGATGTTGGATCAAAGGCTACTATGCTCATTGTCAAGCCTTGCGATCTATGGATAGTGCGTGCATTCGCTGCCTGAATTGGAAATTGGGTTCGAGACACAATGTTCAATGCATTTTTTCCAACCTGAAATTCTTTTGTTGTTTGAAAAATTGGTGTGCACTGGGGGTTAATGGAAAGCGTATTAAGGTGTTGGTTTACATGTCGTTGTTTGAAGCCTGTTGAGCGATCAAAAAATTCTATCCATGCAATAGGGGAGGCACCTTTGCTTTCTACAAATTTCATAATTCCATCTGCGCCATTCACAAGACCATCCGAGATATCGATATTCCCACCACAAATCTCAACAATCATTCTTGCTTTAAGATCCAAGGTCGAGGCCAAGTTTGCAATGTTTTGTGGATTGTTTGTCACTACAAGGTTTTTTGAGCAAGTTTTATGATGGTTGTCCCTTGCGTGGATGATGTATGCGTGAGCAGGCAATTTCTCAAAAACAAGGCGGTTATGTGAGTCCTTCAAGTTATTGGTGAAGTATAAATGGGGTGTTGTCAATTTGTCAAAGGCATTATTGCTATGGTTGGTATGCAAGAGCAACAAATCCTCGCTTGTGTGTTTTGCTTTGCGCACTCTATTGAGAATAGCAATGAAGTCATTGTCTGATTGACGCATTGTTTTTGTGAGCTCATGGCATTTTATATAGGTGTGCCAAAACGAAGGCGAGAGTAATTGCAAAGAATCGTGTGGCTCCCTAAATATCCAGCGGTCTCGGACTGGTTGCTTGGCATAAGTCACCGTAGAAAATGACACGTAGTCCACCGAATGTCTCTACGTGATTGTGTTTAATTGATCGTAGCCTTGTGTCTATGATACGCAAGAGTCTATCCAATCAAAGATGCTTCATCAAACACAACTAGTCTGAGGTTTTTATAGAGCTGCGAGAGTTCGGCAAGACTTTCAGAAGAAAGAGAAATATTTGGCTCGAAGACAAGGGGCAAGCGCAATGTTGAGTGAATTGTTGTGCCTCCAAAGTTGAAAGCTGCTTTTCTTGTATATGCCATCAACAATGTTGAGGGGAGTTCAACATCTAATTCAAGAGAGGTATTGTAGTGGCGGATCAAGCCTTGAACGATTGCTTGCAAAGTGAAATTTTTTCATGTTCCTGCATCTCTAATAATGTCATAAAAAAGGGAGTGTTGCTCGATGTTCAACTTTGACACAAGTGAGTGGTGCTCCTCATTGCACAATGCCAATTTTTGAAATGTTGGCAAGGATCTTGTGGTGGGCTTTCTTGTTTGAATATCAAGGACCAACTCATATTTGTAAGGCTCGTTATGCTCAGATCTTGAGGATGAGGGCAATGAAAATGTTTTAGTGCTTGTTGCTCCAAGTTCCAACTTACTATATTTCTGACGATTCTCATCTATAATCTAAAGTTTGTGGCATATTTGTCTTTCCAACATTCAAAACTTGTCTCAAAGGTTTTCTCATCGCCAATAAATGGGAGGAACAACAAACAAAGTTCATGGAAATGCTGCTCTTTGTTCTTCTCCACATTGAAGTTAGCATACCGAATGATTCGAAGCTTCTTAGATTCATGAGTGGAGCCACGTACGTATTGGTAGTTGATTGCGTAATTAGCCAAGCATATGTGTGCTAGCTTATCCGGACGTTGAGTGTATTTGGTGACAAGGTCGTTAAAAAAAATGCTTGTATCATCAGGATTCAAAGTGTTCAATGTGGCTCTACGTTTTAAGAGCAATGTGCGTTGGCTTTCGAAGTCTGCATTGATAAACACACATTGTCGACTTGCACTATGTAAGGGCAATGAAAGAGAAATATATGTTGCTTGTTGCGATGTCATCTCTTGTGTATTGATCAAAGCATTGCCAATTTTTTTCAATCGATCCAACATTGGCACATTTGTTTTCTTGCAATCTTATAGTATGTGCTTGATGGTTTTGCTTGCGGTTGAGTCATTTTTAGTCATATATGATGTGCAATATGCAGCAGCACCATGGCCATTGAAAATAAATTGAATGTCAATGTTTGCATCCCATAGAAGACACTGCTCTTTGTTGAAGTTGTTTGTGTAAATGTCCTTTGGATCTCTTCTCAAGAGTAGTGTTGGCTTTGTGATGGTTACAGAAAGGGATTGATTGTATACGTGTTCAATCATACCCAAAGAGGTCAACCATTCATCATATGACACATTTGAATTATGTCCAAGAGCAAGCAATCAACTATCAATGCATTTTTTGTTGGTTCAGAGTGTTTCTTTCTCTGTTTGAGATATTGTGGGTGGATACGACACCAATGTTTCTCGGGAGGGAGGCCGCGGGAAACCAAAGCAACACATGATTTTGCATTTTTTACATGTTTTGCGATGAAAGTGAGCCTCTAAGTGACTCATCTAACAGATTCATGTCAGTAGTGGTATGAGTGTCAACAAAATGTATTGTATCATTATCTGGTGCACTATCAAAGAGAGGTACATTTTTTACCCAAAGCAATCCATGATCATGTTGACTTCCTCTATTTTGAAATTCAGTCACAAAAAAGTAATCTACTAATTCACCAAGGATGGTACTGTTGCGCTTCAACTCCTGCTCCATGGCTTGAAACCTATGCACGTAGTATCGGGCTATTGTGACGGGATCGCATCGGACAAGTGCACGAATTAATGAAGCTTTGTTTGGGTAGTCTGACTCTTTAACATGAGGATTCAATCTGCACAAACAATCTTTCAAAGGGTTCCATCTTTGCTCCGCACATGGAAATGTAACAAAGAAAGACGGCTAGCCTAACTGATGAATCATTGCAAACACATTTCACTTAAGTTTCACATTGTAATCGATTGACGTGCGCAATGATTAAAAGTCATGATAGCTTAGCTCAGACGAAAGTAGTTGTTCAATGTTGGTGCTAGCTTGAACATCTTTTGCTTGCAGATGTTTGCCGTGCAATTTCCCCTTGTGTAGACGTACCCAAATGGAACCAAGGACTTTTGCAATAATAATTTTCATTGTTTTAAAGAATAGATTTTCAATGTTGCTTGAAAATCATCTATCCACATTCTTAAGCCCATTGTGCTACTTTTTGATATTTTTTCTTTGCCAACATGTGATACTTTCTTCTTTGACCAAAAAATAATGTTGGGAATAACAACTCCTCACAAGATTCATCATAAAAAATGCTCAGAGGACTAAATCCCTCGCAAGGGGCTATACTTGCAACTTGTGAATTATGGTCCACAACTTGTTGTGCAGAGTAGATACCATGCACCAAAGTGTCCGTAGGATTAGTCTCATCTTCAACATCTTCTAGGCGTGGACTACAAGCAAGATCAACATGGAGTGTGAAAGAAGATGACTAAGATATATCAATTGTAACACCATGATCAATGTATAATAGAGTGGCCAAAAGGTCAACCAAAGCTTGAAGAACACAGTGTGGGTGC
Source organism: Adiantum capillus-veneris (assembly GCF_014529385.1). Lineage (NCBI taxonomy): Eukaryota > Viridiplantae > Streptophyta > Polypodiopsida > Polypodiales > Pteridaceae > Adiantum > Adiantum capillus-veneris. The sequence continues at coordinate 105,122,711 of NC_140954.1, read as the reverse complement.
ACAATGCCACTCAAGTATGCATGATCATACTCAAGCTTGCGTTTAATCTCTACAATGATTGAAGCTTGATCGTCAAAAAAGTGTGGCAACACTCTTTGCACCCGTGACAGATCTGCCATTACATTCACAATGCTTCCACGCAAACCAAACTGACCCTCAAAGTTTAGTTCTCGAATTTGTGCAAATGGTATACGCAAGGATACAAGACGACTCTCTACTGAATTCAATTTTTCTACGGTAGGTAATTTGCTATTAAAATGATCCTCTTTTAAAACAAAACAATGGTTCTTCTTGTTTCTTCAATGCAGTCTTGCACGAGTAACACACTTGCAACCCTTTTTTATCACCAATGACCATTGGTTTTATTTGCTTGAGAAGTAAAAATTTCACCTTTGACATGCTATGCAAACTATGACGAAACATGAGAGAACCACACGAGACACAAGCGTAAGCAGGGATATCTTCAATAGTTTTGACATACAACAAAGTTCTACTAGATGACAGAGTAGAGCTTCTTTGGTGAATCCGCGATGACTTGCACATGTTGTAAATTTTGGTCTTGACTTGTTTGACACTAAAGGAGTTGGGATATAATTGCAAAAACATATCTGCAATTTTTTTAACAGCAACATCACAAGTTTCGACAAGCATTGTTAGACACAAGGCAGCTTCTTTACTCCATACAAAATGTCTACGTTTGGGTGGCAAATCTCTACAAGAAAACCATAGAAAACAACCATGTAAGTTCAATACAACAAGAGTAGGACAAGTGGATGAAGATACACAATGAAGTGCACCAAAATAACAAACCTCATGCAAAACCTCACCTTGGTAAAAGTAGAGTTTGCAAATTGCAAAAAACATCTTGCAAACCACACTCACCAAGTGTACACTTAACATCATCGAAGAATGCCGACTAGCTAAAAGAGACGTCAAAAACTCTTTTTGATTAAAAGAAGATGATTGTACTCTACAATCCAAGGGTCAACCCAAATTTTCAAAATGTTTGCATTTTTTAATGCTATTTGGTCTACAATTCCATCCACAAGTTTGGACTCAAGACATTGCAAAGAAAGGATCAAGTGAAAAACATGTAGCAAGCTTAGCAAAACATCTTTGTTCTCTGAAAAATTACAAGTAAATATAGGATCAACATACAGATTTCTACCATCTGCGTGCAAAATGAGTTCATATGCCATAGCCCCAAAAAGTAAACCTCGATATCAAAGAGGCAAACTACGCGCCTTTGAATGCAGTAACCTATCCGGCCTTGTCAATAGTGAACCAACCATCCTTTTTGAAGTTGAGGAGTGAAGATTTTAACTCCGCCAAGCATTGTTTCTCAAAGAGATGCAAGAACAGACGAGAAAATACAAGAACAAAATCAACCACAGCTCCTTGAAAAATAACAGAAACAGGATCTCCGTCTTGGGGATATAACTTGGAAGGCAGCACGGTGGAGAGGGTGTGCGCTCCTTGCCGCACTGTCGAAGCAAGGGCCTTGCCTAACACTGTGTGCGAGCCATACACGGCTCCAAGCACACAACTAGCTTAACTAGTAAGCTCAAAAGAGGGAAATGGTGTGTCACTCACCGCTCTATGCTCCTGGCGTGGAGGATTCCTCGCCGCAAAGAAGAAGGAGACGCCGCTACGTCGCGCTCAACCACTTCACCGCCGTCGTGCCGCCGCAATGCTCGATCGCTCTCCCTCTCTCCCTCTCTCTCTCTCTCTCACATACACACACACACACACACAAGGAGGTGAAGAAGAAGAAGATGGAGATGGAGATGGAGCAAGAGCACTCTTCTATTGCACAAATGAGAGAATGAATGAATTTTAGGTTTAGTTGGCTTTTATATGAGCTCACCCCATTCACACTTGGGCGCCCATGCTTAGCCAACTAATCCCTTGAATGTCCCAGTTAGAGTGCGCCTCTCATCGGCGATCACTCTTACCCTTTTCCTATTGGTCCGACAAGCCCGGTACCTGACTCTACCAAATACATAATACACGTCCGTCGTAGGTGATGGGGTGTCCGTGAGCCGTGAGGGTTAACATGCCCCCCTTTTTGATGTAGATTCCGTCCTCGGAAGCTATTGAGTTGAAGCTCGTTCGTCGAGGTGGAAGAGCATTTGAGATGAATGTCCTTATCCTTCTTCAGTCACTGCAAAATCAAACAACATTGGCACAGTAATTGCATTCTCATAAGTGATTAAAAAGCATATGCAGTTTTAGGTAGACAAATTGATTGGTGAAAGAAATTCAAACAATTTGTCAGCAATGAACATTAAATTGCAATGTAATCAAATGCATAAACAGATGTAAAGGTAAAAAATTAAACAAGTCTGGGGTCGCTAATTTGACGGTCGAAAGGCACTAGAGATCGAATATTAATACCATGGGTAAGCTTCTTAATTTTCTGTGGTCAATTAATTTGTTTAATCGCGAGAGCCAAGTATTCATGTTCGAGGGCTGACTAGAGGCTATATCTAGAAGACCTTGTAGTTAAGCTACCATAAAAGGAATTTCTCATGAAATCATCGCCTGACTGATTACTTTTTCTTTGACCCCCCAAATTCTTTTCACAGTGATTCAATTTTGATGTGTGTGCTTATTTTGTATGCCTTGGGTTTTTTGCTTTTCAAGAAAAAGCGCCCATACTGGGAACCTCTAGGGCTCTAGTACCATAGGCGATACATGTGAGTGAAGTACCCAATCAAGCTGAGATTTCTCTTCCAGCTTAAGATTTTACAATGTGGCACTTTGATTTTTTGTTAGTTCATTTTCATCATTTTAATTTTGTAACTTTGGGGGGTCATATAACACTGATACACCTCCCCAGGCTCATCACACTAGTAAACTCCCTTTATAATACTTAAGCTAAAGGTCAATAGGGTCAAGCCCACTAGAAAGCCCTAGTACATTTCACACAATGCTGCCTAAATCGGATTAAGAACCTAAGTAACCATTAATTACTAGGAAGGCATTCCCCATGGTATTAAGAGAAGATCTCTAACACCTAACTTGGTCAAACTAGCTTAGTCGGACTGCTTGATTTTTAAACCTACACAAGTGATTATGACAAAAAATTACATTGAATTAAATGTTTGATACTAAGCAAATGCGGTGAATATTAGGCTACCAATCACAATTAAAGCAGACAATCATAGATGCAAAAAAGATAAGGGGAAATGCTAATGGACAAGAAACACCTGTTTGTGCCGATGGTCGCGCTTGATTTGAAGAGTGAGTCGAGATAAAGATTCCATGAAGGTCCAAATCCTATCAATAGCAACACGCTCCTGTACACACTAGGAAACAAAAGGAATACCTCCAGAAGGCACATTAGTGGGAAAAGGTACCAACACTTATTGAACACAACAAAAAACATAAGGAACCCTAACCTAATTAGTTGCACTCCCCCTAGAGAGTCAAGGGAATAGGATATTGTAGAGGTTGGGGGGAAACCCTAAGGCTAAACCCCTATCCTCGTCGTCAAGATAAACAAAGTCATCATCCATGAGACCATATGTGCCATCCATGTAGTCCTGTAAATTTTCTTCTTCATCATAGGTGCCCATGTTTACTAAGAAGGTCACTAGACGCCTATAGTCATCTTGGTCAAAAGGGTAGGCTTGTGCAATGGGAGAAACGCTCTCTACTAAGTATGGATCAGACGTGGTCAAGAGACGTACCAGCCATTCTAACTCCTCAAAATTCCTCTCACATGCTAGCGTACCTATCAAATCCCATTCACATGCAAGCACTGGAAAGACCATGTGAAATATTTGTGAAAAGTAACGAGGGTACCTCTCACCCAAGGCAGGAGTGGATGACTCTAGCGTACTAGCCATATTTGTACACGCAAATAGATGATGGTTAGAGTGCAAATATTACAAGGGTCGTGTTCTTGTGCATAATTTGTTTTTATGATTTTGTGTTATGGCTCTTGCTCTTTTACTTTTTTATCTTGTTTTTGTGAGTATAAGGCTTTATATATACATTCCCTAAGATTGGAGATTAAGGGGTCAGGGGGAAAGTTTGAGAGGAAAGTGAGTGAGTGATGATTGTCAGCAAACACTCCCCCCTTGCTTGGGTAGATCATACCGTTTGAAATGAGCTCGTCACCCTTTGAAACCAATTGTTCCAATTGGTAATAGGTGAGGATTTTTGCCATTAGTTTTCTATTACCCTAGGTGCCTCGTCAAGTTGCAAGGGTGGTAAGGTACTCTCCCAGGATCGAACTTGAAGTGGTTCATCAGGTGATTCTTGAACACTGGGAGGCGTGGATTCTTTTGTAGCTTCATGGAGGTCCACTACTATAGATGGAGGCTGTGTAGAAGCTTTTACCTCTATGGATGTATTACATGAGGAGCTAGAAGCTTCATGGAACTCCCCCCTTCCTGAGCTAGGTGGAATAAATTGGTTTTGCCTTAGAGCCCAAACTAGCTCTGGACTAGGTGTGTGGCATTCTGTGATCTTTCCCTTCCCACGGTCTGCCATTGGCTTTAGCATTACATTGTTTGACTCATATGGGTTTTTTGTCGATAGGGAAGGACACATTTTACGTTTAGGTACCCAAATTTGCGCATTTCCATCATAGTAGCCTTGGGCTTCTAATAGTCGTTTTGGAATCCATCGTGATTTGGTCTTGAATCTCCTAGAGCGCGCTCTTGGTTCTCCAGGGAAATTTTTTCTTGAAATGGATGGGAGGGTTGAGGTAGTTGGAAGTAAGGCCTTGGGGACCCATTGATATGTACTCTTAGGTCGTGCAGATTGAGTACTTGCAATATTACTGCTTGCTGCAACTACAAGTGTTGAAGTGCTAGGTTCATGGGTAGCCAGCAAAGACGAGTTAACCACCTTGGCTTGTGAATGTTCGCTATCCTTCAACTTTGCTAGAGTTTGCAACGTAGGTGACTTTGCTTGAATGATAGGGATAAGAGTCGGTGGTCGCGTCGTGACACTACCAATATCCCAATCAATAGTGCATTTGGTTGCCAACATCCACGTGCGTCCCAGGTTTACGTTGCCTTCCATAGCTCCCGCGGGCATGACTAGAAACCTTTGCACTATGCTTCCATTGTCATAGACAACAGGGGTCTGAAGGACTCCAAGAATAGCAGTTTTCTTTTTATTAATGCCCTTGACTTGCATCGTACTCGGGGATAGGGTCGGTTTCCCTAATTGACACCAAACTCCATAGGATAACAAATTTTGTTTAGCTCCCGTATCTAATAAGGCATTGTATAGTACTTTCCCATAGGGGCTATTTAGCTCAATTGGGTATCGTAGCGGTGGCTCAGATTCTAATGAGTCGTCATCTGTGTCCTCGAAAAATGCTTGAGTGATTCCCAGATTAGCCTCTCGTTGGCGTCTAAGACCTTGTTGTCGTTCTCGAGCCTCAACTCTTGCTTGGATTTTTCTAAGCTCTGCTTGTTCCTTGGCAACCTTCTTTTGATGGATAGCTTGCAACTCTTCCTCGCTTAGAGGATCATAATATCTTTTGAATTTACTCCCATTAAGGAATCCAATGGTTTCAACTCCATCTAGAGTCTCCACACGAATGGTACGTTGCGTGGTAATTTCACACTTGATATGGTCCCTTACCAACGTATTTCAATTTCTTCTTTTCATTACGTACCCCGTACATAAGAACTTTATCACCAACCTTGATGTCTTTATCCTTTAAATGGCTATCAAACCACTTCTTTCTCCTATCCTTCTCCACTAGATCATTTCGCACAGCTAATTGCCTCTCTTCATCTAGCCTTTCCAAGATATATAATCGCTCCACTAAGGGGTTACCATCCCAACCTTCTTGAGAAGCTACTCGAAGACTAGGAATGACAAACTCCCATGGCATAACTGCTTCTTGGCCACACACCATCTTAAACTGTGTGCAATTAATAGCAACTTTATACGCAGTACGATAAGCCCATAAAGCTGATGTAAGCTTTAGGTCCCAATCAGTGCGATGAGCCTCAACTGTCTTTGTCAAAATGGAGATGAGAGTTTTGTTGGTACTCTCAGCTTGGCCATTTGCTTGGGGATAATAGGGTATAGACTTGTGGTGAGATATCATGAAGTTTGATGTGAGTTCTTTTATTACTTCATTTATAAAATGAGTTCCATTGTCACTCACAAGTTCAAAGGGACATCCAAAACGTGTGATAATGTTCTCAAAGAGGAACTTAGCTGTTGTTTTTGCATCCGCCTTTCGTGTTGCTTTTGCTTCAGCCCATTTGGTTACATAGTCGGTAGCCACAATGATATATCGTGATTGCGTGTTACGTGCAGCCGGACTAATCGGTCCTACAAAGTCTAAGCTCCACTTTTCAAATGGTTGGGTTACCTTGATGGGATGTAGAGGCATCCTATCACTTCTTTGTGGCTTCTTGAAGCGTTGGCATTCATCACATCCCTTTGCAAAAAGTGATGCATCCTTAAAAAGAGTGGGCCACCAATAGACTGACTGTAAGATCTTTCGGACAGTCAACTTTTCTGAAAAGTGACCACCAGCTACGCCCATGTGTGCCTCTTGTAGAATATATAAATACTCATCCTCGCGGGCACAACGTCTAAGAACATCATCTTTTCCTCTCTTATAGAGAGTTCCAGCCAGTAAGCAATAGGGTTCGCATTCCTTGATTAATTTTCGAGCTATATCTTTTCGCAGCTCTTTGGGTGGAAAACCATTAACTAAGAAGTTAACAATCTTTTCACTCCATTCAGGCATTGTCTCAACAATGAACAAAGGAGTATCAGGCAATTCATCATCAACCCCCGTAGGAGCTTCGCCATTAGGAATACGAGATAAATGATCCGCCATGACATGTTTCCTCCCAGGCCTCACAACAACGGTGAAGTCAAACTCAAGAAGAATTAACAACCATCGTGTAATTCAACCTGTGGAACACGGCTTGTTTACCAAATATAGCAATGCTTGATGATCAACATAAAACACAAACTTGGTAGCAAGAAGGTAATAGCGAAATTTCTTTACTGCGTAAATCATAGCTAAACCTTCGCGCTCTGTAGTAGTGTAGTTCATCTCGGCATCATTTAATTGGCGACTTGCAAAGCTAATAGGGTAGTCCAATTTATGTTCTCTTGGTTGAGTTAGAACACACCCAATAGCAAAATTTGATGCATCAATATGCACATGAAAAGGTACATTCCAATCAGGTGTTCGCAGGATTGGAGCACTTGTTAGGGCCTTCTTTAATAACTTATAAGATTGATGACATTCTTCCGTCCAGTGAAACTCAATAAGAAGCTTGTACAATGGACGCGCTATCTCGGCAAAGTTTAAAATAAACCTTCGATAATAACCAACATGGCCCATAAATCTTTGAACTCCTTTATAGTTAGTAGGTGGTGGTAAATCGGCAATGGCTTTAATCTTACTCTCATTTGTGGATATCCCGTTCTTGGACACTATATGCCCTAGAATGACTCCATGCTTAACCCAAAATTGGCATTTGAAAGGGTTCAATGAGATACGATAAAATCTGCACCTTTCAAATATTTTTCGTAGATATAACAAATGCTTCTCCCAAGAAGAATAAACACAAAGGTCGTCTAGGAAAGCTTCACAAAACTCCCTTAGAAATTCTTTAAACGCAGTGTTTATTAATCGTTGGAATGAAGCAGGGGCATTTGTTAAGCCAAAAGCCATAACACGAAATGCAAACACTCCAAACTCTGTGATGAAAGCAGTTTTAGCTTGGTCCTCTAATGCAATTGTGATTTGATTGTAACCACAGTACCCATCTAAAAATCTATAAGCTTCCTTGCCCGCAACTCTTTCAAGCACATGTTCTGAATATGGCAAGGGATAATGATCTCTCCTAGTAGCTGCATTAACTTTCTTGAGGTCCATGCACACTCTTAGCTTACCATTCTTTTTTGGCACAATGACTATTGGAGAAACCCATTCTGAGTGCTCAATAGGGTATATGAATCCACATTGGATAAGTTTTTCAATCTCCTCTTGTACAATTTTGGCATACTTAGGATTCATTGGATAGGGTCGTTGCTGGACGGGTTTAGCAGTGTTGATCATGGGAATTGTATGTTGCACCACAGAAGGTGGAACGCCCTTCATGTCATGATATGTCCAAGCAAAGATATCCTTGTATTCCTTGAGGAGCTCCTTAAGTACAGCCTCTTCAGTTTCGGTAAGGTCTTGAGCAATAAAGACTGGTTTAGACTCCTCACCTGGTTCTGCTAATTCTATCTCTTTAACTACCGCTGGACCATCATAGACTCCACTGCTTCCATTGGTAGGTATTCGTTGGGCTTTGGCACACACAACCTTTCGCTTCCCCGTGGTATAAGATTTAAAATGTTCAGGAGCCGTATGTAAGTCAGCAGGCTCTTGTCCTGACAGAGACCTTTCTTTTAGTTCTGCCTCCTTTTGTTGTTGAGCGAACTCTCGGTTTTGACGTCTTCTTATAGTTCGACTCAATTTCGGCTTTGTAACCTTCAATTGAGTGAGGTCAATGGGTCGTGGGCTGCACCACATGGCACTCTAGAGATGTTCACCCCAATTGTCTACTAGATTTCGATGAGCATCACATGCCCCTAGATAGCTAAGCCATTCTGCAGTAGATCTTTCCTTGTTTATCCTAGCTCTCACATTTGCTCGATATCGTCGTCTCTTACATGACCTTTGTTTCTTGTTAAGGTTTTGATTTTGGTAAATGTTTGAACTCGACTCGCCTGATAGGTCTTCGCTTGTATCTTCTTCACTCTCATATAAATTACCATAGATGGTCGTACTAGGCCTTGAGTGTTCAGTTTCTATACTTGGTTCACTCGATGTTTCCTCAGGTTCTGAATCCATTTCTCCCTGAGATTCCGTTTCTGATGTGTATTGGCCTGAAGCCTTTGAGGAATCATCGGTTTCACTCTCAGGTAGGTGTGCCTCTTTCTTATCATCGGATGTTACATGCGCTACACCTAACATGTTTACTGGTGCAATGTGTGGTATCTCTTCCCCATCTGGTGTTACCCAGGTTGTTCCTCTAGCTCCCCATGTATCTATAGTTGCCGCTAGGTGCACCCAATCGACATTGTCCGACTCAGCCATTCCGGGTAGGATATCCATATAAGGAGAGTTCTCCCCAATATCCATGTCTTCGTTACACGTGTAACAATACTGTAATGGAGCTGAGTGAATTGTTGTGTCTGATCAATTATCAATGATGAATTTATTTCCTAGAGGATGCGTTCGACCACTTAAAAGATCAACTCTAATGACAGAGTCTTGGAACTGTAAGTAGACGTGGTTTTTGGACCAGTCATGCACCATTTTTTCTTCCCTCATGAATGGACGCCCTAAGATCATCTCAAATGACATAGGATGCTTGGAAAAATCCATAACAATGAAATTCTGCCTTACCTTGTGTCCCAAGACCTTGATTCTGAGATCCTTTAGCATTCCAATAGGCGTAACAATAGATCCATTAGCCATTTTTACCACTACGCTTGTGGCTTCAAGGTGAGGTCGCCCCATAGACTCCCAACAACTCTTTGTCACCATGCTGACTCCCGCACCACCGTCAAGGACCCCCTTTACAGTTAATCCTTTAGTAGTGATTGGTAGAGTAGCATTAGATTCATCACCTTCAAAGTATTGCCCCAACTTGTTAACAGGTACTTCAATTACAGATTCATGTCCCGCTAGGTCAGATGGTGGTGCTAAATGTTCCTCATCATTCATTACCGAGTCAGGTTTGTTCATATGTGCAAACTGTGGTAATCCGGCCTGTAATTCTCCATTGAGGAAGGCTCGAAGAGCTGAGACTAGCTCGGGGTCTTTATATAGTTTGGACATGATGGTGGTTCTAACTTCTGAAGACACGAAATCCATCAATTTGGCAACATTTAATGGCATCTTGTGGGACGTAGGACCCTGACAAGAGAACGGTGAAGATGGAATCTCCACTTCCTCAAGGGGGTCGGGCATTCCCTCACCAAACATTCTCTCTAGTAGGAAAGGTGTGTGTCCACTTTTAGATGTCCTGCCCTCACTCTCTTCCCGAATAATACTAGGTATAGCTAACGGCCTGTAGTTCTTGTGAGGTTGAACTTGTGTGGGAAACACTGTGTCCGATATCTGGATATGTTTGGGTTCAGGTTCTAATGTTCATTGAGTTTCTTCCACCAAACCCCTCAGTTGTTGGACTCGTTCAATTTCCACTGTTGGGTTTGGATAGGTTCCAATCTTTCTCTTGCAATCCTCATTTTTTGTCTCTCGTGGCTTATCTTGGGGGTTCGCAACTGGGTGGTTTAACTTTGAATACTCTTTTGGTGTTCGTCGTAATTCCCTCTCGTGATCCTCCTCACTGGCTTTTTCCTTTGTAGTAACAGTTTTGGTCTCCATGGTCTCTATCGAATCTGAGTCATCCTCAGGGTCATTCATATACACGGGATCCTCTCCTGTCCCTATGTTAGTCTTTGAACTAGGTTTTGAGCTAGAAGCATTAAGGGATTTCTTTCTTCGTGTTTTCTTCTTTCTCGCTCGGCCAACGGATGCAGCATCTCTCTCTTCGAGAATGTAATTTTGCTTTTGGAGCATCGACCGTGTGAGTGCATTCACTGGTGCTATGTTTATAGTGGGTGGTGTCCCATCAACAATCTTTATTATGTTCAATGGTGTGATTTTCGGCGCGTTTGGATTGTTAGGACACTGTGCGATCAAATGATCTATGCCACAACGATTACAAATGAGTATTGGCATTGCCAATGGACTCCCTTGACTTGTTTGCATTAGTGCGGCATTCTTTTGCATTCTAATGGGGCACTCAGCTACTCGATGTGGTCCACCACATTCGTAGCACTGAAGAGGTGGTCTCCTGGCAAAACTATTAATGTTTTTGCCTCTTGCTGCTAGCGCAGTAGCTTGATATACCGGTTTCATTTGTCCCCAATGGTCTTCCATATAGTACATGGGACACTCCTCAAGCATGTCGACTCCATAGGTGATACTAGAGTCCATGTCCTCTTCGCAATCTACATAAGTACTAGATGACTCGCAACCTATTTGGTTCATAGGTGTAACTCTTGGATGAGGGGGTTGCGGTCCTAGCACTGGAGGTGGCAACGGTGTGGTTTGGACCACATTTTGGGTTCTAGGGACCATGTGCTGTAATGGCAATTGTTGTTGCATGGGTGGGGTAGGCATCAATGCAGGAACTCGAGGTGAGTCTGCCCAAGCTATAGGCGGTCTATTTTCCATGATGCGTTTAAGCATTAGGCAATCCTTCGCTTGATGGACATACCTACCACGCGCGTTACAAGTCCCGTTAAACTTTACTCTGAAAGTAGGGCATTCACTTGTAGTATGTGGGCCCAAGCAAATTGAGCACCATTGTTGCTCCCTTCTTGGATACATATGAGTGTTTTGTGGAGCACGATTATCCCTAAGGCTTTCTTGGATGGCCTTGGTGAGATCTGCCAAAGTCATCTCAGATATCGTTTGCTCTTTCACGATTGGCTTTATCTTCATTGGCTCATGCCCTGACGTTTGCGAGCTACTAGACTTCGGCTCGACAGACACTCTTTCTCCTGCAATCATTAAATTATCCTCCAATTGGATTGCATTCATGGTGACTGCTTCCCAAGTAGTGATATCTCTAATGACTAGGCCATTATAGATACTTTCATGTTGTAGTCCCCTAATGAATCTATCGAGCAATTGGTTGTTGTTGAATCGCTCGTTTGGATTGCATCGAGAATTCAAATTCTTTAGGCGACTAATGAAGTCTCTCGCGGATTCACCTTCTTCTCGTTGGGCTTTCTGGAGCTGAGAGGCTACACCCCAAAGTACTCCCTCTCGTATGTATTCTTTTAAGAACAGTCTCCTAAGAGTAGAGTAGATCGTTTTCTCTTCTACTCTTAAGGTTCTATGACAATCTCCAGCCTTTCCGCTTAGGGTCAAACTCAAAGCCTTACACTTATGTAGCTCATTGTGCTCTTCCAAGGAATCGCACACATGTTCAAAGACTTCCATATTCTTTCTAGCATCTCCGTCTCCACTGAATTTCTGTGTGACCTTAGCTACTTGAACTGCCTTGCTCCTAGGCTCTCTATCAGGTGCACTACGCATGTTTTCCGCAATAGAGCGACCGATAGTTTGAGCAAATGCTGCCAAATCTCCTATTTGAGCAGGTATAATGGGTGTATGTGCTCCTGGAACCACATGTGAGATGGGAGTTGGCCTTGGCCTTGGCATACGCGCGGCTCTTGGGTCCCATATTTCGTATGGTGATGTACCAGACGGTGGTCCAAAAGTTTACAGGCGTGGCCCTAGGCATAGGGGGTGCCTGATATGGCATATTATTATTAAATGGCATGGCTCCACTTGTATAAGAGCTTGGATAATGCCATTGTGGATTGTAAGCTCTTGGAATAATCGGAGGTGTAGGAGCTACATGAGGCTGAGGTACGACAGGTGCACACAATTGATACATACATGTAGGTATAGTTGGGGGCACTGTGCTACTAGGCATCGGCGCAGTGTTAACAAATGAACTCCATGGTGTACTTCTTGTCATGCTCACCATTGGGATATGCATGGTAGCCGTAGTGTCATTAAGAGAAAGATGAGCTAGATCTGGGAAGGTAAAGCTGCCACTTGTGGGCTCAGATTGTATTGAGGCTCCTGGCGAAACAACATATGGAGGATCAATGGGGCTCACTGAGGGAGTCTCCATTTGTGATAGGGTTGGTTGGTTGGCCTTTCCCGTATCCAAGAATCTCATTAGGCCTGTTGAAGGCACGTTGATCCCTATGTTCTGTCTTTCTAACTCGACAATCCTATGGAGGACATCACAGACTTTCTGTTGTTGCTCATCTATGCTAGTAGCACCCGATGTGGATTGTAGAACATCTAACCAATCCACATGATAGGTGTGTCCTGTGTACCGATCAGTTAAAGCTTCTGCTTGTAGGTCATACTCTCAATTTTCGCTTAGGAATATCCCATCTAGGCCTGGCGTGCTGGAGGTTTCCCTTGAAGTGGAAGCATTATTGCTCCCCATCGCTTGCCCCTCCGTGACTGCTACCTTGGGAGCACTCGGTTGCTCGGCTGGCATGATTGTCATAATAATCAATATCTAATTCTCCTAAATGATTTTCTCATATTAAACTGATCATTTAATGTGGGGAAGTGCCAAGGGAGAAAAAGCTAGAATATTGGTTAAGCTAACAGACCGGCCACAGTTAGGGATCCAAAGGAGGGAAAATAGGGATCCAAAGGGGGGGCCATCTGCAAAAGAGCCATGTGAAACAATGGGCCAAAAAGACCCTAAGGTTCAGCCCATTAAGACTTCCAAAATGCTAAGGTTCCAAAATTCAAAGGTTGTGTCCAAAGGTCAACCCTAGGAAAAATTGGATGCTTTGTGTGTGCCCTAAAAGTCTTTCCACATCCCTACATGGGAGGGGGCGAGCCCCAAAGCTAGGGGATGAGAGAGAAAGCCACACACACACACACAGGCTCCCTTTACACAAAGGGAATGAGGGACACATGTCAGCTCCCTAGGCCAGATGCCCACAAGGTGTGCCCAATTCCTATTGGAAGACCCTTGAGTGGACCAATGAGAATTAAGCTAGAGTAAATCTAGTTTAATTAATTTAAAAACATTTAATAAAAGAAACCAATGAGAATTAAGTCTCCTAGAAGACTATTGGGCAGTCTCCCAAGGGGTCCAATGAGCATTCAGGAGCCCCATGGCTTGCCTGATTCCTATTGGCCAGGAGGCAAAGGGGTCCAATGAGAGTTTAGTTTAATTATTTAATTACCTAAAGCTCTCACAAAAGGGGAAAGGGGGACACATGTCAGAAGGCTATCACTTATGCTGCTTAATTCCTATTGGCTTGACCTGGGGAGGTCCAATGAGGCAAAAGCCAGACCTAATTAGCAGCTAGGGCTCGCCCAAGAGAGAGGGGGGGCTGATTTTTGCTTGGCATTGACACACACACACTCACACTTGACCATGTGTGAAGGAAGAATACTCTATCTCCTCCCAAGCTTTAATGGAGAGCTCATCACCTACTCCAAGCTTGTGAGATAGAAGCCTACATCAACACTCTCTTGGCATATGGATGCAAATCCAACCAAGAGCCAAGCTTCAATGCATGCTCATCTTCTCTACCAAGCTAATTACTAAGCTAAGCTATGCTAATATGAGTGATTATGTGAGGAGATGTACATCTTTCTCGTAAGATACTTCTTTTTCTTCTCAATCTACTCTCATACCCTGCTAGCTCTCACCATCTTCGAAGGTGTGTGAGGTCTTGGGTCTGAGAACGGGGATAATTCAAGTTGTGTTTGATTAAGTGTTTTGCTTGGTGTATGAAGCTTCCATCTTCATTGCACTAGCTAGTCTTGAAGGAACACAAAGAATTGTATTGTACAATGTCTCTCTTGATGGGAGAAACCATAATACAAAGCCTTTTGGAGGGGGGACCGGCTCCATGCAAATCCGGTCCTCAACTGTTGTCAATAGCTTAATTGCTCTCTCTTTTGAAAGTATTGTCGATGCTATCTAACTAGGTGTTATGCTTTTTGTTGCTCTCTCCACCCAAGCACTCTTGTAATTCTCATTAGGAATCTATTCTAATGAAATGCCCACTATATTCATGCTAATTTCCGCTACACATAAGATTTTAGGCCATTAAATGTTACATTGGTATCAGAGCTCAAGGTTTCTCTTTTCTTGCTCAAGAAGGGAGGTCCTCAAGCTAGCTACAAATGGTTGGTATTATTAATTGCCTGTGAGTAAGTAGAATAGGGATTTTTCAGCCTTGCAGTGCGCCTGCCTTTGTGCAGTTAACGGGGCATCACCGTCAAGAGCTATGGTCTTAATAGTGGAGTCCTACGGGGCTTGCCTACGGCTTAACCACTATTGAGCTATTAGAAGCTTGACAGGAGCCGGTGCTGTTTTGGTGTCGAAAGACCCTCTCTTCTATTCCTTGCAATTAATGGTATTCGAGCCGCGGGTACAGTAGCTTGAGTGCTTTTTCTAAAAGGGTAAAGAGGAGTAGCAACTAGGGCTTGAAGTGCCAAAGTACACCTAAAAAGTTTACACCTAAAAGTTGTTAGAATGGCTGACAATAGTAAAGAGAGTGAAATTAATGTTGATAACTTTGATTTTGCTCATGAGCAAGCTACTAATGATGCTTCAATGCTTGTTAACTATCTTGTTTCTAGGCTTCAACAAGCCATGGGCAATCCATCTCTCCAAAGTGAAGTGCAACGGCAGCTCCGTGCTCACGGGATTCTCCAAGCTCATCACCATGACGAGAGAACACCTAGGAAGCCTCCTTGTGAGACTACCAAAAGAGGTCTCTCTCCGATTCGGGAAGAAGAAGAGAATCCATATGAAGGGCTCAAGAACTTACTTCTTGATGATGCATCTCCTTCCCAAAGGAGAACTCAAGAGCCTCCACCGAAGGAACGAGAAAGAAGCGAGTCTCCCGCCACCTCGGCGGAGATGGCTCCACGAAGACGGCGGGCTAAACGCTCTCCATCACCACCAAAGCGGAGAAGACCATCACACTCTTCTCCACGCCATAATTCAAAGAGGGATGATAAAAAGCAAGAGAAGAAAAAGGCGAGAAAGAGGACACCCTCTTCTCCATCTTCTTCATCCTCTTCCTCTTATGAAAGCTATGGTGAAGACAACAAAGATCAAGACAAGAAAAAGGCGAGAAAGAGGTCACCCTCTTCTCCACCTTCTTCAAATTCTTCATCTTCTGAAGAAAGTGATGGTGCAACTTTTGAACCATCAAAAAGAAGAGGCCATAGGAAATCCTATACCGCATGGAAGAGGTCGTCCAAGCTGAAGAAATTCAAAGAGGGAGGGAAGAGCATCTCTTTCCTTACCTATGATGGCACCTTCGGTGCTACAGACAAAGTTTTGGCCTTTATCCAGCAATTCGATGCGGCGTTTGGAGATGAGGGCTTCACGGAGTCCTCTAAGCTACGCCATGTAGCTATGCACTTTCAAAAGTCCGCCAAACAATGGTGGTCTAGCCTACGAGCCAACGGTGAAGCTCCACGAACATGGAAGGCTTTAAGAGCTTCCATTATGAAGCAGTTTTTGGCCACCGATGCCAAAGATAAAGTACTCACCGAATGGCGAAGCTTAAAGCTCTCTCCCAATGAATCCATCCACAAATATGTAGACAAGTTTTGGGACCTACAACTCAAAGCCACTGTCTTCAAAAAGTTGGATTTTGGAGAGCAAAAGCAACAATTTTGTGCGGGCTTAACCGAAGAAATGGCGGAGTATGTCAACTCCCAAAGGCCACGTACCATATC
Organism: Adiantum capillus-veneris; assembly: GCF_014529385.1. NCBI lineage: Eukaryota > Viridiplantae > Streptophyta > Polypodiopsida > Polypodiales > Pteridaceae > Adiantum > Adiantum capillus-veneris. The sequence goes on along the minus strand of NC_140954.1, from coordinate 105,106,375 downwards.
GGCGGTAATACACCATACTATGGTGGCCTCGCGAATCAATTTCCAAACGGGGGGTAAAAGAAATAATAAGCCCCCGGAAAACAAGGGTTCCAATGAGCCTAAGGGGAAGGACAATGTCCAAAAGTCTCCTAAGGGCACTTCCAACAAAGCTAAAGAGAAGGGAGTTTACAAAGGAAAGAATAAACTCTCTCCTGAAGAGCTTGAGCGTTATCGTAAAGATAACCGGTGTTTCAAGTGCGGCGAACAAGGGCATGCGTACCGCGCTTGTCCCCAAAAGAACAACCGCCAAGATCCTCCTAGAGCTTCTTTGGTTGAAATCCAAGAGGAGGAGATTCACCAAACTCACCACAAAGGATCTCCTCTATGCCATGCTTGGGGAAAGGTAAGAGAACATGATGCTTTTATTCTCTTTGACCCTGGTTCTACTCACAATTTCATATCTATGGAGTTAGCCACCAAGCTAGGCATACAATCCTACGAGATGGGAGATATCCTACCCGCAGACAGTGCCTTCAAGGGGCAAGAAGCTTCAGTCACTCCCTTAATCGGGAAATTGAGGCTTCATGTCCAAGGCTATGTGGACAAAGAGGACTTCTTTATCTCTCCTCTCAAGCATGAGGATGTAATCCTAGGGGCACCATGGTTTGACCGCCTGGCTGCCCATGTTAAATTTCCTGAAAGGAGAATCTCCTTTAAGTTCAGGGAAAAGGACATGTATATAGATGCTAAGGAGATGGGTAACACCATCCCCATTGTACATACACCAGCTTTCAACAAGTCAATAAAGAGCTCTATTTCCGTGTACATGATTTTTGTTAAAGATTCTCAAAATGAACCTAATGCTTTAGCAAAAGAAAATAAAAGCAAGCAAAAGGAATTAGAGTTATCCAATTTTCTCAAGGGGTTTCAAGATGTCTTTATTGACGACATCCCTTGTGAGCTACCTCCTAAACGAGGTAATGACGACCATGCAATTAAACTTCTTCCAGGAAGTTCACCGCCTAACAAACCTCCTTATAGAGTTTCTCAAGCTCAACAAGAGGAGATTATGCGGCAAGTGCATGAGCTAGTTGAGAAGGGCATGGTTAGGCCTAGCTCATCTCCATTTTGCTCACCTGTGCTATTAGTGCAAAAGAAAGACGGCACATATCGTATGTGTGTCGACTATAGAGCACTAAATAGGATCACTATCAAAAATAGGTTTCCCGTTCCACGGGTAGAAGACCTATTTGATAAGCTACAAGGATCGACCTACTTCAGTAGGATTGACCTAAAAAGTGGCTATCATCAAATAAGGATAGTTGATCAAGACATTGTAAAGACCGCATTTCGTACTACATTTGGTCTTTACGAATACATTGTCATGCCTTTTGGCTTGACTAATGCACCAGCCACATTCAACCGCTTGATGGAGAAGCTGTTCAGGCCTCATCGAACCTTCATTGGAGTGTTCTTTGATGATATTATCATCTACTCTAATTCATTGGAGGAACACAAGCAACACCTCCAGGTAATATTTCAAGTTTTAAGAGAGAATAAACTTTATGTTAATCGAAAGAAAAGTGAATTTTTCTTGCAAGAGATTCAATATTTAGGTCACATTATCTCTCAAGATGGAATCCAAATGGATCCATCCAAGTTAGAGGTAATAAAAGGATGGCCTAAACCAAGGAATCTTCATGAACTAAGAAGCTTTATAGGTATGTGTGCATACTATAGACGCTTCATAGAAAAGTTCTCACAAATTGCGGGACCATTACATGACCTAACAAAGAAAAATGTTAGGTATACGTGGTCTGCTAAAGAGAACAATGCTTTCGAAAAGCTTAAAGAAAAGCTTATCTCTCAACCTGTGCTTACACTACCGGATCTCTCAAAACCATTTGAGGTCCAATGTGATGCTTGTGGTGATTGCCTTGGGGCTGTTCTGCTCCAAGAAGGGCACGCCATAGGCTATGAGAGTCGAAGGCTCGACCCTGTTGAGCAAGCTCTAGGCATATACGAAAAAGAACTCCTTGCAGTTCTACATGCCTTAGACTCATGGAAGCACTATTTATTGGGGACTCCTTTCATTCTGCGAACGGATCACCAAAGTCTTAAGTACTTCATGACGCAGACCAAGCTTTCCGACAAACAAATGAGGTGGGCAAATTTCCTTTCGCAATTTCATTTTCATATTGCTCACATTGCTGGCAAGCATAATCAAGTAGCTGATGCACTCTCAAGACGACCGAGAGTGAATGCGGTTTCCATAGCAACTCACAATGATCTATCTTCAATGATAGATGAGTATGCTATTGATCCCGATTTTAGAGATGTGATTTCAGCCCTTGCATTAGGGAAGAAAGAAGAACCATTTACTTTACAAGATGGTTATCTTCTCTATGGCAATAGACTATGCATTACTAACTCACTACGTGAGAAAGTAATGTATGAATCTCATGCTCCCCCATATGCGGGGCATAGAGGGATTCAGTCTACCCTAAAGGGAATTGAAACATATTTCTATTGGCCTACCATGAAAGTAAACATACACGAGTATGTTTCCAAATGTGTGGTATGTCAAAAGACAAAATTTGATAGAGGGAAGCAACTTGGATTGCTTCAACCCTTGCCAATCCCTAATTCACCGTGGGAGAGCATATCCATGGATTTTATCTTTGGATTGCCTAAGTCTATCCATGGGAATACGGGAATATGGACGATAGTAGACAGGTTCAGTAAACAAGCTCATTTTATACCTGTCAAAAAGACTATCAAAGCCCATCAAATGGCAACCCTATTCATTTCACAAATTTTCAAGTACCATGGCTTGCCAATGTCCATAGTGTCGGATAGAGATCCTAGAATGACCAGTAATTTCTGGAAGGGTCTCTTTGAGAATTTAGGAACAAGGCTAAACTTCTCTTCGGCCTATCATCCACAAACTGATGGCCAAAGTGAAATAGCTAACCTAACCATTCTTGATCTACTAAAAGCCTATGTAACGGAAGTAGATCAAAGATCCCAATGGGAGAAGTACTTACCCTTAGTAGAGTATGCTTACAATAATACTGTACATACTTCCACAGGAAAAGCACCTTTCGAGGTAATTGAGGGAAGATCAAAAAGTCCCTTGCTACTTAAGGTACATGGGAAGATCTTCGCTGCAGATGAGTATAGCCGAGACCTACAAGAATCTTTCCAAAAGATTAAGGATGCTATCTCTATCTCACAGCAAAGGCAAAAGGCTGCTGCTGACAAGCACAGAAGAGCCCAAGCCTTTAAAGAAAATGATTGGGTCTTGTTAAAGTTTCCCAAGGCTCGATTAAGGCACACGACGGGCAAGAATCCTACGGGCCACCAAAAGTACTATGCTAAACTAGCAAAAAGGTATTATGGTCCCTTCCAGATTCTTAGGCCAATCAATGAGATGGCCTATCAACTTAAGTTGCCCAATCATTGGCTCATACACAATGCTTTTCATGTGAGCCTATTAAAGCCTTACAAAGGAGAGCCACCTCAAGAACCAACTATTGAAGATCCACCGGAGATCGAGGACCACGAGGAGGTGCTGCAGCCCGAGTCCATTCTCCGACATGAAGACAAGGTATTAAGAGGCGGTAAGACTATCCGACGATATCTTATTAAGTTTAAGAATTATCCTTTTGAAGATGCTAGATGGATGCAAGGCATACAATTAAAGGATAACCTAAACCTTGTCAATGCTTACAATGCTTCCCAAGAGTAAGCAAATGTACAAAATGTTAAAAATGAACAAAATTTTTGTCTTATAAGACTCTCTTTTTCTTTATTAGTGCACAAAAATGAAGTAGTATGCATGCTTAGATCAAGTTTGCGGAGACGACGTCTCCCAAACACCAAGTAGAACTTGTCACTCTACTATGGAAGACTGATAGGACTAATGTGCAGACATGCTTGCGGTAGCCTCAGGCTCTCAAGCGCCAAATGGACTAGTCATCCATTATGGAATGATGTCGTAGGGTAACATAGGGATCCTCTACCCGCTAAGAAAAGGACTCATGCATATGCTTTATCTTCTCTACACCATAGTCGAGGACGACTATGATTTCAAGAGAGAAGTAATGTCATAATAATCAATATCTAATTCTCCTAAATGATTTTCTCATATTAAACTGATCATTTAATGTGGGGAAGTGCCAAGGGAGAAAAAGCTAGAATATTGGTTAAGCTAACAGACCGGCCACAGTTAGGGATCCAAAGGAGGGAAAATAGGGATCCAAAGGGGGGGCCATCTGCAAAAGAGCCATGTGAAACAATGGGCCAAAAAGACCCTAAGGTTCAGCCCATTAAGACTTCCAAAATGCTAAGGTTCCAAAATTCAAAGGTTGTGTCCAAAGGTCAACCCTAGGAAAAATTGGATGCTTTGTGTGTGCCCTAAAAGTCTTTCCACATCCCTACATGGGAGGGGGCGAGCCCCAAAGCTAGGGGATGAGAGAGAAAGCCACACACACACACACAGGCTCCCTTTACACAAAGGGAATGAGGGACACATGTCAGCTCCCTAGGCCAGATGCCCACAAGGTGTGCCCAATTCCTATTGGAAGACCCTTGAGTGGACCAATGAGAATTAAGCTAGAGTAAATCTAGTTTAATTAATTTAAAAACATTTAATAAAAGAAACCAATGAGAATTAAGTCTCCTAGAAGACTATTGGGCAGTCTCCCAAGGGGTCCAATGAGCATTCAGGAGCCCCATGGCTTGCCTGATTCCTATTGGCCAGGAGGCAAAGGGGTCCAATGAGAGTTTAGTTTAATTATTTAATTACCTAAAGCTCTCACAAAAGGGGAAAGGGGGACACATGTCAGAAGGCTATCACTTATGCTGCTTAATTCCTATTGGCTTGACCTGGGGAGGTCCAATGAGGCAAAAGCCAGACCTAATTAGCAGCTAGGGCTCGCCCAAGAGAGAGGGGGGGCTGATTTTTGCTTGGCATTGACACACACACACTCACACTTGACCATGTGTGAAGGAAGAATACTCTATCTCCTCCCAAGCTTTAATGGAGAGCTCATCACCTACTCCAAGCTTGTGAGATAGAAGCCTACATCAACACTCTCTTGGCATATGGATGCAAATCCAACCAAGAGCCAAGCTTCAATGCATGCTCATCTTCTCTACCAAGCTAATTACTAAGCTAAGCTATGCTAATATGAGTGATTATGTGAGGAGATGTACATCTTTCTCGTAAGATACTTCTTTTTCTTCTCAATCTACTCTCATACCCTGCTAGCTCTCACCATCTTCGAAGGTGTGTGAGGTCTTGGGTCTGAGAACGGGGATAATTCAAGTTGTGTTTGATTAAGTGTTTTGCTTGGTGTATGAAGCTTCCATCTTCATTGCACTAGCTAGTCTTGAAGGAACACAAAGAATTGTATTGTACAATGTCTCTCTTGATGGGAGAAACCATAATACAAAGCCTTTTGGAGGGGGGACCGGCTCCATGCAAATCCGGTCCTCAACTGTTGTCAATAGCTTAATTGCTCTCTCTTTTGAAAGTATTGTCGATGCTATCTAACTAGGTGTTATGCTTTTTGTTGCTCTCTCCACCCAAGCACTCTTGTAATTCTCATTAGGAATCTATTCTAATGAAATGCCCACTATATTCATGCTAATTTCCGCTACACATAAGATTTTAGGCCATTAAATGTTACATGATTGTTGTCATAGGAGCCTTTGCTTTCAGGGCTCGACTTTGTTCTAGCCTTTGTAGGTTCTCAATTTCCCTCTCCCTTGTTGCTTGGATATAGCGTTCGATCTCTTGCACTTCGGCAAGACTCCTACCATCGGGTAGTAGAATCTCAGAGGGAGATAGTCCTAAAGGATCAGGAGGTGCAATGGATGGAACATTCACATGCACACTCTCAAGAAGCATAGGGTCTATTTTAGGCATGAATGACGAATTTACTTCCCCACTCCCTTCATTTATTTCATTAACCGCATGTTCGGAGCGAGTAGTTGTACTAAGGGTCTCTTTTGAGCGGCTAAACACGCTGGACCCGGGCCGTGGGCCCATGGCATGCATGTCTTGACTTGAACTATCAGGGTTTGGCATAGGATACCCCTCCATGACTTCGTAGTCAGAGGAAGAATCACTAGACGTGATATGAGGATCTTGGGTCGCGCTACCTTGAGTCCCGGCCGAAGGTCCAGAACCTAGGGTGGAGGAATAATGGGTGCCCGCGTAAATGGAGGCACTACCAATATGCTCGTGCTCTAACACTCGTCCAGAGCGTAGGTTCATATGACTTGGATCCCCGAGAAGTGTCAGTGAGTGCCCGTGAAGGCTGCTCACCTAGTAATTTTGGGTGTTTTGCAACCCAAGTCTTTTCTTATTTATTTATTTTTTGATTTTTTGGTCCTTTTTTTTTGACCCAGCTATAGAATAGAACGTATGATAGCTCAAAACGAGCGTCTCGGTCAGAGGGACGTGCCGTGCTTTATAGCCCTTTGTTTGGTCACTTTATGCCCTCGGAATTCCTAAAACCGTCAATTTCTAGTAGGGAACTAGGCCCAAATTAGAAAGTCTAAGGGTGTAAGTGGGAAGAGAAGGGAGGAGAGTGGAGGACTTGCCCCACATGCTCTCATTCCCTCTTGAGGCGGTAGGGTATATATATAAGAGTGAGTCTATTGTATATCATACGACTGAGGCATGGGGCTGGGCAAGGGCTTGAGCTTGGGGAAATGATCCGGATCCCGATCAAAATTTTAGTGTAGCCCCCCAGTCACTCACGCTTAAATATTTTTGGTTTTTTTTTTTTTTTTTTTTTTTTTAAATATATATATATATATATATATATATATATATTTTGAGGCGACGACCGCGCGCGGTTTAGGTGACCCTTTCTTGGCCACACACACTGTCAACACCTACCTAACCTCTCTGTCAACAGCTCACAGACAGCTCACTACCTTATCTACTTACTAACAGTGCCACTAACCACTAACTAATCTACCTGCTTACTGACAGTGGGCTAACTGTCCACCTACTTACTCTATCACTACCTTCCTGTGCAAAGACTGTGTGCAGGCAAACCTTGACAGAAAACTGTGTACAGACTGTGTGCAAACAGAAATTGCTAACTGCCTACCTACTTACTCATTCACTGCGAACAAGCTAACGACTACTAATTGTGCAAAGACTGTGTGCAAACAGAAAACACAACATTATGCAGAAATCACAGAACTTGCAGACAATACAGAAATTAACAACTTGCAGAAAAATAACTCATTCCTCTTCCTCTTCCTCTTCTTTCCTACTACAAACAACTCATAGGAGAAGCACAAAGTGCCTCTTGGGCTTAGTGCAGGGCGATTCCCCGGAAGCGGCGCCAAAAATGTGTGCTCCTTGCCGCACTGTCGAAGCAAGGGCCTTGCCTAACACTGTGTGCGAGCCATACACGGCTCCAAGCACACAACTAGCTTAACTAGAGAGCTCAAAAGAGGGCAATGGTGTGTCACTCACCGCTCTATGCTCCTTCCGTGGAGGATTCCTCGCCGCGAAGAAGAAGGAGACGCCGCTACGTCGTGCTCAACCGCTTCACCGCCGTCGTGCCGCCGCAATGCTCGATCGCTCTCCCTCTCTCTCTCTCTCTCTCTCTCTCTCTCTCTCTCTCTCTCTCACACACACACACACACACACACACACACACACACACACACACATACACACACACACAAGGAGGTGAAGAAGAAGAACATGGAGATGGAGATGGAGCAAGAGCACTCTTCTATTGCACAAATGAGAGAATGAATGAATTTTAGGTTTAGTTGGCTTTTATATGAGCTCACCCCATTCACACTTGGGCGCCCATGCTTAGCCAACTAATCCCTTGAATGTCCCAGTTAGAGTGCGCCTCTCATCGGCGATCACTCTTACCCTTTTCCTATTGGTCCGACAAGCCCGGTACCTGACTCTACCAAATACATAATACATGTCCGTCGTAGGTGATGGGGTGTCCGTGAGCCGTGAGGGTTAACAGAGGGGGAATGGGGAACACACCCGACACACTAACATCTACCCTATATAGCTCAGGGTATTCACAACGCCCCTGTCCTCTCGAAAACTCCTTCAAAAAATACGATTCACATTAGCAGGGTCTCGCCTGCACTTCGCCTAATGCACAAACACTCTACACAATCCTCGGACAGCGATCACACCAATCTTGCCCGCTTCCAACTCTTCCGCATCTCAACACCTCTCTCTCTTTCTCTCTCACACACACGGAGCCCGGGGGGCGCACATGCTCACACATACCAGCACCACACACCTTGGAGACGAGCAAAGAAGAAAGGGGGAAAGGGAGGAAAGACGACGCCAAAAACGATGATGAAAACTTCTCCTTCAAACCAGAAACCATGTACAAACTCCATGAACCGTGCTCAAGGCTACACCATGGCCATTGCCGCTTCATACAGAGGGGCACACATCTCCCTCGACAAAATGAATCCAACGACACACACCTCAACAAGAAAATTCACGTCTGGCTTCACTTCGGCCGCAGCTCTACGTCTTGGTAGCCCTTGCTAGCTTCTTCTCCTGCAAAGCTCGTGCCCTTCCAAGCCTCTTCATAGACCACGCCTGACGACCTCGATTGCCGAACGCACGAAGTCTCTCTTTTTTCAATCCTCCATTCTCCTCCTCCTTCTTCCCCAAGAAAAAGGCTCCTGCTCGAAAACACTATCCCACCTCCCTTTTTTTCCACCTCACCTCCTAGCTTTTACAAGGCAAAAACAAACCTTTGTTTTTTTAGCCATAGCGACGACGCCACTGCCTCTTTGAGGTATTTTTTGTTTTGTTTCTCACTTCTTCTCTTTTTGCTTTTGAAGCTCATTCCACCAAATTTAAGTTTTTTTTTTGCACTTATAGCCAAGGAGGCTTTTAGACACGGGCTCTCCACACTATCGGTGCTTCTGCATGGTTATACTTGCCGTGTAATTTCTCCGATCACACCACATAGGATCTCTGCATACCGGCTCCAAAATCCTTGCACTTCTCCACAACTCTGCACCATAGCTTCGGAAAACCCATTCAAGAAATGAAAAAAAGACATCCGATTCCTTCTTGCCGTGCTTGCCTACCGATTTGAATTGGGCCTATTTTGATGTCCATGACTCCAATTAGCATCACATGCTGCATACTCCCCACCAGACACCTGGCGAGCTCGAGAAAACACCAAATGGCACATTTCGCAATGCGGCCCAACCGCCTCGAAACTGGCCCCTGTCAAAACTTGACTGTCCATAACTTTCTATCCAAAAGCCCGATTCTCAATCCGAAAAGACTGGCATGCTCCACAACTCGAGCACTTCCCGTGTATCATTTTGCAACCGCCTTGACCAATCACCTGTACCCGCCCAATCCGGTGAGGGCCTTCAAACACATCCCACTTCAACTTGCCATATCTTGCACATCAAGCACCACATTTCGGCACACAAAACCATCACTTCGGACACATGAGGCCACCATCCAATTTAGTGTCTGACAACAAACCATTAGCCTAAAAGCTTAGGTTGAATGAAGTGAACACAAGATAGTAGCATCAACAACACTAAGGGTGTTTGACAAGTGCTTGAAGACATTGATGTTATGAGCAACATATGAGTAGTATCCACTTTCTTTCACTTCATTAAACCTAAGCTGATAGTCAAGCCACTATGTTGGGACAAAGAGAAGCTACCATCAACATACAAACATGAGCAAAGATACGAGCGTATTGCTGAGAAGATTTAGCAAAACTCACACTATCTTGGTTGCTTGTGGACGGTCCATCCGCCACAATCAAACAAAAACTAGGAGTGCCATCGCTTTGTATTTTGACAACAATAAAAGCAACTGTTGAAACAAATTCAACAACACTTGTACTTTGAGACAGCAAGTCTTTGATTTTCTGCTCAGGATAAAGCTGAAGATAGCAATCAAAAGGCTCAGCTTTGACAACCAAAGTGGTGGCATCCGCATACAAAGCCCACAAGCAAGTTCCACCGTCCTTTGCGACAGCCCTTTTTACACATGTATCCTCAAGTCGCACAAAGTCATTGATAGCAAAGGCCTCAATAAACTCTGAAAGATAGATCTCAGTCACAACAAAGGTTACTGTATGGTGAAACTCCTTGTCAAGAAGATCAACGCGATGATATCTAACATAGTTAGACTTGGAGATTTTGTAAGTGCCATACAAACCTAAAATTGACAATCTCAGATAATTCAGAAATTGCCAAATTTCTCAAAGCAGGGGTTATGGTCAATTGTGAGTTGAAGGATTCAGCATTAAGCTCCTCTTTCCCTTCTTCTATGTTCTTAATGAAAGAAGATGAGAATGAAGAATCTGCCAAGCATCTAGAAGCTTTACCTAACAAAAAGCATTAGATAAGTCAAGGGCTGAAGACTAATAAAGATAAACAAGCTGTAAATTTTACCTCTAACAAAAATCAAAGCCTTTTTAATAGCTAAAGATGAAGCCTTGTTGAGTTTTCCTCTAGGGCTGAGTTAAAGGTGACTCGACAACAGCTGTTTTGTTCTTACTCTCAAGGTTTTTGTTTATCAATGTAGGTGATTTTAGGTCCATAGGCTCACCCAATAAAAAATCATCAAAGCTTACATCTACCTAAAATTCCTCATGTCAATGCTAAGTCAAATGCTCAAGCTAATCAATGCTCATAAAACAACAACAAACGCATGTACTAACCATCCATAGGAATATCCACTGAATGGGTGAAGGCAACCTTACTTAAACAAAAAGCTTTCAGCAGAGAAACTGAGAGCTCGTAGAATAGCACAGCCATTGCACTTAAGAGTATTTGTTATATAGGAGAAGGGGGGGAGAGAAGATAGATAAAGGTTGTATGTTTCTATGATGAGGAGAGTAAATATCTCACATTCTACATGGACAGCCTTAGTTAAGAGTAGTAATAATAAGAGTAAGTAGTATGCTATTATCAAGGAGAGAAAATAAAAAATAAACTTCACGTTGCTTTTTCATGACTACACAATGGTTTTAGATTATTTTCATACTTCTCTACAACTTTAGAATTATGGAATCATAAAAATCTTAAATATTAATTATGCTGATGTTTGAAAATACGGAATATTGTCTAACATTCAACATTGCTTGAAAAAATAATCAGCAAGAGTATTCTGCTTTTATAAATGAATCAACATGGAATTATTATTTTTTAAAAAAAAATTAGGGACAATAATTTTAATAAAGGATTCTTTTTTGTCATTCATTAATCTTCATCAACAAAAGTATTTTAATTCAAAAAGAGTGAAATTTTTACAATTTGCATTTCCAGAATTTATGAAGATTGTCTACTTACGGCTTCACACAGCAGCTTCATTTTTTTAAGTAAAAACCCGAAAAATTTGAAATGAAAAACTTTCAAAAGCTGGGATTATTTTTAAATATTACTCCATTAAAACAACACACATGGTTCAAAGCCAGAGTGAGATGATTATTATAGATCGTAGAATTCGGTATCATCTTTAAAATTCCCCGCAAGGTCCCAAAGTAATACATTCATCATCGTAGCGATATAACAAAAATCTTTAGATCTTGCAAATAACGGATTTATTTTTTACTTCCAAGAAAAATCCGCCTCTTTTATGAACCATAAGCTTAGAGAAAATAACCAAACAATGGACATGAATCCATAATAGGTATGCATTCATCATCATAGCTTATCCTGAATTCCGAATCACATCCAAATTTAGAGCTTGCTCAGTCTTCTCTCTTTTCATCTAAAACATCTAAAGATGTCCAGGCAATAAACGAGATATCATCGCAAAGACCATCGTAGAAAAGAAAACAAGCATACCACAAAGCTTTATTTGCTATATTGCCCTGGCAAAGCAAACGATATCCTATACAGCAAGATAAAACTTGACAACAAGCTTAAATCTAGACAGAATATGCAACAAAGATACTTTTTGCTACTCATTCTCAGCCATGTGATACACTAGCATGAAATCTACAATCTAGATGAAGCAAAGCTCATGACTGATTTTACAAGATTACTACCATAGATACTCTTGACCCATCCCGAGCAACCACCACCGGATCCCACCTGAGCCCGACACATACCTGAAGAATGCATGTCTGCAATCTCCAAACCAACCTGCAAATATCAATGACATGAGTGCTAATTAGCCTATTGCTTGTCAAATAAAATGCAAATGACATTTCGGACGACAAGAAAGAACACAGCAACATGACAATTTAGAACTTGCCAGCATGCAGAACAACAAGCTGCAGGATGTAAAACCCTAAGTAATGCCTTAAGAGCCTCACTGCAATACCAAATAGATAATGATAAACCTTTACCCTCACTGTGACGTTGGTGAAGATATGACAGGCTTTACCCTCACTGCGACGCCGATGCAAATGACGACATCATAAGAGACCAACGACAGAGCAGGGGCGTAGGAGGATGCAGAACATGGCAACCGGTTCGCCACCTGCAATTCCATCACAAGGGCAGCAAAGCAGGTTCAAATGCACACCCGAAGCCTAAGGAAAGAAAAAACACCATACCCTAAAAGGCTTCATCGGTAGAAACAACATCCGCCAGCAAGTCACGCTACGCAGGGGCGGAAATACTCTGTCTCATGAACAAAACCATGTCAATAGCAGTGTGAAGCAGAAAATCAGTTAACGTTTGCGAAATGAAAAAGGTTATGGGCCTGTGCTGCTGAGTGCCACCCTTTAGAAGTGCTTCTACTGATGGGATGACTCGGAGCAGGTGGAATATGGAGTGCGGCATCTGCAAGAGACAACCAGGCAAGGGAAGCAGAAGGCATGAGTAGCGATGGTAACCTCCACGCAATGCAGCCCCGTCGTGGCCAACTCGTGCACAGGGAACCTACCCGCTTACCTGGCAGAAGCTTGGGAGCCAACAGCTTGCAATCGGTAAAGAAGACTAATAATGAGTCTCACAACCGTAACGTCTTATCACTCCCTCCGCAAATGATAAGACAATAGATAGTCTACACATGGCCAATCCTTATCCCTACTTCTACCAACCCCCTAAGATACCCATCTTGCTCGGAGAGTGGCCACATTTCCAACCACTTTAATCATGCCACATAGTGGTTCTTCATATGAACTCACAAAATGAACAAAATAAATAAAAATATTTTAGTCAGAAAAAAGACAATGCATCGCTATAGCCTTTGCCCTTTGGGCAGGCCAAAAACGGCAATTTTTGTTTATTGGTTGGTATAGATAGGAAATACTCAATACAAAGACATGCAAATATATTCACATGGCCACTAATCATGTAGAGGAGACTAATGAGTCATTCACATTCAATAGGTTAGCAAAGGAGATGCCTTCGCTTTTCTTTTACTAAAAATGATTATTGAAGGAAAAAAATAAAATTGGATTCGTGGATAATAATAGTTGTCACTTACATGATTACTAGGCATCTCGATTAAAAAACTGACACTAAGAGAAAAAATCAAGGTGGCTAGACTCGTTGATGATTTCATCAAAAGATTCAAGAAAGGTTGAACCTATCCTTTCATGTGATGACAACAAGGAAGAAGAAGAAGAAGACACACACACACACACACACACACACACAGAGAACGCCTTCTGGGCTGAGACAAACAAGGTCATGAGCCTTACAAGTATAGATTTGTTGCTTCACAGGTTCACTTCAAGCAATAAATCTAGTGAGTTCAACAAAGCTAGCAAGTAGGTTAGGCAAGGAATGCTCCTCGGGGCAAAGCGATGTAGAGAGAAAGTGCTATGAGAAGTGCTTTCAAATGGTTCATCCAGTACAAAACTGAAGATGGAGCGAGGGAAAAAGAGTCACGGCTAGATGGTCTATGGAGGGGGTGTCAAAGGCAAGTTGGGTAAAGACAAGGGAGGAGCAATGTGGCAAGAAATTTCAAACACAAATGCTCATGATGTGCTAAGGTAGTGGTGGACAATTACCCCTTTTGCAAGGGGCAATTGAGCATTTAACTCCTCGGTTATGCGATAATTGGGCTCATCTATAATGAGGATTACTTCCCCGTACACAACTTTGCCATTTTATACAACATGCGTATGACATGGTCTACAAAGCTGCTACCTAGACCAAATGTAGAAATAGGAAGCATGTAGATACAACCGATCGAAAGGTGAAGAATTTTTTGACAACTTTTGGAGCTCCATCTGCATGCGTGTTAACGTATACATGTGGAAGTGATGTGTGTGAACACACTTAGGACGGTCGGGGCATTTTTCCCCTCACTAGGAGGTATTTTCCCCCGTGCATTATATATACGCCCGTTACTCTAGGGTTAACTTATCTTTCCATTGCACACTAAGTAATACACTCTCTATTGTGTGCCTTGAGCTTCCTTCTTCGTCTTCTCAAAGCTGTGTATTTTCTTGCAACCCTCGTTCCAACAATTGGTATTAGAGCAGGTTGCGTCCTCTCGGGCTTAGTCGCCAGCAGCTTCAGCAGACGCCCGCTCACTTTCTCTGATTTATGTGAGACTTATCGAGCGTTCGTAGGTCGACAAGTATTTTGGGAGAAATCGAAGAGTTGAGTCTGCTCAGATTTCTGATTATGGCTCATTACGGCCTCCGTTTCCACTAAAGATAGTACTGCACAAACTTTTTTGTCATTTTGTGTAGAATTTCTGTCAATCAGGTTGCGTCCTCCGGGGCTTAGTCGGCAGCAGCTTCAGCACACGCCTGCTCACTTTCTCCGATTTATGTGAGATTTATTGAGCATTCGTAGGTCGACAAGTATTCTGGGAGAACTCAAAGAGTTGAGTCTGCTCAGATTTCTGAGAGTTTTACCAAGCACCGAGCAAACTTTACCGAGCGAACACAAAAAATGAGAGAGAGAGAGAGAGAGAGAGAGAGAGAGAGAGAGGGAGAGAGAGATGGAATTATTTGTTTTCATTTCCAAGTCATGAGTAACACTTTAGTAATCATTGACATCATTTCTGAACAACACAGTAATCATAACAATTGATTTCATCAAGTACAAAACATGATAGTTTAGCATGAATCACACTCGTCATCGATGAAGGCTGTCTTTTACGTGGTTTGTTGTAGGCTTGAACATTGTATTATGGATCTCGCACCATCCTTTTAGCCCCGGCCTCAATGTACATAGGCAAGGTGCTTTCATGAAGCAAAAATCAACACATCAAAGTTAATCAACCGACCTCACATAGTGCAAACCAGTTTTTTTAAAATCATTCAAAACCACATCAATAGCCGGCTAGCTACTATCAAATATTGCAATGAACATACATAGCTTGCAAAGAAAAAATATAAGTAAGGGGAGGTACTAAAAAAATAGCATGTCCATGACCAAAAGAAATGGAATGCTTACAAATGATCGAACAGGTTCCGAGAGGGAGGTTTATTCTCCTCATCCACCACATCTACAGAAGTAGAGGTACTAGAGGCCAAAGCATGCGTGTTTATGCTATAGAAATAGATTCACCAAATAACACACTTGGTTTAGCATTGCACTTACAAGTTCATTCTTTGAAGACTTGTCAACAAAGAAATCTCTGATACCTTTGTGGCATCAATGATCGTAATCAAAACTCTACAATGCTTGCCTTTTTTTTTAAGTGTAATACCCAACAAACATTCAATTACATATACCGAATTTATCTAGCTATAATCAATACTTTTGTTCATTTCAATAAAAAAATTAAGCTTGAACACCTAATTCTTGCCAGACTTAACACATGGCCCATGCAATCTCTCTATGTGGACAAATCATGTAAAGCTTGTGGGCCAAATATGCAAACCGATGGGACACTCTCCAAAACTGTCCCATGTCGATGCAGGTCAGCTAAGGGAAGTGTCACAAAAGGGTAATTCTATGAACATGATACTAAAGATAGTAATAGAATAATGATATGGGTATTTAATTCTCTGTACCCTAAAAGTGGTCGTTGGCAAGCAATTGAGGAACTTAGAGCCCCGTCTCGCCAAGGGATTGCAAGACCTACAGGACAAGCATCCTATGCTCTACAAATTCCATCTTATTTCTCGATAGTCATGGAGAGAAAACACAATTTCCCCGAATTATGGTTCAAATACATCCTACTTTTCAATTTGAGGTTTAAGCCTATGTGTTCTAAGTTTTACCTATTTTCACAATTTTAGCAGCACTTGCAACACAGTCTTCATGTCCTGTAAGTCCTGCAAGCGGATTGGTGTGACAGTTGTTTTTGGAGGATCCAAGTTGCTATAACCCCTAGAGGTGCGGGGTGGGAAGGGGCTCTTAAAGCACATAATAGTGGTGGGTTGTCCCAGTTATTGGTATTTATTGGCACTGCTTGCTTGCAGGGAGCGATATAAGCGTGGTGCCTATCAAATGTTGTACACAATTTTAGGCTTTTTGAAGATATTTTAAGATGCTATTTTTCAGCGTTCCTTTGGAGTCATGCCTTTAATAAAAATAGCACTTGCATAAAAAAAGCTAATTTGTCGAGCGTAAAGAGACAAGAGCAAGGAATGCAAGATATGCTGCTAATCTCTCTCTCTCTCTCTCTCTCTCTCTCTCTCTCTCTCTCTCTCTCTCTCTCTCTCTCTCTCTCTCTCTCTGCCAAATTGTCAGATACTATATAAAGGTCTTGTCGGACAAAGATCACAAAGCTTTTAAAAATATAGGACCTGAGTACAAATGACAATATGTTGAGCTTTGGAACAGTGAATGGCTCCACTTACAACTGGAGAAAATACCTTGGAATTACAAATAAAGATTAGGCAGCGCCTCACGATAAGTTGTTGTTTGCACATTGTTTGTGCATGGGTCTAGACTCTCGTAAGTACCATGAAGGAAAAGATCTGTATGATGCTGATTGAGCTCATTCCTTGCCGAAGAGGCCGAACAAGCCACCACCGCCGGTGCTAGAAGAAGACTGCTAGGACTTGTGAGAGGGCATTGATGCTCGCGGGGCGG
Organism: Adiantum capillus-veneris; assembly: GCF_014529385.1. Classification (NCBI taxonomy): domain Eukaryota; kingdom Viridiplantae; phylum Streptophyta; class Polypodiopsida; order Polypodiales; family Pteridaceae; genus Adiantum; species Adiantum capillus-veneris. The sequence goes on along the minus strand of NC_140954.1, from coordinate 105,089,422 downwards.
CGGGCTTTTTCGGGGCGTCCTCCACGCTCTGCAATGGGATCAATCTTCGAGAATGACTCCTTGTCCCCCGCACACCGCTGTCGGCACGCCTAGCACAGCCCATGACGCCATCGTCTCTCTCTCTCTCTCTCTCTCTCTCATAACAGGTCTTGATTGCAAGTCCTCGTCGGCTAGATCTTTAAGGTCTCTTGGGATAGTTTCCTACGACGTTAAAACTCTCTTCTTCTTCTTCTTCTTCTTCTTCTCTATCACTGCGATTATGGTTGCTTTTCAATATGCCATCCACACGCTGCCTCTCTTTACATTTCCTCTCTCTCTCTCTCTCGTCTCTCTCTCTCTCTCTCTCTCTCTCTCTCTCTCTCTCTCTCTCTCTCTCTCTCTCTCTCTCTCTCTCTCTCTCTTGCTGACAACAACAGCGCAAAGAGACAAGAGCAAGGTATGCTGCTACAGATCTCTCTCTCTCTCTCTCTCTCTCTCTCTCTCTCTCTCTCATATTTTTTGACAGCAGCAGCGTAAAGAGATGAGAGCAACCAGCTCTCTCTCTCTCTCTCTCTCTCTCTCTCTCTCTCTCTCTCTCTCTCTCTCTCTCTCTCTCTCTCTCTCTCTCTCTCTCTCTCTCTCTCTCTCTTTTATGCAGCAAGAAGGCATAGAAGAGGTTAAGATTGGAAATGCGGTGATCATGCTTTTGCTTTATGCCGATGATGTAGTGCTCTTGGCACATACCTTAGAAGATGCACAAAAGCTTATGAGTGTCTTGGAACGCTTTTGCCTACATAGCGGGCTGATTGTGAATAGATCCAAAACCAAGGTTATGCTTGTAAAGACCCTCAATGACAAAAATCCATGCATTGTATACAACAATGAGAAACTTGAAGTGGTAGATCACTTCAAGTACCTTGGCCTTGAGGTTCCATCCAATCATAAATGGAAGGATTGTGCAATGCGTCGCTTGGAAGCCGGAAAGAGGGCTTATTATGCATTTGAGAACATGTGCAATGCAGGAGAGATCAAGTGTTGGGCTCTCAAAAAGTACCTCTTTGACACATTGGTGACACCGGTGCTTCTTTATGGAGTGGAGGTGTGGGGTGGAAGCATCGGGAAGTCTACTTGGAAAGAGTTTGAGAATGTCCAAAAGCGTTTTCTCACCAACTTTCTCCAAGTCAAGACACAAACACCCTACATGCTCTTACTTCTTGAGTCCGGAGTGCTTCCCATTGAGGTCTTGGGCATGCAAAGGGTTGTGGAGTACATGCGTAAGACACAACGTAGCCCTTTGCATCGACTTCCTAGAATCGCATATGAAGCAAGTCAAAAGGTTCAAAAGACATGCAAGAGCAAAATACTAAGTTCGGGGTGGATGCTTGATATCAAGAAATGGTTTGGAAGATGGGATGCATGTCACTTGGTCAAGGATGCATCGATCGACTCCCAAGTTAATGAGGCCTTCTTACAATGCCAATGTATCATGGCTTGGGAGAAATCCGGAGGTTCTCGCTTCAGCCATTACACCACACACGTTGCCCCAAACTACAAATCTCTCTTCTTCTCGGAACGAGGTAACCGAACCCATTCCTACATCCTTGAGCCCATCCCGTTGAGTGCGATCCGCACCATTGCCTCCATTCGTCTTAGCTCCCATTCTCTACGCTGCGAGACAGGACGTTGGGGCACTGGCGAGGAGTGTCATCGACTTTGCACCTTATGCCCTCGTCAAGTGCGGGAGAGTGAGTACCACACACTACTTGAGTGCTCAGCTTTTGACCACATTAGGTCCTCTTTTCCCCATATATTCAGCCATGAGCTCTCCCTACATACCTTCCTCTCCCAACCACGATGTGGACTCTCTATTGCGACGCTCATTTCAGCCATTTTTGAGCATCGAGAGTCACTTATGAACTCCACTCACACCACGTGACATGTTCATTTGGTCCCATAGGTCATATTTGACCTCTCAGGACGATAATAGAACTATCTATCTATCTATCTATCTCTCTCTCTCCTCTCTCTCTCTCTCTCTCTCTCTCTCTCTCTCTCTCTCTCTCTCTCTCTCTCTCTCTCATATTTTTTGACAGCAGCAGCGTAAAGAGATGAGAGCAACCAGAAGTGTAAGGTGTTGTGCTACAACTCTCTCTCTCTCTCTCTCTCTCTCTCTCTCTCTCTCTCTCTCTCTCTCTCTCTCTCTCTCTCTCTCTCTCTCTCTCTCTCTCACATGTTTTTTGACAGCAGCAGCGCAAAGAGATGATAGGAACCAGAAGTGTAAGATATTGTGCTACAGCTCTCTGTCTCTCTCTCTCTCTCTCTCTCTCTCTCTCTCTCTCTCTCTCTCTCTCTCTCTCTCTCTCTCTCTCTCTCTCTCTCTCTCTCTCTCTCTCTCTCTCTCTCTCACACACACACACACACACACACACACACACACAGGCAGTGCCAAAAACCCATGTCAAAAACTCTTCTGAAGTTATGAGGTAGGTCGTCAAGCTGTGGAGTTGGAGGACACGCTGTAGTCAAGGAGGAGGCGGCATGGGCACCGAGGAGGTGGGAGGACTAGCCAGCCTTTGAGTACATAGGCTGCCACTGGGTGTCGTCTGCGGTGGCCTGTCTCACAACCGGTAGCTGTTGCAGAGAAGTTGTCGGGCAAGGAGAAGCAGTAAGTTCGAGCAGCCTGCCTGGTTAGGACGATCAAACAAGTTCAATCGGGACACACACCTTAACCATTCCGCGTCGGCGCGAGAGCATTTATGATAGAGTCCCTGCCTGGTTAGAACTTAGAACGAGCAAACAAATTCATCCAGGATACACACCTTAACCATTCCGCGTCGGCGCGGAAGCATTTAGGATAGAGTCCCAATTTATAGTCGCCCAAAAGTTTTTCTCAATCCATTTAATTTAATTTCATCTCAATCCGAAAGTCCCTTGACTGTTGAGCATTCCGCATCAACGCGGAGGCCTATTAGGATAGGGTCCCAAGCTCGATGTGCTTATCATCATACATGTGTTAATCTTCTTAATCCTATCTATCCGTACATGGCCCTTCAACATACTGTGTTGACGCGGAACAAGTTAAGGCATGATCCCAATTAACATGAGCTAATGCTTTCACAGTCAATCATTAATTAAATGAACAAAACGACATGAACATCTTTATTTACTCGTTTATCTACCAGATCGTAAACCTTTCTTCACACTTCGACTCGTTGACCTCTGCAGTTTTGAAAACGAAAAGATGCAAGTTTCTCAAGCATGCCCCCCTTACCTTGCTTAACAACGCGCTCCAATCCCTTGCTACCCTAAAATGGGACTTTGTCCTAAACTATCCCGCGCCAACGCGGGAGCAATTAGAGCAGTGTCCAAGTGGTTTTTGTTACATTTGTAAATAGCAAGAGCGACGTCCATCTGATGGGTGGACCTTGCTTTGGAGACATGCTTTGGAAAATTCTATGCTTTGTGCATAGTTGAACAACGAGAAGCAACGATGGCTAGGGTTGAAAAACATTAAAAACGCAGCTCTTTTGAGACTATATGAAAATAAGATAGATGTAGCTTGAGACATCGAAGAGGTTTTAATGATAAAAACTTGAGCGAACACATATAAGGAGGAAAATGGAGCATAAAGGTGTAGTTCATTAACGTTATGGAGGAGTATGAAACGTCGAGAATAAGTTGAGAGAGGTGTAGTAGATTGAAGTTCTGCAAAAAAAAAAAAAACACTTAACATCTTGAAAAAAATTCCCTAGGTTTTGGCATTTTTAGACTTAGAATCTAAAAGCATGTGGCACGGGTTAAAAAAACCGTTGGTTTGTCTTTTCCAAGAGATTGTGGTCTGCAAAAGGTGGTCTTGTTTTGCTCTAGGACAACAGTTGTTCAACATGTGCTAGCGGTCGCCATATCACTATAATGGTTATGATAAGCCTGAATTTTGACGATTTATAGCAGATAAGGAAAATGCAAATTGGATTGCAATTCATATTGTCTACTTTGGTGGAGCCAAGAAAAAGATGTTGAACGAAGAGATATCATGTGTTTTTTAAGCACACTAAAAATTGTATACCCTCCTCTTTTGAAGAGAAGCATAAATATTGTGTTGAAAATGGTTACATGCACCATCAGAACATGCAGTACAAGTGTGCAAGGACGAACTCAAACAGTTCTAGAGAATGGGATATGCTATTTTGGATAAGATTCCAGCATCGAAAGCTTGGTTGTCATGGTGAGATGTTAGAGTGCCACACTGAGGAGATAGATTTGTTGCTCAAGATGAGTCAGGTGCTTTTGTCCCAAGAACAAATTTTTTTAAGGCTAAACATGCAAGTATGCATGCTTCTGTTGGTTATAAAAAAAATCATTGGTCTTTATGGAGTCACTTGTGTAGATATGTCACTAGCAGTTCTTCGAAGTGTTTGTTACAACACCTACTTGAAGGGCAAGCAATCATCCATAGGACCAATGTGGTAGACTTGAGAACTAGATTTATGAGCAATCAGTCAGTGTTTGCAACAAGTAGAATACTGGTTGATGCAGCTCAATCAACAGTTCTAGAAATGCAAATACCAAGTCCGAAAATGAATAGAGATAAAATATGAGATTTAAGAGTGTGCAAAAATCGTTGTCAGTCTTTCTTGACCTTGATGAAACTCTTGAAGAAGACTTCCATAGATCAAAGTTTGTTACTACCACTACACCAGTTTACACCATACCACAAGCAAGCAAAATGCTTCCACCGCTCCTAGTCTCTGATTGGAGAAGAAGGTGCCTTAGACAGTTTGGGAAAATAGGCGCAGAGAGCCTGGCAGAAAAATGACGTGTTTTGGTGTTCTTCTCGGAGAGAAAGTACGTTGTGGTAGGTCCATAAACAAAAATTTAGATAATGTGAACAATGGTGAATATTCATGTCCCTTGCTTTTGGGGGGGGAGAAAATATTGTGATGTCGGTGTCAAACCAAGAGGAATTGTGGAGGGGTTCATATGGTTTTGGAACGAGAGTAACACTCATGCATGGAATATTGATGAGATGATTATTGGACCTCTTCGGCCAGCCCCGAGGATGTGGGTCGTGGAAGAAGGAACCTATCTGCTTTCATGGGAGGTTGAGATGCTGCAAAAAAATGGATTTGTGCTACAAGGCAGCAATGCATCAACACAACACAACCTCTGCCCAGTGGGCAATGCGAAACCCAGCCTATTTCTTTTCATGCTAGATTCAAAGATGGAAAGCATCTCAGATGGAGGTCAAAATTAACCAAAGACTTTAGTGAGAGGATAGCATTGGGTTGCAGCATGCAAGCACTACTAGTGAGAGAGGGTAATATATATTGGTACCTAATGTGTGTCATGTTTTTCATGACCTAGCACTCTTGGCTTGCTTCAACAGGGGGTTACTTATGCTATGACCATTGCAAACTTCCCTGGATATACTTGTGAGGATTTCCAGAAAAGAGACAGCAAGTGCCTCACGTACATGCATCGTAAACACATCTACTTTGTGTATTTTTGAGTCCTTGCGTTGGATTCTATAGCTCACGAGTTTGTGCTTCAGGCAACACTGACAAATGTAGAGTTGTTTCGGGATTGTTTGGGATGCCAGAGTTTCAACATAACATTGACCTTTGGAGCTAAAGTTTATGGTCCTCTATGGATTGGCCAATTTTTTGGATTCACTGCAATTGCAATTGCCATTGCAAGATGGGTGCCTATTAATTATACTTGCATTGTTTTGATAGCTTATGTTACTTAGTCAATTAGGAATTTATATTGTCATAATGATCACCTTCTATTGATTGACCATTTTTTTGGATGCTTGCACTTGACACTATGACAGGGATTAATACAAAAAGCTTTTTATGCTACAATTCTCTTTATTTTTTGCTCGGAGAAATGCCACGCTCGGTTTTTCCCGCTCGGTGTATGGATTTCCTCGATTTCTGATTAGGGCTCATTTCGGCCTCCATTTCCACTACAGGTAGTACTGCACAAACTTTTTTGTCATTTTGTGTAGAATTTTTGTCAATGTCGTTTTCTACATAACATGTCCCTTACAGTCTTCTACGGTTTGTGCTATATAGCACGTGTTGTTCCTGCTTTGTTTCTCCTCTTTTTGGGCAGTTTTCACATCAGGTGCAGACATTCGCCATGGCCAACAACAACACAGATGTGTTCAAGATGTTTGCTGCTGAGGATAGTGGATGGGGGCAATTACCCTATGTGGGCTTACATGATGCAACATGTTCTTGTGTCAAAGGGTGTCTGGAATATTGTGTAAGGCATTGATGTACGTCCTGGTTCTGAGGATGTAGGCGATCTTGAGGATGTTGCAAGTCTTGTTGCAAGGATTTCTGCTATTAGAGTTGTTTTGCCTACGGCAGAACAAGCTTGTTGTTGGGATGTAAAAGATACGCAGGCTCATGCATTGAATGCATTGTTTGTGAAGTGCACTATTACTCCTCACATTCGTTCAATGAAATCTGTAAAATAGGCTTGAGATAATCTAGCTGGTCTTTATGCAAGTCGCAATGAGGCAAAAATTGCATTGTTGTGTAAAGAGCTGGAGTCGAAGATTATGCATGAGAAAGATGATATAGACACTTTCCTTACCGGTGTCAAGGATATCAATGAGCAACTTATTTCTATAGGTGAAGTCATTTCAGACAGTTCCCTTGTGCAGACTGTTCTTGATGCCTTGCCAGGTTCTTACCAGACCTTTGCTAGTACTTGGAGACTCATGACCCAAGGAAATCCTGAAGTCGTCAAGTTTGATGCATTATGCACATTGCTGTTTTGCAAGAGTCGCTTTCCAAAAAAAACAGGACTAGACATCGTGCAATTGAACATGCCTTTATTGTTGCTCAAAGAAAAGGTGGTAAGAATAATGCAGCCACTTCTCATGGTTCTTCTGCGAGTGGAAAATTGTTACCATATACATGTGGTAGTGATGTGTGTGAACACACTAGGACCGCCGGGGAATTTTTTCCCTCTTTAGGAGGTTTTTTCCCCCGTGCATTGTATATACGCCCATCACGCTAGGGTTATCTATCTTTCCATTGCACACTAAGTAACACACTCCTTATTGTGTGCCTTGAGCTTCCTTCGTCTTCTCCAAGTTGTGTGCGTTTCTCTGCAACCCTAATTCCAAAAATTGGTATCAGAGCAAAAATTGGTCGCCAGCTGCTCTAGCACACGTCTGCTCACTTTCTCCGATTTCAGTGAGCTTTGGCGAGCGATTGTTTCCACTACAGGCAATACTGCACAGGCTATTTCGTCATTTTGTGCAGAATTTTTGTCAGTGCCGTTTTCTGCATAGCAGGTGCCTTATAGTCTTCTACGGTTTGTGCTATATAGCACAGGTTGTTCCCGCTCCGTTTCTCCTATTTTTGGGCAGTTTTCACATCAGGTGCAGCATTTCCCATGGCTGACAACAACAACACAGATGTGTTCAAGATGTTTGCTGTTGAGGATAGGTTGGATGGGGACAACTACCCTATGTGGGCTTATATGATGCAACATGTTATTGTGTCAAAGGGTGTCTGGAACATTGTGCAGGGCATTGATGTACATCCTGGTTCTGAGGATGTACGCGATGTTGAGGATGTTGCAGGTCTTGCTGCAAGGATTGCAGCTGTTAGAGTTGTTTTGCCTACGGCAGAACAAGCTCGTTGGGATGTTAAGGATGCGCAGGCTCATGCATTGATTGCGTTGTCTGTGAAGCGCACCATTGTTCCTCACATCCGTTCAGCAAAATCTGCAAAACAGGCTTGGGATATTTTAGCAGGTCTTTATGCAAGCCACAATGAGGCTAAAATTGCTTTGCTGCGTAAAGAGCTGGAGTCGAAGATTATGCATGAGGAAGATGATATGGACACTTTCCTTGCTAGTGTCAAGGATATCAATGAGCAGCTTATTTCTACACGTGAAGTCATTTTAGACAGTTCCCTTGTGCAGACTGTTCTTGATGCCTTACCAGATTCCTACCAGACTTTTGCTAGTACTTGGAGACTTATGACCCAAGGAAATCCTGAAGTTGTCAAGTTTGATGCATTATGCACATTGATGTTGCAATAGTCACTTTCTAGAAAAAACAGGACTAGGCAGCGTGCAGTTGAACAGGCTTTTATTGCTTCTCAAAGAAAGGGTGGTAACAGTAATGCAGCCACTTCTTATGGTTCTGCTGCGAGTGGCAAAAATTCTGTTCCTAATGCTTCTGCTGGCAGTACTTCGTCTGGCAATTCTGGTGATAAGGGCAAAAAGAAGATGCGTTGCCATTATTGTAAAGCCAATGATCACTTGATCAAGTCGTGTCCTAAGTTGAAGGCCAAAGAGGCTAAGAAGAAAGAGGGTGGTTCCACTGCAAATGCTGGTTCCACTACAAATGCAACCATTGTTGAGTCTTCTCTGAAAGGAGACTGTGTTGCTGATGTTGATGCAGAATGGGCATTTAGCGCAGAGTGCACTTACAATCCTGCTGTCCATGAAGCATGCTTGTCAGTTGCTCAAGATTCACGTGTGTGGTATTTCGACAGTGGTGCTATAAAGCACATTACCTCACATCGTGAATTGTTTACCTCTCTCGAGTCAGTCCCTCATGGGAATTCAGTCACTTGTGCCAACAACGCCTCTTATCCAGTTCAGCGAGTTGGAAAGATTGTGCTCACTGCTGCTAATGGCAGTTCCTTCACACTTGTTGATGCACTTTATGTACCTGGGATCAAGAATAATCTCTTGTCTGTATCCGCACTTGCTAGACTTGGACTTGTAGTCAAATTTGTGGATGATAGATGTTTAGTTCACGATCTCAGTTTTGGTGATGAAATTGTTGCATCTGGCCTTTTGTGCCGTGGGCTGTATAAGCTCACTTTGTATGACAAGTGTGGACAAAATTTTGCAAATGTTGTTGCAGATTCAAGGGCTATTTCAGATGAAAAACTTTGGCATGCACGTTTTGGTCATCTGAATTTTGCTAGTTTGCTAGCAGCGTTTGCAGAAATCTGATATGGTTGCTTCTTTGCCACCTCTTGAAGCACCTGTCCAACATGTTTGTGAAGGCTGTATTTTGGGTAAGATGCAGCGTTCTAAGTTTCCAAAGGATGGTTCAGTTCGGGCCACATGCAGGTTGCAGCTTGTGCATAGTGATGTTTGTGGGCCCATGCAAACTCCTTCCTTGGGCTGGTTGTTTTGACACGCGAGTGTCCACAAGTGGTTTTTGTTTCATGCTTGGCAGTTCATGTATATCATGGCTGAGCAAGAAGCAACCTACTGTGGCCACTTCGAGTTGTGAGGCTGAGTACAGGGCAGTCTTCACAGCTACGGTTGAGTGTGTATGGCTCAGACGCCTTATGGCTGACTTGGGTGTTGGATAGGACACTGCCAACACTATCTACACTGACAGTCAGAGCGCATTGGCAGTTGCGAGGAACCCAGTTTTTCATGCTCGCACAAAGCACATTGAGGTGCATTACCACTATGTCAGGGAGAGGCTCTCAGCAGGAGAGATCAGCTTGGCTTATGTGCCAACACAGGACAACCTTGCAGATCTTTTCACAAAGGCATTGTCTCGTGAGAAGCTTGAAGCTTTTGGCAAAGCTTTGGGCTTACTCCCCTTTGTGGACTGATCCTGTCCTCAGGGCATGGCACTTCCCTTTACTCATGTGCCAGCTCTCGTTCACCGCATCACTCCAGGGGGGATTTGTTACCATATACATGTGGTAGTGATGTGTGTGAACACACTAGGACCGCCGGGGCATTTTTTCCTCTTTAGGAGGTTTTTCCCCCCGTGCATTGTATATACGCCCATTACTCTAGGGTTATCTATCTTTCCATTTCACACTAAGTAACACACTCTCTATTGTGTGCCTTGAGCTTCCTTCGTCTTCTCCAAGTTGTGTGCGTTTCTCTGCAACCCTAATTCCAACAAAAATCACATGTTCCTAATGCTTCTACTAACAACAATTTGTCTGGAAGTTCCGGTGATAAGGGCAAAAAGAAGATGTGTTGCCATTATTGTAAAGCTAACAATCACTTGATCAAGCAGTCCTAAGTTGAAGGCCAAAGAGGCTAAGAAGAAAGAGGCTGGTTCCACTACAAATGCAGCTATTTTTGAGTCTTCTGTGAAAGGAGACCGTGATGCTGATGTTGATGCAGAATGGACTTTTAGTGCTGAGTGCACTTATAATCCTGTTGTCCATGATGCATGCATGTCAGTTGCTGCAGATTTACATATGTGGTATTTTGACAGTGATGCTACAAAATATATTACCTCACATCGTGATTTGTTCACCCCTCTTGAGTCTGTCTCTCATGGGAATTAAGTAACTTGTTCCAACAATGCCTCTTATCCAGTTCAGGGAGTTGGAAAGATTGTGCTTACTGTTGCAAATGGAAGTTCTTTCACACTTGTTGATGCACTTTATGTACCTGGGATCAAGAAGAATCTTTTGTCTATATCTGCACTTGCTAGACTTGGTCTTGTAGTCAAATTTGTGAATGACAGATGTACAGTACATGAATTTAGTTTTGGTGATGAAATTGTTGCATTTTTCTTTTTATGTCGTGGGTTGTATAATCTCACTTTGTATGACAAGTGTGGGCATAATTTTGCAAATGCAATTGTGGATTCAAAGGTTATTTCAGATGCAAAACTTTGGCATGCATGTTTTGGTCATCTGAATTTTGCGAGTTTGCAGATATGATAAGGTTGCTTCTTTGCCGCCTCTTGAAGCACCTGTCAAACATGTCTGTGATGGCTGTATTTTGGGTAAGATTCAGTGTTCTAAGTTTCCAAAGGATGGTTCAGTTAGGGCCACATGTAGGTTGCAACTTGTGCATAGTGATGTTTGCAGAAATATGATAAGGTTTCTTCTTTGCCACCTCTTGAAGCACCTGTCAAACATGTCTATGATGGTTGTATTTTGGGTAAGATGCAGCGTTCTAAGTTTCCAAAGGACGGTTCAGTTAGGGCCACATGCACGTTGCAACTTGTGCATAGTGATGTTTGTGGGTCCATGCAAACTCCGTCCTTGGGCAATTATCTTTACTTCGTGAATTTCATTGATGATTACTATAGGCATGCATAGGTGTATCCACTTAAAACGAAGTTCGAAGTTTTAATGTGCTTCAAATTTTTTTTGGCTATGGCTGAAAATGTATCGAAATGTACTATGAGCACCCTCCGTTCGATCGAGGGGGGGAGTATATGTCTCATGAATTTAATGCATTTATGGCTAGTCGTGGGATAAAAAACCAATGTACAGTGCCTTATACGCCTCAGCAAAATGGTGTTGCTTAGAGGAAAAATAGGTCACTTACGGAAATGGAATGATGTATAGTAAAAGTCAAGCTTTGCCGCATTCGTTTTGGCTTGAGGCCATCATGTGTGTCACTTATGTACTTAATAAGTGTCCTACGAAAGCTTTGCAGTCTATGACCCCAAATGAAGCATGGCATGATAGAAAGCCTTCTATTGAGTACATGCATGTTTTTGGTTTTTTGGCATATGGTTTGGTGCCACAAACACAGTGCAGAAAATTGGATGATAAGGCTGTCAAATGTATTTTTGTTGGTTATATTGCTGAAAACAAAGGTTATAGGTTGTATCATCCACAAACAAAGCGTATTCTGGTTTCACGAGATATTGTGTTTGTGGAAGATTCTATTCAACCCTTTCTGTTGTGTACTAGAGACAGTAATGTAAGCTCACATGACATTTATAACACTTTGTTGCCTCTTTTCAGTGGTGGAAGTTCGAATGTAAATTCCAATGAGGAAAATGTACATCCTATGGGGGTTTCTAAAAATGTTACATGTCAGCTTATTAATGATGCAGATGTACATGATGTACTTGATGAGGAAATGGCTAAAAATGAGCAGGCTAGAGGTATGCCAAAATGGATGTTGCATACATTGCGTGACAATAAATTGGATGCACCTTTGTCTAGTCGCACTTGTTCAGGCTCTCACCATGCATCTTATGCATCACATAGTTATGCTTTGGCTGTGTCTAGCTTACATGATGTTGAGGAACCTCTGTCTTTTGATGAAGCACATAATTCAAAAAATTGGATGGCTGCCATGCAATTAGAATATGATGTACTTGTAGAAAATGACACATGGACTTTATGTAATTTTCCTCCTGCTAAAAAGGCCATTGGTACAAAGTGGGTTGACAAGTTGAAACGCAATCTGGATGGTGAAATTGATTACTATAAGGCTCGACTTGTTGCAAAGGGTTATGCACAACAAAAAGGTATAGATTGTGAAGAGACTTTTGCTCCCGCTTGTCGTAAGAATATTGTGCGTTTTCTATGTGCATTGGTAGCTCATTTTGGTTGGGATGTACATCAATCATACATTGGTACTGATTTCTTGAATGGTGACATATTTGAGGAAGTTTATGTAATGCAGCCTCGCGGTTTTGTCAAGAAAGGACAAGAGGATAAAGTGCACAAATGTAACAAAGATTTGTATGGGTTGAAGCAATCTCCTTGTGCTGGGTATGAGAAGGCTGACACTCATTTGGTCAAACGAAGATTTTGTAACAGTCCAACAGAAAGCACATTGTATGTAAAGCGTGAGAGTGATGTACTTCTCTTTGTGGTTCTCTATGTGGATGATTTGCTGATCACTGGACCAAATGAGAGACATATTGTTGAATTTAAGGCTGATTTGAATGCTACTTTCAAGATGAAATATTTGGGGTTGCTGCATCATTACTTGGGTATACAGTTTAAGCAGTGTGATGGTGGTATTGCCTTGTGTCAGAAAAGTTACATAAAGACATTGCTATGTAAGATTGGACTTGAGGATTGCAAACCTATTGCCACTCCCATGGAAACAGGTCTGAAATTTAGTCTTCACGATGCTGGTGATCCTACAGATGTCACTCTTTACCAAACTGTTGTTGGATGTCTCATTTATGTATAATACCATATTAGAGAGTTTGAAACTTTAGAGCCAATTTTTAAATCACCAATGTTTTGAAGATTTGTGCATATAGACAAATCTCAAACTGTTTTTTAAGACCAAATCCTTCCACAAGATAGGACTTGAAAAGATCTTTCAAGCCATGCTCTCAAAACTCTGGCTAAGATTTGACCATGTGGTCAAATCTTAAGCTTTTTTTAAAAGCGGGAATTGGGACATTCCCAAATTTACTAATATGGTATTGTATGCAACACAAGGCCAGATATTCAGTTTGCAGTCTCACAAGTTAGCAGATTCATGCATAGCCCAGGGTCTAAGCATTGATAGTCTGTCAGACTATCAAGAGGATTTTTTGCTACTTGAGTGGCACTTTTTCATCTTGGCTTGTTTTATCCCAAGGGGGGATCATTGCCACCAGATTTGCTTACTTTTTCAGACTCAGGTTGGGCTGGTTGTTTTGACACACAAGTGTCCACAAGTGGTTTTTGTTTCATGCTTGGTAGCTCATGCATATCATGGTTGAACAAGAAGCAACCTACTATGGAGACTTCCAGTTGTGAGGCTAAGTACATGCCACTCTTCATAGGTACGATTGAGTGTGTATGGCTCAGATGCCTTATAGATGATTTGGGTGTTAAAACAGGACACTGCCAACACTATCTTCACTGACAGTCAGAGCCATTGGCAGTTGCAAGGAACCTAGCTTTTCATGCTCGCACAAACCACATTGAGGTGCATTACCACTATGTCAGGGAGAGGCTCTCAGCATGAGAGATCAGCTTGGCTTATGTGCCAAGATAGGACAACCTTGTAGATCTTTTCACAAAGGCATTGTCTTGTGAGAAGTTCAAAGCTTTCCGCAAAGCTTTGGGCTTACTCCCCTTTGTGGACTGATGATGTCCTCAGGGCATGGCACTTCCCTTTACTCTATGTGCTAGCTCACGTTCACCGCATCACTCTTGGGGGGATTGTTACCATATACATGTGGTACTGATGTGTGTGAACACACTTAGGACCGTCGGGGCATTTTTCCCTCACTAGAAGGTTTTTTTCCCCCGTGCATTGTATATACGCCCATCACTCTAGGGCCAACTTATCTTTCCATTGCACACTAAGTAATACACTCTCTATTGTGTGCCTTGAGCTTCCTTTGTCTTCTCTAAGCTGTGTGTATTTTCTTGCAACCCTAATTCCAACAATACGCACGTGTGTGTGTGTGTGTGTGTGTGAAAGAGAGAGAGAGAGAGAGAGAGAGAGAGAGAGAGAGAGAGAGAGAGAGAGAGAGAGAGAGAGAGAGAGAGAGAGAGAGAGAATGTACCACTTGGATATTGGTGTAGTAGACACTAGGTCTAGGTATTATAGTTGAGCCACTACGGGAATTTTGATGTCTCGAATTCACCCTATAAGAAATGGTAGAGAGAGAAAATACTTTTCATTTTTTAAAATATAAACAAGAAATTTTAAAACCCAAAATTGGGGGGGGGGGGGGGGGGGGGGAACTTTATATTTTGAATAGGTGAATGGGATGTCACTTTTTGGGGCCCCATATGTAGTGTCGTTTTCAAATATCTTGGGAATGTGTACATTTCTAAAAAATTCTCCCTCCTAATGCACCATTTTTCTCTTTTGCTTGAAATTTTAAATTTTTCTCTACTCATTTTGTCCTTTCTCTACACCTTTCTTTGCATCTTTCTTTGCACCATATTCAGCTTATCATCTTCCCTATATCATCTCCATCAATCCTGCTAAGAGAGGTATCTATATTCATCTCCATGCTAAGTTGGAAGATGAATATTTCCCTCTCTAAAAAAATAATAGACTTTGTGAAACTCCTCCTTCTGTCATAGAAGCATTGAGATTAGAACAAAAGCACATTGGCCTATGCACAGATGGTAGATTGTACCCCATAGACCTTATCACCAAATGTAACCCACCATTTTTCAACTATTCTTCATTTATGAGATTTGGAGGAGATGGTATGAGAGGGCTATTAGGCTATACACAAAACCTTGCAAACAAACAGGGGCATTCTTAAGCTGGAAAACCATTTGCTAGTACAGTTGAAGGATTCTCTAAATCATCAGCTTCAAGAAAGCAAGGAGAAAGTAAAGAACCTCCAACATTGTTGTAACCGAATATGGCTATAACATTGATTGTAGTAGAATTAAAGCAACATTAATGAGCATTTCCTTAAGAGAATTCTTAAAGAGCATAAGGAGAGTACTTGATTAAAGGTAGCAAAATGAACATTATACTTGAACAATATTTGACAGTGTCCAAACGCCCTTTGACACAAGGACATGTTGCATCATGTAAGCCCACATAGGGTAATTGTCCCCATCCAACCTATCCTCGGCATCAAACATCTTGAACACATCTGTGTTGTTGTCACCCATGGTTAATGTTGCACCTTATGTGAAAACTGCTTGAAAAGAGGAGAAACACAGTGGGATCAACACGTTGTCGTGCAACTCCGCTTCCATGATGGGAAAAAGATAAGAAGGATGCACATTGTCCTTGATTGAAGTCTCCATGATTGTTGACCAGTGGTCAGGGCTTGATAACAGGCTAATTTTATGCTAAATGTATGCCAAATGCGGCTTTAAAGGGCCAAAACCTATGTTTTTATGCTAAAAATGGAATATCTGAAGTGATAAAAAATGGGATTTTATGAATTAGAATTGCAATGCTCAAGGTGCTTTACAAGCCTCTCTTTACGGCTCGTCAATTGGAGCTACGGTTAAGAAGTTATGGCAGCTTGAAGCTGGGATTGATTGCAGATCTGTACCAGATTGCGGGGGCTGCTGATGAAGGATCAGAGTTGGTATGAATGCATGGGTCTGAAGTGCTCACTTTGTGGAGAGCATCAGTCTTTTTAGCTCGACAATTGGAGCTCTGGCTGCCAAGATAATAGCAATTTGAGTTTCACTGGGGGCCAGTTCTGTACTACTTTGGTCACCTCGGTCAATATTCCAATTGGGAGTTTTGGGCCTCAACCAAGGAATGCGGGAAAAGGATGTTGTTCTTGCGGTGTCTTAACCCATAAGTATGTCAAATGTAGTGCCCGTACGGAAGCACATGAAGTTTTTGATGAGCTTTGAGTTCGACGATGTCGTCTCTTGGAGCGCAGTGTAAGATTATGCCCATTATGACTATGGCTCAAGCAGATACAAATTGAAGGCCTTTCTCAAAAAGCAATCACCTCTACTTGCATCTTGTCGGCTTGTGGCGGTATCCAAAACAATGACATGGGCAACAAAACTCATGATGATATTGTCAGTTGAGGCGGCTACTGTGAAAGGATGTCGTGCAAAGCAATGCCTTGGCCACCCAAGGCAAATGGCCGCCCAAAGGCAACCAAGGCAAATGGCCACCCATAGAGTCAAAAAGAGGGGGAAAGTGTGAAAAATGGAGAAGAAAAGAAAGGGCATGATGGGCAGATGGTGAGTAGAGGCGCATGGAGAGGAAGAGAGGCTCGCACCCAGCTGTGGGGTGCTCTGACGAGTGCGGGTAAGAAGCGAGAAACGTTCAGCTCTCCGTGGCGATCCTGTTCGGCACCAGCAGCACTGAATTTCATGCACCTCCATCGTGACCCTGTCATGTCATCAGGCGGCTTGTCACGCTGGCATGACAAGCAATAGAAGGGTTTTTTTTAATGCCTAAAAATAGAAGAGCAAGGGAGAGAGCTTTTGAGGCATAAAACGAGCAGGAGAGGAACAGAGGGGGAGAGTTGTTGCATGAACAAAGGGGAGAAGGGGGAAGACATGGATTACTCTCTCGTTCTCGTCTCTCTCTCTCTCTCTCTCTCTCTCTCTCTCTCTCTCTCTCTCTCTCTCTCTCTCTCTCCCCAGGCTCGGAGTTCGAAGCTCTTGATCTCTTCTCTCTCTCTCTCTCTCTCTCTCTCTCTCTCTCTCTCTCTCTCTCTCTCTCTCTCTCCCCAGGCTCGGAGTTCGAAGCTCT
Source organism: Adiantum capillus-veneris (assembly GCF_014529385.1). Classification (NCBI taxonomy): domain Eukaryota; kingdom Viridiplantae; phylum Streptophyta; class Polypodiopsida; order Polypodiales; family Pteridaceae; genus Adiantum; species Adiantum capillus-veneris. The sequence continues at coordinate 105,072,559 of NC_140954.1, read as the reverse complement.
TGATCTCTGCTCTCTCTCTCTCTCTCTCTCTCTCTCTCTCTCTCTCTCTCTCTCTCAGTGCAGCCGTTTTTTGACCTAGTAGACAGCAGTCCACTCTTTTGATCATAACTTCTTCATCCGAACTCCGAATTGGGTGATCTATAGCCTCAATCGAAGAGCACGAAGTCCTCTATGCATTGATGTAAAGACAGAAATTTTCAGAGTTATGGAAGGCATTTCTGTAGCAGCATTTCCGAAGTGAACAGGTTCAACAAAATTGATTCTCATCTCTTATTTTACATACAATGTCTTCCGGCACTCGCAAGGGTTCTTCTTCTTCAACAAGATCCACAACCATTGTGGAAAGTGATCCAAAATCTCCTAAGTGTGGAGATAGCAACACAACCACCCAACCAACGACATCGGAAACCATGATCATGGCGTACTTGGTATCATTGCAAGAGACCGTAAACAAACAAGGCGAAGACTTACGAGCACTTGCAATGGAGAATGGCACACTAAGGGTACTTGTGGTTGAGAATGAAAATCTCAAGAGGACACTTGAGATGCAAACAACACGTTTGATGCAACTTGAAGAGGAAGTCAAGGAATGTAAACGCTCTCTTGTGGACTTGAATGCTTTGAAGGAGCGGATGAGCAAAGTAGAGCATGACCATGTATTGAAAGAGGAGAAATTTGACACTATGAGCCGGGATGTATGCGACATGAAAAATGTATGTACAAACAAGTCTTGGGCTAATGTATGTGGTAGCAATGTGGTTTCTAATTCCCCACTCATTCAAGCTATGGTTCAAACAAAGAATGTTGAGAATGTGGATGTGGAGGAGTTGAAGGAACGGGAGCGACGTTCCAAGAACATTGTTATTCGTGGAATTCCCGAAGAGAAGTTAGAGACACCTCCTTCTCTTGCCATTGTTATTGAAGATTTCTTCAAAACCCACTTTGGCATGTCCGGAGTTATGGTCTATGGAGCACATAGAGTGGGGAAGCAAGGAGCTCCTCGCTCGGGAGAACGGCCAATTGTATGCACCATGCCGGATGAGACCAAGCGAAAGATTATCCTTGATAATAGTTGGATCTATTTGAGGGATACAAAATGTTTTGTATGTGAAGATCGCACTATTAAGCAACAAAATATGCGTCGCAAGGCATATGAGGAAAAGAATAATAAAAACAAGGAGATCTCTCATGAAGAAAATGTGCCCAAGGAGGAGGCAAGTCTCTCAAGCAAATAGGGATGCGTGACCTATGAGACCGAGTTACGATTGAAAATATGCTTTTGGAATTGTAATGGATACCCATGGAATGCGGGGGTTGGCATTGATGAACTAACAAGCAAAGCCGATGTTGTACTTCTTGTTGAAACTTGGGAGCATGATACACAAAGGATTGACGGCTTGGAGGATTACAATGTACATTCATTGATGTGGTCAAAGAATCTCAAGCAACGAAGAGGACAAGGAGGGTTAGCATGTATGGTTAAGAAAGGATTGGAAGATTTTGTATCAATTGTGAAAGATGACAAGTACAAACGTTATGTATGGCTGAAAATTATGACACCAAAAAGAGCACCCATTTTTGTAGCCGGTTGCTACATTCCTCATCATGATTCTCCCTTTTATGCTTGCATGGATAGAGATCAACCATTTTCTGATTTGGAAGAGGACATTGCTTATTTCAAAGGTGAAGGTGATGTTATTGTATTTGGGGATATGAATGCTCGCACAAAAACATTGCAACATGATACTCAACAATTTGATATGCCATACATTTCAAGGGAGTTGGAGGAAGTTCACTTGTATGATCGTACTTCAATGGATGAGAAAGAGCCGGATCACTATGGAAAGTTACTTTTACACATGTGTAATAGCACGGGTATGCTCATTGCCAATGGTGTATCTTTGTGGAGTGGAACCAATGGATTTACATGTAGAAGACATAATGGGGATAGTGTGATTGACTATATGCTACTCTCTGAAGCCATCATGTATCGCATAAAGAGTTTTATGTTTGGTCAATGGACCTCGGAATCCGACCATCGCACCTTATGTATTGACCTTTCATGTGGAGAAGCAACTAAGCATGATAATCTCAGCCAAAGGAAAGAGAAGTTATCACTATGTATGGATTTCAAACGGGCACCAATGTACATTGAAATGGTTGAGCAAAAATTATGGATGACAAAGCTTCAATGTGATGCACCATTGGAAACTAAATGGGAAGCTTTCAAAAAAGCTATTTGTTCTTGTGCGGAAGAATGCTTTGCCATAAAGCATCTCCATGGTATCAACAAAGATAGATCACGCAAAAGGTGGTTTGATAAAGAATGTCAAGATGCTCGAAAGTCCTTGATAAAGCTTGATGCAACTATGGACAAAGACAACTATCAAAGTCATTTGCATACATACAAGGCATTGATTAGAAAATACTGAAAAAATGCCATTTTATGGTTCACTCCCATGTATGCCGTCTTTTTTTACTATTGAGGATGTATGCGGTGGGCTTGAAAAGTTGGCCACTCGCAAAGCGGGAGATCTTTCAGGTATCAAGCCGGAGATGATCAAATGGACGGGAGATTTTACCCATGAGTGGATGTGTGATATGTTCCACCTTGCACTTCAACATGGTATGCCTTATGATTGGAGTACTAATTGGGTTAAGCCTTTGCATAAAGGAGGGGATGTAAATAATGTAAGCAACTACCGGACTATAATGATTGGGTCTCTTATGGCAAAGTTGTTTGGGTGCATAATGGAAATGAAATTGAGTGATTGGGCTGAAGAGAATGACAAGCGTGCAAAGGGACAAGCGGGTTTTCGTCAATGCCATAGCACCATTGATCATCTTGTGACTCTTCGTGTTCTCATGGAGGAAAGTCGGTTGAAAGGCAAGCGATTGTATTGTTGTTTTGTGGACTTTAAGAAAGCCTTTGATATGATTCCACGTAACAATTTGTGGAGAAGGATGGAAGAACTCCAAGTGCCAAGTGAGTTTATGCTTGCGGTTTCTCGAATCTATGAGAAGGTGATTTGTCAATTGCGCATGGGAAGAGAAATTTCAAAAATTTTTGTAAGCACTATTGGGGTTAAACAAGGATGTCCATTGTCACCAACTCTCTTTGGTCTATGCATCGATCAATTGGAACAAATGGTACTTGACTTTATGCAAGAAGAAGGCATTGAAGAGGTCACTATCTGCAATGCGGTAATCATGCTTTTGTTGTATGCGGATGATGTAGTGATTCTAGCACACACTTTAGAAGATGCACAAAAGCTTATGGTTGTCCTTGAGAACTTTTGCTCGCATAGTGGGCTGATTGTAAATGAATCCAAAACAAAGGTTATGCTTGTGAAAACCAACCATAAGGAGAAGCCATGCATTGTGTACAACAACGAGACACTTGAAGTTGTTGAGAGCTTTAAGTACCTTGGCCTTGAGGTTCCATCCAATCACAAGTGGCATGAATGTGCTATGCATCGTTTGGAAGCGGGAAAGAGAGCATATTATGCATTTGAGAACATGTGTAATGCGGGAAACATCAAGTGTTGGGTTCTCAAGAAGTATCTTTTTGATGCATTGGTGACACCGGTTCTTCTTTATGGAGTTGAAGTGTGGGGCGGGAGCATCTCAAAGTCTACTTGGAAAGAGTTTGAGAATGTCCAAAAGCATTTTCTTACAAACTTTCTCCAAGTTAAGACACAAACACCATATATGCTCCTACTTCTTGAGTCGGGTTCGCTTCCAATTGAGGTTATGGGCATGGAAAGGGTTGTGGAGTACATGATAAAGATGCGTCAAAACCCCTCACATCGACTTCCTACAATTGCATGGGAAGCAAGCAAAAAAGTTCAAAAGACGCATAAAAGCAAGATCTTGAGCACGGGATGGATGCAAGACATAAAGAAGTGGTTTGGGAGATGGGATGCATTACACTTGCTACATGATGCTTCAATTGACTCTCAAGTGAATGAAGCTTTTCTACAACGCCAATGTATTACGGCTTGGGAGAAATCCGGTGGGTCACGCTTCATACATTACACCACCTATATTGCTCCCAACTACAAAACCATGTTCTTCGCTGAGAGAGGAAACCGTACTCACACTTACATGCTTGAGCCTATTCCCTTGTCCGCGATACGCACTATCGCAACAATTCGGCTTAGCTCCCATTTCCTTCGATGCGAGATAGGGCGTTGGGGCAATGGAGAAGAGTCAAATCGATTGTGCACATTATGCTCACTACAAGTTCGAGAGTCTGAGTACCACACACTACTAGAGTGCTCAGCTTTTGATCACATCCGAACTTGCTTCTCTCACATTTTCAGCCATAACTTAGACCTACACACTTTCCTCTCCCAGCCAAAGTGTGGGCTCTCCATTGCGACTCTCATCACTACAATTTTGGAGCATCGAGAGTCACTCATCAGCCATACACATACTACATCACATGTAACTTTGGTCCCATAGGTCATATTTGACCTCCAAGGACGATAATAAAATCTATCTATCTCTCTCTCTCTCTCTCTCTCTCTCTCTCTCTCTCTCTCTCTCTCTCTCTCTCTATGAGCAAGAAGGAGTCTCGAGGGCATGAAGCCAAGGAATGTGAAGGGCAAGTAGATGAAGGCAAGAAGGAAGGAGTGAAGGGAAGGACCGAGCGAGCAGAAATCGGCTAATCACTCTCTTGTTCTCTCTCTCTCTCAACCTCGACCTCAGTGAGCAAGGAGGAGGCTCAAGGGCATGAAGAAAGGAAGCAAGTAAGGAGGAACTTTGCAGATAAAGGAAGCTTGGGTGAAGCTTCACCGTTTTTTTAATCTTCAAAATCATTCAAAACATTTCAATTATCAATACACAGTATCGACAAACGCACAAACTAAGGGCATGCTAAATTAATTTGGTCTAGCTTTTGTAAAAGGAGCTTAAAGTCCTTAACCTCAATTAATTGAGTTTACGGTGCAAAGCGAACCCCGAACCCCCGACGGCCTCTAAAACACCGGGGACCGAATGGCGCGCCTCGAGCCTGTCATGGTAAAGCAAACAGGGGGCACCACCTAGCTTCAGCGGCTAGGACGCAAACAACACACCACCATAACAAAGTTTTCATCCAAGAGAGATGGATGCTTGGGAGTAATGATGAAGAGGAAAGGGAATGAGATCAAGTGAGAGAGAGAGAGAGAGAGAGAGAGAGAGAGAGAGTGAGGGAGGGGGTATAGCGGCTTAGTACTTAGGCACCACAAAAGGATGGCGAATCCGCACACCCTTCACACATACACAAGCTCACTCCAAAACACAAGACTAGGTGGCGATTCCGCACACCTCACATGGGCAAAACACTGCAAGAAAACATACTCACAAAACCTCAAGCTTTATTTAGAGAATTAGGCGATGAAATGGGGAGCATAGGGTAGGGGAATGAGAAGGGAGAGAGTGGTAGAGCACATGGCGGATAGGTGGGAGTTGATGGCGAAGACTCGCACGAGGATTAACAGCAGTCTCATGAGAGAGAGACTAAGAGAGAGAGATGGGTTGATGAAAAAAAGTGATAGGTGACATGGAGAATAAAGTAATTACAAGAGGGGAGAGAGGGGAGTGTGTTCAGAGGTGAATCTGTGTGCAGATGTGTGTGAACACAAGAAAAATCAGGTAACCACCGGGTGGGGATGGGTCTGTGGGCACCTTTTTCAGTGAAACTGAGTGTGTGTGAGTGTGGGGGAGGTTATTTAGCTACAAGACAAGAGACATGGCGCCCTTTAGAGAGAGAGGGGGGTATTTGGGTCATGGGATATGATAGGAGAGAGAAAGAGGAGGTGGGGTATACTATTTTGGAAGATAGGGTAAGTTGCATGTGAGTTAGGGTGCATTATTGGTGAGTTATAATGCATTATTGGTGAGAGGTGGGGTAGCTTGAGGGGAGAGAGAAAGGAGAAAGGACAAGGGGAAGAGAGAGGGGGTTGACCTTTTGAGTGGAGGAGAGGAAAAGGGACACCCGGCGGGGCAACAGTGAAGAAAAAGGAGGCAAGGTGGGGATGGGCTACCCCACAGGCATGAGGTGGCCTATTTTACCTTTCTTATATATTTACATAATCATACTTTATTTTTTTCTTACTTTTTTCCAATGCCTTTTATCACTCCCTCCATAAGAGGGGGTTTTCATGGGTGGAGACGAGAGAAGAGGGGTATGGGAGCTTGGCTTGTGAAAAGCCCCCATCATTAGCCCTCCCCTTTTGGCTAGAGGCATTCATGTCTCTAGCTCATCTGTTTGATCATTATCGTCGGAGGTGGTGGCTGATGGTGTGTCCTCATCTGGAATGTCAATTGGTGGAGCCTGGTAAAATCGAAGAAAATAAGGTTTAAGTCGCCAACCATTTACCCTGGTTTTATGAAGTTTTCCATCAGCCTCCATAAGCTGGTAGCTTCCATTGGCATACTTTTTCCTGATGATGAAAGGGCCTTCCCATCGGAGCAGGAGTTTCTTATCCTTGCGCGTGTCGAAGCGATTGTCGTAGCGGAGCACCAACATTCCTTTCTTCAATTCTTTTTCCGGAGATGCTCGTTAAAGCTAAGCCGTTTATGCTCTGCTTGTGCTGCATAATAATTTATTGCTTCTTCTCTGTCCAGCTGCAGTCTTTCCAAGTTGATGATGTGATCTCTCAAATGCATGTTGGGTTGTTGAAGTTGGCTTGCCATTACTCTGAGACTTTGTAGTTGCACTTCAATGGGCAAGATTGCTTCCTTACCAAATACTAGATGATACGGTGTGAATCCCAAGGATGTACGAAATGAAGTTCTGTAGGCCCATAAAGCTGGTAGTAGATACTTATCCCAGTCTCCAGGATGATTGTTTACCTGCTTGGTAATAATTTTAGAAACCATTCCATTTACCTTTTCAACTAGGCCATTACATTGAGGGTAATATGGTGAAGAGTGCCTCCTTGTAATGCCCAGTTTCTGCATTAATTCTCCTACCAAGTCTGCTCTGAAACCTGGCCCTCTATCAGAGATGATCTCTAAAGGTGTGCCAAACCTACAGCATATGTGCTCGTAGATAAATTTAGCTACCTCTACCGCTGTGATTCTAGTGGTGGCTGTAGCCTCTGCCCATCTAGTCATGTAGTCGACCCCCATGATAATGTAGAATTTTCCTGAGTTGGCCCTAGGTAATGGCCCAATGGCACCCCATTTTTCAAATGGGCCATATGAGAGAATAGGTGTCTGTGGTTCAGGCATAAGTGACCTAGTGCCGGCCTTTTGACACAACTTACATGTTTTGCACCAGTGGTGTACATCACGGTTGAGGCTAGGCCATATGAAGCCTGCCTGCAAGATTTTCCTACTTGTTATGTCTAGGGCAAAGTGACCACCACAAACCCCATCGTGACAACTAGCAATTACTCCCGTGATTTCCTGAGAGAGAGGGACCTTCCTGAGTATTTGGTCCTTATCCTTACAGTACAAACCATCATTGATGAGTCGATACCTTGTGGCCTTCCGCGTCAGCCATTGCTTCTGTCCCTTTGTTAAATCTGATGGGCATTCTCCTGTTTCCAAAAAATGCATGATGTCAGGCAAGGCATCACTGCCTTGAAATAGAGGGAGCTTTAGCTTTATTGCTCCAACCACCACTTCCTGTAGTCTTTCACTTGCTAGGGCATCTGCTTCTTGGTTTTGAGCCCTTGGGATATGGTGTATTTGAACTTCTTCAAACTTACCCAACAAGGTTTTTACACCACTTAAGTGAGTCCTTAAACTAGGATTCTTGCATGTCCATGCTCCATTTACTTGCCTTAGCAGAAGTAGAGCATCCCCAAATACATTAAGGCGTTGTACACCTTGCGAGACGCACCATTGTAGACCCTTGGTTAGTGCTGCATACTCAGCTTCATTGTTAGAATGTGAATCTAACCACCAGTGAGTCCTTAAACTAGGATTCTTGCATGTCCATGCTCCATTTACTTGCCTTAGCAGAAGTAGAGCATCCCCAAATACATTAAGGTGTTGTACACCTTGCGAGACGCACCATTGTAGACCCTTGGTTAGTGCTGCATACTCAGCTTCATTGTTAGAATGTGAATCTAACAATTGGCCCAACGAAAATACCTTTGTCCCTTTGTCATCAAAGACCACTATGCCTGCAGCTGCTTTGTCGGACGCTCGCTTGTAGGCTCCATCAAAGTAGAGAGAGTATGCTTCTTCTACCATCGGTGGTACTGGAGGTAATCGGACTTCTCCTTCCTTAGATTGCTTCTCCTTCCTTTCAAAGACTTGGTAGGTCATGAGTCCCCCCAAACTTGCCCTTGTCGTGCTTTCTACCTGTACCGTGTAGTCAAACTCTTGCAGACGAACTAGCCATTTAGTAATTCTAGCAGACACATCCATGTGTTGTACAACATAGGGAAATATTTCATCCGTGGTTAGAATCACAAATTGCTTAGGCAGCAAATATGACCTAAACTTTGTAGTTGCAAATCTAAGAGCTAGGACTAAGTGTTCCACATGGGTGAAACCTTTCTCTCCTACTGTCATCACTCGACTAGAGAAGTAGATTGGCCTCATGAAAGATGTCGTCCTATCCTTTTGGAGTAGCACAGCCCCCAATGAGTCATCACCAACACTTGAGGTGACATAGAATTTTTCATCCCACTTAGGTGGTGAGATAGTTGGCAGAGTGGCTAAGACCTCCTTTACCTTGTTGTAGTGATGTTCGCTTTCCTCGTCCCAAGTGAAAGTTGATCTTTGAGTGAGTTGTTGCAGTGGTAGAACAAGTTGTGATAGTAGATGTATGAATCTACTTAAGTACCTCACCTTCTGTAGAAAAGAGACCAGTTGACGTGCGGTCGTTGGTGAAGGTAGGGCTATGAGTGCGGACACCTTACTTGGGTCGGCGTTGATACCTTTTGCTGAAATTTCATGGCCTAGTAGAATGACTTTACTCTCCCCAATGTGGCATTTATCCACATTTAATTGCCCACCTAGGCTCTGCAACCTGGCCAAACCTTCAGTTACCTTTTCTAAATGTGAAATACGGGAGCTATATATACAAAAAATCATCAATGAACACTCTTATGGATGTTCCAAAGAACGGTTGAAAAACATATGTGACATATCTTTGGAATGTGGTAGGTGCATTTGTGAGACCAAATGGCATAACCCTGTATGCAAAACAACCCCATGGCGTGATAAAAGTGGTTTTTAGCTGATCTTCCAAGGCTATGCATATTTGAAAGTATCCTGAATAACCATCACAGACGGTATAGCATTCAAAACCCGCTACTTCATTCAGAATTTCATCCAAGAAAGGGAGAGGAAAGTGGTCTCTCTTTGTAGCTGCATTTAGTGGTTTGTAGTCAACACAGACCCTCCACTTACCATTCTTTTTAGGTGTCACCACTACGGGTGACACCCATTTTGAGTTTTCTACAGGATAGATGAATCCTGCCTTCAGCAGTTTCCTTACCTCGGCCAAGAGTGCCTTTTCTTGTATGACCCCCAGTCGTCGTAGCTTTTGCACAACTGGTTTTACCCCTTCCTTCAGCTTAATATGATGTTCCACCACTGTAATGCCTGTGATTCTTTCATAGTTGTCAATGAACAGGTTAGGAAATCCCATCAACATTTGCAAAAAACTATCTTTCTCCTCAAGTGTTAATTCCGTAGACAACATACCCTTCAACCTACTTCCTCCTAGGCCAGGTGATTTGCTCTCCTCTTCATTGGGTTTCCCTTTTGGTGATGGATCACCAGTTGTGCTTACCCTTTGTGGATCCTTCATAATGATACCCATCACATCAATGGAACTGTCACTTTCGTCGGTGGATGTGGTCTCCTCCTCAGAACTGGAAGATTCGCTAGTGGTTTCATCTGCCGATGTTTCCAGATTCATTTGCTTCTGCTTGCCAATCCTCATGTCGTAGTAGATTGTCTCCCCTTTCTTACCGGTCATGCGTAGAAGGCCAGTACCCCAGTCCTGTTTTGCCTTCATGGCCATCAACCATGGCCTTCCCAAAATTAGTGGATAGCCCTCCCCCTTAGTAGGCATTACAAAAACATCTACCTCTACCTCAGTGTTGAAAGCTTTGATTTTCACGACACTTACCACACCCACACACTTTACTTTTGCGTTGTTTGCCATCTTTGCCTTGCATGGAGAAGGCCTATCAACCTCGAGCCCTAATCGAAGCATCATAGCTTCGCTCATTACACAGATTTGTGCACCTCCATCAATGTAGGTGTTTCCAACCCTCTTTCCTTTTATGTTTACGTCGACAATTGGAAGGATGTCATCCATGTTGCATCCCAAAATTGCTCCGGCTACCTTTGTTTTGGAGCGTCTTGTACTTACCATTTTAGACCATTGTCACCTTACTTTTGGTGCAAGATGTAGCAGTTGTGGCCATGTAATCTTCGGTCCTTGCTCTTCCACATCCAATGTTAGATCATAAGGCTTAGAACTTTCCCCTAGTTGGAAGTCGGTGATGCCCAATTTCCGTCGTGGCCTGGATGGCCTCTTGCTAGTTTCTCCTCTCATGCTTCTCTCATCATCTGATTGTGTAGCTTTCTCCCTCCTAGCTCTTTTCACAGTCATGGCTTCAAGTGGTTCTAAAAAGGTTACCTTCTCCTTACCCTTGTCCCTCTCCTTTGCTCTGGGTGGATCCACTACTACGGCTTTTCCTTTCTCTTCTAGCCTTATGATGTTTACAGGGCGATCAGGTGGTGGGGCTGGTGGAAGAGGTGGGATGGATGCTTGTAGTGGTGTCTGGGGTGGACGTAGAATTTGTGTTGGTGGGGGTGGTGCTCGTGGTGGAGGTGTTCTTTCTCTAGGGGGTGACAATTGGTTCCTCCTACCTCCTCTATTATAGTTTTGTCGTGGTTTGGGACAGTAGTACATACCGTGACCGTCTTCTCCGCAGTTGTAGCAATGATACTCCCTGTTTTGTCGTCGTGCTCTTCTAGGGTCTTGATCTCTTTCTTGACTCCTCCCTTGCTGTATTAAGTGGACAGACAAATTCTGCAGTTGGTCAGTAATATGGGCCAACATATCTTGTTGGTCATCTCTTACCCCAAGAGCCGGTGGTGGTGGTATGGTGGTTGTCGTAGTTGCTGGTCGACGCGATGTTCCTGCTTCTGTTGACTCCGTTTCTTTGGCTTTCATTCGCAGCTTCTTGTCCTTAAGGCGAGCAATCTCAACGGCTAACTCGTACGTAGCCGGGAATCTACCTTTCACCTTCTCCTTGAGAAGCGACCATAAGCCATGCGTGAACCGATCTTTTTTTAGGAAATCGGGTGCAGCTTCCCCCCTTGCCAGTGACTCAACCCACCGTTCCCACAAATCCACAAATTTGGACTCATAGGTGGCATATTCTAAAAGACCCTCCCGCTTCAAGTCTCTCAACTTGTCCCATAACTTTTCTGAAGTGGTACCTCCCCCAAAGCGCCTCTTAAAAGCGGTTTTTAAGGGTTCCCAGTCATCCTTGGTTGCTTGTGGAAGTGCATTGTACCATGATCTAGCTTCTAGCTTCATGAGATGCTTAAAGATTCTAACCCGGGATTCATCCGTATCTTTGTTGCTCACTACACATGCTACTTCAAAGTCATCTAGGAAGTCTGTTACCAAATCCTCCCCCTTCTTTCCTTTAAATGTTGGAAATGCTACACTTGCCATGATTACTGAGAGAGAGCTAGAAAGACACACTGCTTAACTTGCAAAAGTTTTTTTCTTCTTTACAAGGAGGCGTGTATACCCTCTTATACTAGGACATAGATTAAAACTTCAAACGGTACATTGCCTTGTACCAAAGGTAAGACAAATGGTTGATCTGATGCCAGAACCTCCAAAAACCGCTCCCCACTCGGCATGGTGTCAATGACGTGCTGGTAGTGAGCCTTCAAATCCAGTATTACTTTGATTGAGCGTACACGTGTTGGTATGTGTGATCTGTCTTGAGGTAGGTTGTACTGATTCATGTGAAGCTTAGAGGTGCTTAGTCATTGTCCAAGCTTGTGGGAGAGGGTGGTGTTCTTTCCTGAAATAAACTCAGTAGATCCCTAGTTTCTCTAGTGAGAGTGTGAGCCAATGATTCCGTTATCTGTGTTGCAGCATCAGGTGCGACTTGAAAACTGACTGTGATAATTACCTCGGTGACTTGAGTTACCCGATTCTCAAAGTAGAATAGTGTTGATTCTCTATTGTGTAGAGCTCCTTCCATTTTGTTGTTGTGGGTTGGTTGTAGGTTGCGGACATGGTTTCGACCTTCTCCTTCTTCTTCTTGGCACTTGGCCTATGTATATCCACTGGGTTTGGCGTGTTGGTTGACTCTCCCACTGCAAATCGATTACCGTTACGCCTGGCACTCGAGCTTCGATGGAGATGCGGAGTTCGTCTAGTTGTGCTTGGAGCTCTTCTTCTTCTGTCGTCCAATTAGCAAATCCTGCTAGCCATTCATCCATTCACAATAGTTTAGGGGTTTCAGTCTTGTAAACTGAAGGGTTTCATGAAAAGATCCTCCGTGGGGGTACCAAATGACGGGTGCAAAGCGAACCCCGAACCCCCGACGGCCTCTAAAACACCGGGGACCGAATGGCGCGTCTCGAGCCTGTCATGGTAAAGCAAACAGGGGGCACCACCTAGCTTCAGCGGCTAGGACGCAAACAACACACCACCATAACAAAGTTTTCATCCAAGAGAGATGGATGCTTGGGAGTAATGATGAAGAGGAAAGGGAATGAGATCAAGTGAGAGAGAGAGAGAGAGAGAGAGAGAGAGAGAGTGTCATAATAATCAATATCTAATTCTCCTAAATGATTTTCTCATATTAAACTGATCATTTAATGTGGGGAAGTGCCAAGGGAGAAAAAGCTAGAATATTGGTTAAGCTAACAGACCGGCCACAGTTAGGGATCCAAAGGAGGGAAAATAGGGATCCAAAGGGGGGGCCATCTGCAAAAGAGCCATGTGAAACAATGGGCCAAAAAGACCCTAAGGTTCAGCCCATTAAGACTTCCAAAATGCTAAGGTTCCAAAATTCAAAGGTTGTGTCCAAAGGTCAACCCTAGGAAAAATTGGATGCTTTGTGTGTGCCCTAAAAGTCTTTCCACATCCCTACATGGGAGGGGGTGAGCCCCAAAGCTAGGGGATGAGAGAGAAAGCCACACACACACACACAGGCTCCCTTTACACAAAGGGAATGAGGGACACATGTCAGCTCCCTAGGCCAGATGCCCACAAGGTGTGCCCAATTCCTATTGGAAGACCCTTGAGTGGACCAATGAGAATTAAGCTAGAGTAAATCTAGTTTAATTAATTTAAAAACATTTAATAAAAGAAACCAATGAGAATTAAGTCTCCTAGAAGACTATTGGGCAGTCTCCCAAGGGGTCCAATGAGCATTCAGGAGCCCCATGGCTTGCCTGATTCCTATTGGCCAGGAGGCAAAGGGGTCCAATGAGAGTTTAGTTTAATTATTTAATTACCTAAAGCTCTCACAAGAGGGGAAAGGGGGACACATGTCAAAAGGCTATCACTTATGCTGCTTAATTCCTATTGGCTTGACCTGGGGAGGTCCAATGAGGCAAAAGCCAGACCTAATTAGCAGCTAGGGCTCGCCCAAGAGAGAGGGGGGGCTGATTTTTGCTTGGCATTGACACACACACACTCACACTTGACCATGTGTGAAGGAAGAATACTCTATCTCCTCCCAAGCTTTAATGGAGAGCTCATCACCTACTCCAAGCTTGTGAGATAGAAGCCTACATCAACACTCTCTTGGCATATGGATGCAAATCCAACCAAGAGCCAAGCTTCAATGCATGCTCATCTTCTCTACCAAGCTAATTACTAAGCTAAGCTATGCTAATATGAGTGATTATGTGAGGAGATGTACATCTTTCTCGTAAGATACTTCTTTTTCTTCTCAATCTACTCTCATACCCTGCTAGCTCTCACCATCTTCGAAGGTGTGTGAGGTCTTGGGTCTGAGAACGGGGATAATTCAAGTTGTGTTTGATTAAGTGTTTTGCTTGGTGTATGAAGCTTCCATCTTCATTGCACTAGCTAGTCTTGAAGGAACACAAAGAATTGTATTGTACAATGTCTCTCTTGATGGGAGAAACCATAATACAAAGCCTTTTGGAGGGGGGACCGGCTCCATGCAAATCCGGTCCTCAACTGTTGTCAATAGCTTAATTGCTCTCTCTTTTGAAAGTATTGTCGATGCTATCTAACTAGGTGTTATGCTTTTTGTTGCTCTCTCCACCCAAGCACTCTTGTAATTCTCATTAGGAATCTATTCTAATGAAATGCCCACTATATTCATGCTAATTTCCGCTACACATAAGATTTTAGGCCATTAAATGTTACAGAGAGAGAGAGAGAGAGAGAGAGTGAGGGAGGGGGTATAGCGGCTTAGTACTTAGGCACCACAAAAGGATGGCGAATCCTCACACCCTTCACACATACACAAGCTCACTCCAAAACACAAGACTAGGTGACGATTCCGTACACCTCACATGGGCAAAACACTGCAAGAAAACATACTCACAAAACCTCAAGCTTTATTTAGAGAATTAGGCGATGAAATGGGGAGCATAGGGAAGGGGAATGAGAAGGGAGAGAGTGGTAGAGCACATGGCGGATAGGTGGGAGTTGATGGCGAAGACTCGCACGAGGATTATGGCCATCATCCTTCATTTAGTTGCCCTTCATCTTCCATAGCCAAGGGTGTAGATGTCATGCTCAAGACAAGCATGGTGATTGCGGTGATGGTGATGGTGATGGTGTGGGTGTGTGTGTGTGCACTAGGCACACACAGTGCATAGTGTGTTCTTTGGTGATGTTGTGTGTGTTTGTGTGATGGTGACCCCTCTTTATATAGGGGAGGAGGGGGGGAGGAATTCTAGAATTTAGAAATGAAGAAATCATTATCTACATAGGCCATGTGACTGTGGGCCCCACTTGTCTGGCTGTGTGTATATGTGCCAGAACAACAGTCTCATGAGAGAGAGACTAAGAAAGAGAGATGGGTTAATGAAAAAAAGTGAGAGGTGACATGGAGAATAAAGTAATTACAAGAGGGGAGAGAGGGGAGTGTGTTCAGAGGTGAATCTGTGTGTGAACACAAGAAAAATCAGGTAACCACCGGGTGGGGATGGGTCTGTGGGCACCTTTTTCAGTGAAACTGAGTGTGTGTGAGTGTGGGGGAGGTTATTTAGCTACAAGACAAGAGACATGGCACCCTTTAGAGAGAGAGGGGGGTATTTGGGTCATGGGATATGATAGGAGAGAGAAAGAGGGGGTGGGGTATACTATTTTGGAAGATAGGGTAAGTTGCATGTGAGTTAGGGTGCATTATTGGTGAGTTATAATGCATTATTGGTGAGAGGTGGGGTAGCTTGAGGGGAGAGAGAAAGGAGAAAGGACAAGGGGAAGAGAGAGGGGGTTGACCTTTTGAGTGGAGGAGAGGAAAAGGGACACCCGGCGGGGCAACAGTGAAGAAAAAGGAGGCAAGGTGGGGATGGGCTACCCCACAGGCATGAGGTGGCCTATTTTACCTTTCTTATATATTTACATAATCATACTTTATTTTTTTCTTACTTTTTTCCAATGCCTTTTATCACTCCCTCCATAAGAGGGGGTTTTCATGGGGTGGGGACGAGAGAAGAGGGGTATGGGAGCTTGGCTTGTGAAAATCCCCCATCAGCACTTCTGCATGATGTGCACTGTATATTTAACATTTTTACTTTGTGCCTTGAAGGAGTACGAGCGGAAGTGCGAGAAGAAGAGCACGACGATATGGTGAACTCGCTCTACTGTAATGTGTAGAGCATAGTGAGTTCTTATTAGGTTTTTTACAAAAGAATATGTGTACATACCTGGCCGCCCGCCCACTTACCTGGGCGACCACATTGGCTTTATACCCCAACAACCTCCCACTTAAAGTCCAATGTGGTACTTTAAGTGTGAGAGAAGCTACTATACAAGCTAATATACAAGAGATGTAGAGAAGTGATGTACTACCCTACACCTAACTGCTTGCGAAAATGCGCAAAGCTCTCTGAGGGAAGTCCTTTTGTAAGTAGATCAGCAGGATTTTCTGTGGTGTGAACTTTGACAAGCTGAAGTTGCTTATCCTCGAGCATTTCCCTGATGAAATGATACTTCACATCCACGTGCTTTGTCTTTGAGTGATAAACTGGATTACGAGCCAATTGTATAGCACTTTGACTATCACAATATAACACAGGCATCTCTTCTTTGATTCCCAAATCTGTTACTAGTCGATTGAGCCAAATTGATTCTTTGCATGCCTCTGATGCTGCAACATATTCAGCCTCTGTAGTAGACTGAATAACACAATCTTGTAATCTAGAACGCCATGATATTGCTCCACCAGCCAATGTAAAGACATACCCTGACGTAGACCTTCGGTTGTCTAAGTCACCTACATAATCTGAGTCTGTAAAACCCTTTACACTTAGCTCCTGACTCCCATAGCATATACGCATACTCTTTGTAGCTTTCAGGTATCTCAATATTCCTTTCACTGCCTCCCAATGTTTCTTGCCTGGGTTTGACATGTATCGACTTACTACTCCCACTGCAAATGCAATGTCTGGGCGAGTAGCAATCATTGCATACATCAAACTACCCACTGCAGACACATATGGAATCTTATCCATTTCAGCCTGTTCTTCCTCAGACACAGGACAATCTTGTTTGCTAAGTTTCACATATGGTGGCAATGGAACACTCAGTGCCTTTCCCTTCTCCATATTGAAACGATGCAAAACCTTGTCAATATACTCTGTTTGAGATAACCAAATCAACTTCTTTGATCTGTCTCTCTCAATGCGCATACCAAGTATATGACTTGCCTCACCCATGTCTTTCATGTCAAACGATTTTGCCATCTTTGACTTCAAAGCTGAAATTTCTTCCAAGTGCTTGCCAGCAATCAACATGTCATCCACATACAAAATAAGGATCAGCCAACTACCATCCTTAGCCTTCTTTGTATATAGACAATGATCAAATTCACTACGTTTGTAGCCTTGAGAAAGCATAAACTTGTGGAATTTATGGTACCATGCCCTCGGTGATTGTTTTAAGCCATAAAGACTCTTTAACAACTGGCATACCCAATCTTCCTTGCCTTTCTCAACAAACCCTTCTGGCTGCTGCATGTAAATTTCCACATCTAAATCACCATGCAAGAACGCTGTCTTGACATCCATTTGGTGCAACACCAAATCTAATATGGAAACCAATGCAAGAAAGCATCTCAATGTAGTCATCTTGACCACCGGAGAGAAGACTTCATCAAAGTCAATGCCTTGTTCTTGCTTAAAGCCCTTGGCAACAAGCCTTGCTTTGTACTTTGGCTGACTATCATGAGCGGTGATCTTATACCTGTAAACCCATTTACAGGGTAGAGCCTTTTTGCCCCGTGGTAATTTAACTAGCTTCCATGTCTGGTTTTTATGCAGAGCTGTCATCTCTGACTGCATGGCCATTTGCCAATATCCGGAGTCCTTCATTTGCATTGCTTCCTTGTAACATGAAGGCTCATTGCAATCAGTCAACATGACATAGTTCATAGATGGAACAAACCTATCAGGAGGTCACGTGACACGTCCAGATCTACGCACAATAGGTGGCTCAGGCTCAGCGACAACCTGTGGTTCCACTCTATCCTGTCCTTGCTCCTCTTGAGCCCTGACATTTTGTCTTGCACGTGCAGGTCCATCTTCTTGGAAGACAACTCTTCTAATCTCCTCAACCCTCTCTGGTTTAGAATGATATTTGGATTCATTAAAGTGAACATCATTGCTGCGGACAACCTTTCTGGATTCGGGATCCCAAAGTCTGTACCCCATCTCACCAGAATTACCATAGCCTAGAAAGATGCACTTTCTACTCTTTGGCTCAAGTTTGTTCCTAAATTCTTTTGGAACGTGAGTATATGCCTCACAGCCAAAGACTCTGAGATGTTTGTATGAGGGCATTTTGCCTAACCATACCATCTCTGGCACTGAATCCTTCTGCAAAACCTTGCTAGGAGATCTATTTACAAGATGAACAGCTGTTGATACAGCTTCAGCCCAAAACCCATTTGGCAGCTGTGCATTAGACAACATACTTCTGACCTTCTCTTGTATGGTCCTATTCATCCTCTCAGCAACACCATTTTGAGGAGGATATTAAGGAGCAGTAAGTTCACGTTTTATACCTTTTGACTCACAAAAGTCCTGAAAGGCCTTTGAAACATACTCTCCACCATTGTCAGTGCGTAAGCATTTAAGCTTCTTGCCACTCTGATTCTCCACAAGTGTCACAAACGTTTTGAAAACACTAAACGCTTCATCCTTGTGCTTGAGAAAGTAAACCCATACTTTCCTCGGGTAATCATCTATAAATGTCATAAAGTAAGAAGCTCCCCCTAGAGATAGGTTAGGCATAGGTCCACACAAATCACTATGAACAAGTGCCAACTGTGTATCTCTTCTACTGCTTCTATGCTTATGTGGCTGTTGTGTTTGCTTACCATACAGACAATGTTCACAGAATTCAAAATCATTAAATGAAAAGCCAGGCAAATAACCAGAACGAGACAAGATTTCCATTCCCTTCTTGGACATATGTCCTAACCAGCTATGCCACAAAGAAACGTTCGGCTGCTCGGTTACATTGATTACATTTTTAGAGACATTTGATACATAAATCATGTAAAGTCCTCCAAACTTTACTCCATGTGCTACTGTCATAGAAACCTTGGATATCTTCCACATGTTCTGTCCAAAAGTGGTGACGTAGCCAGCATCATCAAGTAAACCTGTGCTGATCAAGCTCTTTGTAATTGCGGGAACATGTCTCACATTCTTCAGCGTGAAAGAAGAGCCATTCTGAAACTTCAATTGAACATCTCCAACACCTAAGATCTCACATGTCTGCCCATTGCCTAGCCGAACATGATCTTTGGTGGTCACATAAGAGGTAAACCACTCCTTGTTTGGAGACACATGAAGTGATGCCCCTGAGTCTATAATCCAGTCACTCAGTGCATTTCCATCAGATGCTGTAAGAAGAGCTGAGTCCATTGTATTCTTCAAGAAGTAGATGTCTCCTGCCACTAGACTGTCATCCTCTGCAACAGTGTTTGTCACATTTATTTCTTGAATCTTCACTGAGGACTTGTTCTTCTCACTATGGTCTTCAGCTTTCTCTTTGTCTTTTTCTGCTTTCCATTCTCTGCAGTCTCTTTTCATGTGACCCTTCTTGCCACAATTGTAGCATTCTATGTCACTCTTGCCTTTAGCACTGCGGGACTTGCTACGAGACTGATTCCTCTTTCCACCTTTGTACTTTTCTTTGGTCCTTCCCCTGACAACTAAGGCTGTTCCTTTGCCTTTGTCCATTGTCTTTCTATTGGTTTCTTCAGTAAGCAGATTTCCTTCTACACCTGCTATGTTCAAACCATATGGAGGTGCAGAATTACTCAAAGCTGTGCGAAAAGTGTCCCAGCTTTCCGGCAATGTGATCAACAGGAACATAGCTCTAACAGGTTCATCAAACTTGACACCTTGAGCTGACAACTAACTATAGATTGTTTTGAATTCATTCAGATGATTGGACATAGGTGTTCCTTCTTTCATCTTCAAGTCAACAAGCTTCTTAAGTCAGTAAACCTGTGAAGCTTCACTCTGCTTCTCATAAAGATCACTCAGCTTTAACCATGCTTGATAAGCCGACATCTCGTCTGCTACATTGAAGTAAACGCTTTCTGCCAAAGTCAGCATAATGGTAGAAAGTGCCAATTCATCCATTTCGCTCCATTCATCTTCGTCTATATCTTCTGGTTTTATCCCCTTGAGCTTTATAGGTTTTATCTGCTTCTTTTGTACCAACACGTGCCAAATCTGCTTCTTCCACAATGGGAAATTGGTTCCATCCAGCTTCTTGATATTGTAAAGAGCAGTGTCCTGTGATCCAGCCATAGCTACGCTTCACAGTAGTTTAATTTTCTGGGAAAAATTCGGCAGAGTTTCCCCTGTAAACTGACCTCTGAACCAATATCAACCTGTCAAATGAACCAAGAAAGCTTCAGATTTTGCAGAAATTTTGGCAGAGTCTCCATTGTAAAATGGCTCTGGTGTACTAAAAACAGACCAAAAAACAGCTCAAAAAACACTGTCTCTCTGACACTGTAAGCTGCGGGTAAACCTATCATGCACCTGTACTGTCTCTCACTGTCCTGTAAGCATAGACTGCGACAATGGTTCAACGGCAGTAAAGCAAAGATGCAATCCCAACTGTCTAACTCACAGTCAATACATCCTAGCTGCCTATCTAAGGGTGCTCGAGGGATCGCTCCAAGACCTGTATCACCGAAAGGATCTCAACATTCGAGAATCCCCCAGCTCAATAAAACCTCACTCGACCCTCAACAAAGGCTGCAGTAAATCTGACAGTACATAGACTTCCCACAAAGTCATACATCCACAAATTTCCCACTGTATGCTGTAACCGCTGCGGCGGTTGTTTGCTGCGTGACTCACAGCCAGCAAACCCTCAACATACATACATCATCTCTGACAATACATCCCATGTGGAAGTACCTGCAATGTCACGATGAAATTTGGAATATCAAGCAGCAAACACAAGCTACCTGATGAACTAGTGGATGTCGCCTACAGTCTGTGTGTAGATGCGCACGTGTCGTATGTGACACGCCTCCAAGAACTATGAGCCGGCCTTCGATGTGTAGACATCCACAAATCAACACTCTGGGAGTGTCGATATCCTCAGCACCTGCAGTCGTAGGCCGAAAACCCCAAATTTGTAGAGTCGGATCTGCACTCGTCGAGACCACTTAGTCGAAAATGGCTTGCGCAGACCTTTGTCGAAGCCGAACGGTGGCCGAACTGACCTCAGAATGAAATTCTGACAACACCAAGCCCTTCTTCTCACCATGGTCTTCAGCTTTCTCTTTGCCTTTTTCTGCTTTCCATTCTCTGCAGTCTCTTTTCATGTGACCCTTCTTGCCACAATGGTAGCATTCTATGTCACTCTTGCCTTTAGCACTGCGGGACTTGCTACGAAACTGATTCCTCTTTCCACCTTTGTACTTTTCTTTGGTCCTTCCCCTGACAACTAAGGCTGTTCCTTTGCCTTTGTCCATTGTCTTTCTATTGGTTTCTTCAGTAAGAAGACTTCCTTCTACACCTGCTATGTTCAAACCATCTGGAGGTGCAGAATTACTCAAAGCTGTGCGAAAAGTGTCCCAACTTTCCGGCAATGTGATCAACAGGAACATAGCTCTAACAGGTTCATCAAACTTGACACCTTGAGCTGACAACTGACTATAGATTGTGTTGAATTCATTCAGATGATTGGACATAGGTGTGCCTTCTTTCATCTTCAAGTCAACAAGCTTCTTAAGCCAGTATACCTGTGAAGCTGCACTCTGCTTCTCATAAAGATCACTCAGCTTTAACCATGCTTGATAAGCCGACATCTCGTCTGCTACATTGAAGTAAACGCTTTCTGCCAAAGTTAGCATAATGGTAGAAAGTGCCAATTCATCCATTTCGCTCCATTCATCTTCGTCCATATCTTCTGGTTTTATCCCCTTGAGCTTTATAGGTTTTATCTGCTTCTTTTGTACCAACACATGCCAAATCTGCTTCTTCCACAATGGGAAATTGGTTCCATCCAGCTTCTTGATATTGTAAAGAGCAGTGCCCTGTGATCCAGCCATAACTACGCTTCACAGTAGTTTACTTTCTTGGGAAAAATTCGGCAGAGTTTCCCCTATAAACTGACCTCTGAACCAATATCAACCTGTCAAATGAACCAAGAAAGCTTCAGATTCTGTAGAAATTTCGGCAGAGTCTCCTTTGTAAAATGGCTCTAGTGTACTCAAAAACAGACCAAAAACAGCTCAAAAAACCACTGTCTCTCTAACACTGTAAGCTGTGGGTAAACCTGTCCTGCACCAATACTGTCTCTCACTGTCCTGTCACTGTCCTGTAAGCATAGACTGCGACAATGCCTCAACGGCAGTAAAGCAAAGATGCAATCCTAACTGTCTAACTCACAGTCAATAAATCATAGCTGCCTATCTAAGG
The DNA here is from genome assembly GCF_014529385.1 of Adiantum capillus-veneris. Taxonomy (NCBI): domain Eukaryota; kingdom Viridiplantae; phylum Streptophyta; class Polypodiopsida; order Polypodiales; family Pteridaceae; genus Adiantum; species Adiantum capillus-veneris. The sequence goes on along the minus strand of NC_140954.1, from coordinate 105,050,443 downwards.
GTGCTCGAGGGATCGCTCCAAGACCTGTATCACCGAAAGGATCTCAACATTCGAGAATCCCCAAGCTCAATAAAACCTCACTCGACCCTCAACAAAGGCTGCAGTAAATCTGACAGTACATAGACTTCCCACAAAGTCATACATCCACAAATTTCCCACTATATGCTGTAACAGCTGCGACGATTGTTTGCTGCATGACTCACAGCCAGCAAACCCTCAACAGACATACATCATCTCTGACAATACATCCCATGTGGAAGTACCTGCAATGTTAGGATGAAATTTGGAATATCAAGCAGCAAACACAAGCTACCTGATGAACTAGTGGATGTCGCCTACAGTCTGTGTGTAGATGTGCCCGTGTCGTATGTGACACGCCTCCAAGAACTGTGAGCCGTCCTTCGATGTGTAGACAGCCACAAATCAACACTCTGGGAGTGTCGATATCCTCAACACCTGCAGTCGTAGGCTGAAAACCCCAAATTTGCAGAGTCGGATGTGCACCCGTCGAGACCACGTAGTCGAAAATGGCCTGCGCAAAACTTTGTCAAAGCCGAACGGTGACCGAGATGACCTCAGAATGAAATTCTGAGCACACCGAGCTATAATCTCTATCACTTGATGCACTTAACTTTGTGTCCTCTCGTAAACTTAAAAGCATTTTCAAAACGTATATGCTTCTCAATATCATGTTTGTTTAATCATTCATTGCTACAACATTGTATAGCAAGGCCCACCAAGCAAGACTAGTTAAAGAGAGAGGTACATAAATGTCAGCACCCTTTCACAAAAGCCTAAAAAGTTTATTATCATTAACTTGCCATGTGACACTAATATGCAAGTTTTATCCAATGGTTTAAAAATGCACCCAAAATCCAACCCTTTACTAAAGACTACTTATATAGTCCAAAAAGAGTCAAGGTGCATCGCAAACCTCATGGAAAGCATGACTGTCTCCCCATTCCTCTCAATAGCCTTATGTAGGCCACAATGAACTTCCTCTCACCTTGTTATGGGAGGCCATTCTTGAGTGGGCCAAAAGTAGTTTGAAAAGAAAGTAGTTTGAAAAGAGGCAAGGTGCATTGCAAACCTCATGGCAAGCACGAAGGTCTAGCCATTCCTCTCCATAGTCTTATGTAGACCATTATTGAACTTTGTTATGGGTGGCCCTTCTTGAGTGGGGCCAGAAATAGTTTAAAAAGAGGCAAGGTGCATTGCATACCTCATGGCAAGCACGCCATTCCTTACCTTGCCTTGCCTGCGACAATCTAAATTACAGAACGACAACACAGCACAGACCTTTGGCTGCCACACTCCACGTGTCTTCTCGACAAGGATGTCTACAGATGTTGTGGCCATAGCAGGGAAAAACGCACTGCTTGCTGAACAGAGCAAGGGCCCCCAAGCAGAAATGCCGACAATGTCCAATTTGATGCAGACTGAAGAGTTCAAGGACGCCTACTCAGAGATGTCCACCTTGCCAATTGCTGCCGCGCTGGCCGCCTCTGCGACTAGCGATTCATCGGAGCTTTCTAGCTCTTTAACTTGCAGGCTTCTCGACAGGTCCACCAAGAAGAGCGTTTGCCTGTTTCACTGTAGTGAAACTGAGGATCTTGCTCGCCGCATTGCTGCTGAGTCAGACACCATAGAGCTCAAAGCCATCAATTGGGGGTATGCAAACAGCACTCTTCCTCTTTCGATTGCTTTTGGCTATGTTCTCGTGTTGTGCTCCATATAAGAAGTCCCCTTGTTTGTGTACTCTTGCCGGGACATTTTTGACACCTTAAGAACCTCATGGCACTCTCACCTGCGTTGTGCAATAGACTGCAGTAGCCCTGGATTATTATTTGGCCCTTGACTGCTAGCTGATAAGCATACATGCTAATTTTCCCTATTTAATGCTTCTGCTAGTGCTAGGCTTTATTATGGCTGAGTCTGCCCTGCATCTCTAGAGTTATGACAGAAACTTGGTGTATAGATCTTTGTATTGATGTATGCTCGTGTGTGTATCTGTGATGTGGGTGTGTAGGAGCCTACGTTAGTACCTAGTTCTACACCCACTATTGGACACTCACGACGTTAGTGGGGATGTTGTAGTATCATGATTATATTGGGTTGTGGATGATTACCGTGAGTCTAAACCTTACACCTTCCTTTAAAGGTGAATTTGGGCTTATCCTTGATTCACATAGGTATATTTTTTAGTTGTATAGTGGACATGCATTTTACATTTCTGAAGTTTTCATCCGAGTTAAGATCAGTTGATTTTGAGTTAAGATCAGTTGATTTTGTGCTAATTCTTCCGTGGTGTGCATGCCCTGTCAACTACCTGATTTTTGTACTAATTTTTCCTATTTAAGGACATGCATACTTTACACTTGTGAAGTTTTGGTCCTTTGTTACGACCAATTGATATTATGCCGATTCTTCCATCTTCTGTGGTGCGTATGCCCCATCTACTACCTTATTTTTTATGCTAAGTTTACCTTTTTAAAGCGTGTGCTAGTGTTAGGCTTCATTATGGCTGAGTCTGCCCTGCATCTCTAGAGTTAAACTCGGTACAGGGATCTTTGTATTGATGTAGGTTGTGTGTGTGTGTGTGGGAGCCTATATTTTTATTTAGTTTTACACCCACTTTTGTATTATCTTGTGGATGACTACCGTGAGTCTATACCTTGCAACTTTCTTTAAAGGTGAATTTGGCCTTATCTTGGATTCATCTAGGTATATGCAGGTTACATCAGCATATGAAAAAGGATACTATGGTAGAGCACTTTCAATTGATGGTTGCATGATTGAGTGGACCAAGGTTTACCATCCCTGCATGAATTTACCATGCCAATGGTAGCAAATAGATGTCAATTCTACATTGGAGATGCAAAAATGGAAGGTGTAGAGGCACACTTAACTGAGTCCAAAAGATCTTGTTAACAACATTTCACCACTTTAATAGAGTTTTAGAAAGATGTCTGATGTCAAAATATGCTTCACGATTGTAAGCCTGCTTCCAAAGTGGAGAACAAAATGAAGTGGCATGGGAGCACTACAAAACCATCACAAAAATTAAACGCAACATAGCGATTACTATTTATCAAGGAAGTTTAGAAGAGATAGACTTCAACTTGTAAATACTGAACCTATATTAGGTAAGAATCCTTACTGATTTATAACATCCCCATGAATTAACACTTGCAATTAGGACTCATACGATGCACATCTAATGGGGATAACAGGGCTAAAAAATTGATGGTTGGTTAGATCAAACCATTCATGTGGGGATTGGCCACCAACTAAGAGTGAAGGTTTTTGTCGGTACCCTAGTTTTCCAATTTGTATGTTTTTTCGAGGTACAATTGATTGTCATTGTTGGTGGAGACTGTTCGTTATTTTTGGTTGGAGCTGATTCACACTCTCAAGGGTCAGTTCGAGAGACTTCAGGCAGCTCCGACCACATGCGAGAGCGCACAAAGGCTTTTATGCGACTCTATGGCCTTTCTTCACCATGGTCCAGGGTGCGCCCAGATGGCATTTCCGGCCACCTGCGTGGCTTTTTCATCCTCCCATTTTGTGATTTAGCCTCATAGTACTTATTTTGTTCGCTCACTGGGAGAGTCTTCCCATGCTTTTGATGTGGCCCTCTTTTGTAGAGGTGGTTTGTAGCCCTATGGGCAGGTTTTATTAACTAATAGAAGGATCTTTTTCTCCGGAAAAAAAGAACTTTTCATCTTTTCATGCTTTCGTGACAGTACCACATTTGGCAATACATATCAACCAAGCACTGCCAAGCATGACATCCTTCACCAACAACGCCGGCCCAGGTATCTTCTCCTTAATTCTCTCATCCATGTCAACAGCTTGCATAAGGCCACTGGCCTTCAAGGTGCAAGCATAGGTGAATGTATTTGGAGAAAAGCCTTCCATTTGCATCCGCTTCCAGAGCTAAGATGCTCGACACACTAGACATGGAGTGGCAGAGTTCCATCGCAAGAGAGCACTGTGATTAAACGTTGGTGTCCCTTTCGGTATTTCTCTCATGAGGACGTGGCAATTATTAACCATGTCACAAAGATGTGGCAACTGCTAACCTTGGTTGTTGGTTTCTTTCCAATGGGGTTTATTTTATTTGTTTTGAGACCCTCTTTTTGAAGTAGCAAACGGTCGGACATTGTATGGCCAATGTGAACGGTAGTTTCACCCGCAGACGGGAAGTGGTCGGCACTGGAATTCGTATGGTAAGAGGATGTCTAGGCTCATAGCAAGATCATATAGGTCCCCTCGTCGCACTTAGCAAGTTGGTGGATACTAGGAAGTGAACTCAATTAAGGCGTAAAGTCAAGGTGGGACTACCAACAAAAAGTATTCGACATTTGGGCCACATTGCACTTTTGGATGTGGTCCCAATGAGGATAGATGGTCATAAGACCAGTGGGAGCCCAACGGAAGCATCTCCTAAAATTTAGGGAGCTGCTATTTTGGGCCGTGAAATGTGTTCGCGTCATTACCTCCGGTATGACTAGGGGAACATTTTACAACTCTGCCGCGAAGTCAACTGGGCAACCGATCAGGATATTTTTAAGCGGCGAACCCGAAACGGGAAAATGCTTGTAAATGCGCCAAGTGTCACATTTTCATGGACTTTCCTCTTTTTGCAGAAGAATTGGCACTGAATTTAGAGAAGGGAGAGGCTTCATTTGCAATTTGTCACAGGTTAAGAGCTATGGAGGACTTCCTTTCCCTCTCATGTACAGTGTGGTGCTAGGAGTGATGCCCTGCACACTACACACTGCTCTCTCTCTCCCCTACGTGAAGTTATGTGATGCCCCACAAGAGGGCTACTCATTGGACTGATGTACAATTGTGTGGGTTCATGCTTTTGTGCTGAGGCAAGAGCCTCCTTGAGCAGGAATAGGGGTAGCTAGTTGCTGCTCCAAAGCAGGCACTGGTGAGGGTCATAACCTCACCATACAGGTGCAATATCAGCGCTGTGTATGCGCTGTAATTTTATTGTTTTTCAGCCATACGGACGCCAGGACCATTGGGAATCGTGCCCCGTTGGCAGAGGACAGTTAGGGGACTGTTTGGGGCTGAAAACAGGGCAAAAACCAGTAAATACAACATGCTGAATTTACTGTTTTTGGGCAGGAATCAGAGGGTATACGCCAATAGAAGCGAGTTCCAGCAGGGGAATTGGTTTCGCGCAAGTTTTGGGGTTGTTATGCTGCCGAAATTTGGCCAAAACAGGCGGTATCTAGTGGGATACAGTCAAAGGATTCCTAGGACTCTTCTTTGTACTTTACCCTCCTAAGGAATAAAGAAATACCGAAAGGGGCGCCAATTTTGGGGCCTACAGGTTGTCGGTGTCTGCTCGGAGCATTCTAGCTTCCGAGCTGTGTGTATTCAAGTGTTAATTCCCATCGCAGGTTCTCTTTGCAAAGTGCTCTGTGTGTGTGTGTCTAAAGTAAAGAATTTCGGGTGAAAGCCAACGCCTACCGCCCTACGGGCCGGTTTCATGGTTCCGTTGCCGGGACATCAATCACTTTTTCCTTAAAGAGTGAGCCTGGATTGTTTTGGGATAAAGACACAGAGTGCTGGAACGCGGGGATTACACTATGGCCGACAAGGGGAAGGGAATTATGGAAGAGGGTTCCTCTTCAAAGGACAGGCAGGAGATTCCTATGGTTTTTGAGATTGGCGAGAGCTCACGGCCAGGTCAGTCTGTACCTCCTGTCAACGTGAATGTCCCTCCAGTAGTACAGGGCTTTATGACTGGGCAACTTTAGGGATGATGCGTTCAAGACTTAGTTAGTTACCGCGGTGAATGTCTTTTCGCAGCTGGTGCAAAATCCGAGGTTTATGGAATTCTTGCAAGCGCCACCAGTGCAACAACAAAATAGGCAACCTACGCCGCGTACGGAGCTTGTTGATGCTTAAGCCCAGGTACTTCATGTGGCGCAGGAGGAAAGGGAACACTCGCATGTTGCGGAGTCGGGGGCTCCAAAGCAGGTTCCTCCCGTGCTTGAACAGGTGGCTAGAACGCCTATTCCACAGGTTATGCCAGTTCAGCCCGCCACCTTTCAGAGCCAGCATGCTGTCTTGAATGGACAGGGAGCTGGATACCAGGCTATGCATTCAGTTTTTCCACCACCCACGGTACATCCTGGGTATTTCGGGGGTGGATCAGTGTTCCAAAGTATGGCTGGTTATGCGCCTGGAAGTCAGTCGTACATGCCAGGAACAGTGTTCGGGGGTATGCAAGGCATCATGCCAAACCCCATGTATGGTGGTATTGGCATGCAGCAAGGTTTCCACTGCAACCAGGGCCAGTTTGGGGTGCCACAGGGTCATTTTGGCATGGCTGGTTTTTCTGGACAGCAGCCAGATATCGCACCTCTGACGCAAAATGTGAATGGCCAACACGTGCCGATCATGCCTACTACGGTGCCCATGTTGCAGACCATTCCCTATGACAACTTGGGGGCACTAGAGAAGCCGAAGGCTTACAAAGAAGGTGCTGCAGCGGTAAAGTTCAGTACCTTCAGTGGTTTCGAGATAAGACAAAGGCCCTCACTTTCCTCCAGCAGTTTGATACAGCTTATGCGGGAGGGAATTTTATAGAGGCCTCGAAGGTCAGGAAAGCTGCCACTTTCTTAAAGGACAATGCGCTTACATGGTGGACGACATTGTTAATGCAAGGACAGGCACCCGCTACTTGGGTTTACTTCAAGCAAATGTTTGCATCTGCTTGGCTGTCAAATGAATTTGAAGCCGACGTCATGACAGATTGGCACCAGCTTACTTCAGCTTCGTGCAAGAGCTTGCTGGAGTACAATAGGAGGTTTTGTAAAGCGTTACTCTCAGTGACCTCCTACAGATTTGTGCCATTGACAGAGCAGATAGAGAAGTATTGTTGTGGGCTGCCTAAAGGGCTTCGCGATTACTGTACAAAGAACGGAGTGGCTACCCTTACTCAGCTTATGGAAGTTGCGAACACTGGTCTTGCCTTGTTGAAAGGAGAGGACAGTGGATTTCCGAGCAGTGACAAAGGAGGGCAGCAAAAGAAAAATTCAGCAAAGAAGCCCTTTGTGAAAACGGCTCCTGATGCGTCACAGGGGTCAGAAAAGGCCACCAAAGACAAGGATTCAGCCGGGACTTCTGGAGCGCAGGCAAAGAAACAGAAAAGGAATCCTTTTGTGCGCAAGTCGCTCGAGGAAAAGAAGGTCCTAATGGCTGAGAACAAATGCTTTATATGCGAGCAGCCTGATCACTTTTCTATCAATTGTCCACAAAGGAAAAGGCGAGCTGACTCAGAGGATAAAGAAGACCAGAAAGGCAAGAAGTCAAAACCCACGGCAGGTTTAGTGCCAGACATGGTGGGTGACAGACCCAGCACAGATGCCAGTGAGTTATGCAGGGCATGGGGTAAAGTTAGGGATCAGACGGCACTCATCTTCTTTGATCCAGGTGCCAAAGCCAACTTTATCTCACCAGAGTTAGCTATGAAGTTGGGCATCAGAGCTGAAGAGATGGGGTACACAGCAGAGGCAGGGTTGGCATGTCCTGGCCACTCAGAGTGTGTTACTCCCATCATTGGAAAGCTGCGTCTGCATATTCAGTCGTATGTAGACACTGAAGAGTTTTACATCATGCCGCTGGAAGGTTGTGACGCCTTGTTGGAGATCCCGTGGATGTTCCGAGTTCATGGAGTCTTGGATGCCTACAACAAAAAGATCACTGTACAGCATAGGGGCAAAACTCACATCTTGGATGTAAAGCTTAAAGGAGAGTCAGTCCTTATTGTATCTGCTTCTGCTATCACTTCTGTAATAAAGAATCATCTTTCTGTGTACTTGATTTTTGCACGTGATGTCTCAGATAGTGATCAGTCAAATTTATCTGTGTTAGATAAAGAAAGGTCAGCATTTTTGCAAAAGTTTAGTAACTGTTTTTCTGATTCATTACCGTCGCAATTGCCGCCAGAGAGACCTGAGGACCATCGGATAGATTTGGTGCCAAGGTGTAGCCCACCAAATAGACCTCCTTACAGGGTTAGTGCGGTGCAGCAGAAAGAGATTATGGGCCAGGTTGAGGAGTTATTAGAGAAGGGGCTGGCTGATTCAGCCTAGTTCTTCACCCTTTTGCTCCCCAGTGCTCCTAGTGCAGAAGAAGGATAGCTCATGGCGTATGTGTATTGATTACCGTGCGTTGAATAAGAATACCATCAAGAATAGGTTCCCTATTCCTAGAATTGATGATATTCTCGATCGTTTAGAGGGTGCTGCAATTTTCAGCAGGATAGACCTTAAGAGTGGGTACCATCAGATTCGTATAAGGCCAGAGGATGTGCACAAGACTGACATTTGGTCTTTATGAGTTTCTAGTGATGCCGTTTGGGCTAACAAATGCTCCTGCCACATTCAACAGAATGATGGACCGGATTTTACGCTCGCATCAACAGTTTGTTGGAATGTTCTTCGATGACATGATAGTGTATTCGAAGAATGAAGAGGAGCATAGGCGTCACTTGACCATTGTGTTCGAAGAGCTGCGCAGTCCAGGTTACTTGTCAATCCTAAGAAAAGTGAATTCTTCCTCGAAGAGATCCACTTTCTGGGCCACATAGTCTCAAAGGATGGTATTAGAATGGATCCCGCAAAGGTCGAAGCTATCAAGACATGGCCAGACTTGAAGACTGTGCACGATGTCAGAAGCTTCTTGGGACTGTGTTCCTACTATAAAAGGTTTATCAGAAATTTTGCAGAGATAGCATCGCCTCTTCACGCTTTGCAAAAGAAAGAGGTCACTTTCAGATGGACCCAAAAAGAGATTTCAGCTTTTAGCCTCTTAAAGGAAAAGTTGACTTCATATCCAATTATTGTTTTGCCAGATCTCAAGAAGTCATTTGTGGTCCAGTGTGACGAGTGTGGCAGTAGCATCGGAGCAGTGCTAATGCAAGACGGACGGGTAGTAGCTTATGAAAGCCGAATTTTGCAAGGGCCAGAGAGGACCATGCAAGTCTATGAGAAAGAGCTCTTGGCCGTGATTCATGTGCTTTCTAGCTGGAAGCACTACCTCTTAGGTGCTGATTTTGTTGTCCAAACAGATCACCAGACCTTGCGATACTTCTTGACACAGTCAAAGTTATCCGAAAAGCATATGCGATGGGCAAACATTCTTTCCATGTTCCACTTCCAGATTATGCATGTGGAAGGCAAGAAGAATGTTGTGAAAGAGGCTAATTCTACTGTCTTAGATCTGCTGAAATGCTATGTGTCAGATAATAAGGGCAAGTGGGAACAGTATTTGCCTATGCTTGAGTATGCGTACAATAATACGGTGCATTCGTCTACTGGCAAAGCACCTTTTGAGATTGTTGAAGGCGGCAAAAAGGTTCCTCCCATTTTGCATACAAAGGACAAGATCTTTGAGGCAGATCGATATGTTGAGAACATGGATGAGATGTATAAGAAGATTAAAGTTGCCTTGGAGAAGACTCAGGCAAAGCAAAAAAAGGTTGTTGATCGTCACCGTCGTGAATTGCTACTATCACCTGGTGATTGGGTTCTGTTAAGGTTCGAAAAGGCAAGGTTAAAGAAGATGAAGGGCAAGGAACGACTGTTTCCTAAGCTCAACATGCGTTACTATGGGCCTTTTCAAGTGCTTGACAAGATCAGCGATGTGGCTTACAGGCTGAAATTGCGGGATGCATGGAAGATTCATAATGCGTTTCACGTGAGTCTTCTAAGACCCTTCGTGGGTGATGTGCCAGAAGATATGCCAGTTGAGGATCAGCCAGAAGTTGAGGAACTTGATGAGATCCTGGTACCTGAGCAAGTTTTGGCACATAAGGACAAAAAAGTTAAAGGACAAGTTGCAAGACGCTATTTGGTGAAGTTCAAGAACTATCCGCCTATGGATGCAAAGTGGATGGAAGAGCATGAACTGTTAGAGTCACCAAATGTATTGCAGCTTTACCTTGAAGCCTTTGGGTTACAGCCTACTTATGCCCCAACCCAACGTGTGCAAAGGAGGGGTAATGATAGAGCTAGAGCCTAGTACATCAAATGTACATATGAATTCAGTGCCATAGATGGAAATGGCAAAAGTATGAAGGTCTCATTAAGTCATTTGTATCTATGTATGTTACGACCTTTCTTGCGGATACATGCGATGATAAAAGAGTGTTAATAGCACAAGATCATCAATGGCATGTATTTATGGTATGCAATCGAGAACGTTTGCGATTTCAAGAGGGGGGTATGTCACGAGGACGTGGCAGTTATTAACCATGTCACAAAGATGTGGCACCTGCTAACCTTGGTTGTTGGTTTCTTTCCAATGGGGTTTATTTTATTTGTTTTGAGACCCTCTTTTTGAAGTAGCAAACGGTCGGACATTGTATGGCCAATGTGAACGGTAGTTTCACCCGCAGACGGGAAGTGGTCGGCACTGGAATTCGTATGGTAAGAGGATGTCTAGGCTCAGAGCAAGATCATATAGGTCCCCTCGTCGCACTTAGCAAGTTGGTGGATACTAGGAAGTGAACTCAATTAAGGCGTAAAGTCAAGGTGGGACTACCAACAAAAAGTATCCGACATTTGGGCCACATTGCACTTTTGGATGCGGTCCCAATGAGGATAGATGGTCAGAAGACCAGTGGGAGCCCAACGGAAGCATCTCCTAAAATTTAGGGAACTGCTATTTTGGGCCGTGAAATGTGTTCGCGTCATTACCTCCGGTATGACTAGGGGAACATTTTACAACTCTGCCGCGAAGTCAACTGGGCAACCGGTCATGATATTTTTAAGCGGCGAACCCAAAACGGGAAAATGCTTGTAAATGCGCCAAGTGTCACATTTTCATGGACTTTCCTCTTGCAGAAGAATTGGCGCTGAATTTAGAGAAGGGAGAGGCTTCATTTGCAATTTGTCACAGGTTAAGAGCTATGGAGTGCTTCCTTTCCCTCTCATGTACAGTGTGGTGCTAGGAGTGATGCCCTGCACACTACACACTGCTCTCTCTCTCTCTCTCTCTCCTCTACGTGCAGTTATGTGATGCCCCACGAGGGCTACTCATTTGACTGATGTACAGTTGTGTGGGTTCATGCTTTTGTGCTGAGGCAAGAGCCTCCTTGAGCGGGAACAGGGGTAGCTAGCTGCTGCTCCAAAGCAGGCACTGGTGAGGGTCATAACCTCACCGTACAGGTGCAAAATCAGCGCTGTGTATGTGCTGTAATTTTACTGTTTTTCAGCCATACGGATGCCAGGACCATTGGGAATCGTGCCCCACTGGCAGAGGACAGTTAGGGGACTGTTTGGGGCTGAAAACAGGGCAAAAACCAGTAAATACAGCGTGCTGAATTTACTGTTTTTGGGCAGGAATCAGAGGGTATACGCCAGTAGAAGCGAGTTCCAGTAGGGGAATTGGTTTCGCGCAAGTTTTGGGGCTGTTATGTTGCCGAAATTTGGCCAAAACAGGCGGTATCTAGTGGGATACAGTCAAAGGATTCCTAGGACTCTTCTTTGTACTTTACCCTCCTAAGGAATAAAGAAATACCGAAAGGGGCGCCAATTTTGGGGCCTACAGGTTGTCGGTGTCTGCTCGGAGCATTCTAGCTTCCGAGCTGTGTGTATTCAAGTGTTAATTCCCGTCGCAGGTTCTCTTTGCAAAGTGCTGTGTGTGTGTGTGTCTAAAGTAAAGAATTTCGGGTGAAAGCCAACGCCTACCGCCCTACGGGCCGGTTTCAATTTCTTTATATTGCTTTAACTTAGTACAATTCCCATGTCTGCATCTCCCGCGGGTAGACTGCCACAGTGAGAGCCCATGGGTCATATTTAAAGGCCCTTGGCCTTTAAGAGGAGTTTACATTAAAAGCTTCAAGTTCTAAAAGCATCTGGTCCCAAAAGCTATCATCAGCGCAAAATCTGAAAAACCGTATTAATGCTATGTCAGCAGCCTGTAGCGCAATTCGCGGACAGTCGTACAGGTGCCACGTCATCAACCCAGCAACGCATTTTGCGCAGCATTCGTGCAACGATTGCCACGTCATTAATTTAGCACGCCGGATCTTTGTGAGGGTGTCTTGATTTATTTATTGTCTTTAGGTTCCCTAGGCCCCATTGGACGGGGTCCCATAAGTTGGCTGGAACTTCTTCTGTAGCTTCTACGGTTTAGGCCCCTCAACCAGGATTTGCAAGTCGGTTGAGGTCTTCGGTGGCTTGACACGTCAGCAATGTGTGATAAACATTTTGAGTACGATAGAGATTTTAGTTTCATTATTGATCATCAAGCCCTCAAGTGGCTCCGGTCCTTGCCTAGTGCATTTAGGATCAACCGTTGAGCTAGATGATCCGAGAATTTAGAGCAATTTGGTGGTTTGATTGATTATGTTCCTAGTAAAGCTAACCCAATTGCAGATAGGTTCAGTTGCAAGGGACCATTCGTTGCTCGAGTTAAGGTTCATAGTACCCATTTAGGAAGTATCTCGTGATAGCGAAAGTCATTCTGCACTTTTTGAGTCTCATTTGTGATGGTCTATTGTATTTTCGTCACCGTCTTTGTGTGTTACCTTCTCGTAGGAAAGCCATATTGCACGATGCACACGATTCACTCATGACTGAGCACAGAAGGACGAAGATCACTTTACAAAAGGTAGAAAGTTTGCGTTTAAGGAGTACATAGTGTTGCATCGTTGTTGATTGTGTTAATAAGTTTTGCATGCTCATTCCTTGGTAGGACATAGTCACAACACAAGCATTAGCACGATTGTCCATAAGCATTGGGATTCCCTTTGTGGTTTGTCAAAGTCGATTGTTCTAGTCAAGTTTAGATCACATTTTTCGTAAGCACTCGTTGAAAAGTTTCGCACTCCGTCACATTTTTTATCTTCATTCCATCCATAGTTTTTTAGGAAGCATAATCTATTTCCAGTCATGAAATAGGTAAAAGATGTGTCTATAAATTTGCTTTTGCCTAACTCACGGTCAATGCATAGCGTTTTCCATGTTTATTGGTTAGCATCGTTCTAGGAGATCCCCCAAAGGAGACTCTTGAAGAACACGAACCGGAGATCGTAGACAAAGTTGAAGACCTGGAGTCGGAGCAGATTATCTGCATGGCTTTCGGCACGGTTCAAAGAAGCAAGCACAACAATTCTTTTTGAAGTTCAAGTATCACTGTCATGTGCACGACTCTGTGTGCCATGTGGACATGCTTCATCGACTTCCAGAGCCAATTTTGCACCTATCTCTAGATAGGAGCGTCTAGAATCCTAGGAGGATTAGTAATGACAATTTTGTGAGCCTGTTCGCAGGACTGCATGTTTGGACGAGTCCATTAGATTAGGTTTGAACCCTCTTACATAAATGGTTTGTACAAGCGTTTTGACAAATGTTGTTACACTACGGCGGGCATTTGCATGACGTGCATGTAGTTTTAGGTTAGAGGAATCCAACGTGCCATTCCCCGTGGTCAATTGGATTCCTGGGTGGCAGATGTGCGACAGTTTCACCCAAAAACTTAGCCGAACTCAGGTTTTTCAACAAATCACTAAAATGATTTACTTTTATAACGTTGTCGTCAACTTTTGCCCTACCTAAGCCTTAAAAATTTCATAACCAGTATCCTAGCCTATAAAGGGAGTAAAGGAGCCATTGATTTGGATCAAATGAGCAAGTGCTAGCAGAGAGCAGCCTTGGCGAGGGGAAGGGCTGGAAATTAAAAATGCTGGACTGAATTCGCCATGATGGAAAACACTCGGCTGATCTATGTCTCCGGAGCAAAAACATTGGCTGATGCAAAACGTTGGTCACGGCCCGGATCTGCTATTACTAGCCTCTCCATTGCAGCTCGGTACTTTGTTAGCCCATTGAGCCTCTTCTGGGCCATTCCCTCACCACATTGAGTGCTCCCATTGTTGTCTATCATTGGCTTCATCATCATCTGGGTTTTTAGCCTTGCTTTACAAGACAAATTGGCTGCGTTTTTTTGTAGCGAGATCTGTGTTTTTGCAGCCAGCTTTCAGCCCTTGATTCCTCTCGAGAGGTTAGTTGACTTGGTGTGTGCGCTTGATCACCTCGACATAAAGAAATCCTCGCATGGATATTTGCAGTCATAAATTCTTCGGCATGACAAATCGCATCATTGAAGACATGCATTGGAAACATGAAGATGTTGATTGCGAGTATCAAGATTTGTTAGCGGCCTATGACGACAAAGGAAGGCACCATCCAGATCAGCCTATTAGCTTTGGAGTCTTGGCATTGTTTGAACAACCATTTCTCCCATCTGCTTGGAGAAGTCCATTCCAGAAGAGGCATTGCACCGTCATTGATCTGTACACATCTTTGGCAACACATAGGGTCCACACCATTTGCATCTTAGCAATTGATAGCTATCAATCCGAAGCCAAAGGGTTCCGGTTTCGAGGCAACCACCATGGGAGTTCGCAGGCATCCTGAGCCTACATTTGTAGCCATATCCGTTGCAAAGACGAGGATTTATCAAGAGCTACCATCATACAACAATCTGGAGCCTCTTATCTTTGAGGGTGTCACGTGCACATGGCCCTGTGTGCCACGTGAACATGCTTCATCGACTTTTAGAGCTAGTTTTCCCCTTCCTAGATAGGAGTGTCTAGAATCCTAAGAGGATTAGTACTGGCAATTTTGTGAGCCTGTTTGTAGGACCTGCATGTCCGGATGAGCTTTTCTTGGAGCCCAATCACGATGATCAGAGTGCTAATGGCACTATGGCCTCTAATTTATGGGCACTTGGCACCTAAAAGTAACTCACTTATCGGCTATTTTTACAACAATGTTCAGAAGCACATAAAAATCATGTGCTATCAATTAATGGCACCCAGAAAGCACTTCAAGCGTAAAAAGTGACATGCCAGCTGTAAGGTGCAGTGGGAGTGAATGTTGAACTTTGGTCAAGATGAGTGCTCCGAACTGTGCTCAAGGTTCCTTTTACTTATGGAAGGAGAGCCTTTCGTTCTTTAATGAGAGAGTGCAATGGACACAAACAAAGTGAATGGACACTGTGCGTGAAGATGCATGAGACTGAGAGATAGAGAGAGAAGAGAATACGACACCAGAGACGTTTAAAACCCTCCTCCAAGGGCCCCACTCTCGATGGCAAGAGTGGTCTACTATTGATTGCACAATCTGGTACAATGGCTGATGCAAATTTAAATGTCACGTGACACATCCAACCCTATGTGTCCGTGGACAAGCTACAACATAACAAGGGTTCCGTCAGTCCAGTCAGTTTAGATTAGAAGTGATCTGGCACTTTTATGAGTCTGTTCGCAGGCCGTGCATGCCTAATCACTTAGTGTAGATGCATATCCTCTGGTTGCACACAGCATGATCATAAGCATTCCCATCAGAATCCATCAGAATCCTTTAGGGGAATTTTCCAGTGCATTTATCATATTTTCCATATTTTTGACATTTTTCACTTATTATTTTTAAGTGACTTTTGTTGGAAAGTAGGTAGGGCAAATTGAGTAAGTTTGTATATAAGCAAACCTAGACTAGCACTAAATGGCAGAAGAGGCAACATGAGCCAAGCTCAGCAGGCAACTTCTCAGCAAGACCCCTTGGTGGACTTTCCCTCCAAGCAGCAGACCCCCCATGCTAGCGTTTTCTTCAGCAAGCCTGACCTAGCGTTTTGCATCAGCAAGGATCGCCAGCAGAAGCAAGCAGCATCCCCTAGGGTTTTCACTCAGCATCATGGCCAGAACCCCGAGCAGATAGCGTTTTTGCAGAGCCTTGACCTAGCGTTTTTGGAAACACCTCAGCCTAGCGTTTTTGCATGTCCCAGCGATTGGAGATTTGCAGAATTTATGACCTCAGCCTGCAGCGTTTTTCAGCAATGAAGTACTTACAGATTCATCCCTGAAGGGTAGCAGATTCAGCCCAGTAAGGACCTCAGATTTCAGCCCTAAACCTGCAGATTTTCAGCGACAAAGACCCACAGAAACAGCCCCCCAAATCAGCGTTTTTGGATTGTAGCAGATTTCAGCCCATAGCGTTTTTGGACAGCAGATACACAGTTGCAGATTTCAGCCCATAGCGTTTTTGGACAGCAGATACACAGTTGCAGATTTCAGCCCTCAGGTCGGTCTCGTCATCTCCGTCGTCATCGCTGACATAGCCTAGACTTGCATCAGTCACATGCATTCAGTTTGTACCAGTTTGTGAAATCATAAGTAGACCACTCTCACCGACGAGAGTGGGGCCTTCGGAGGAGGGTTTTACAACGGCTCTAGTGTCGTATCTCTCTTCTCTCTCTATCTCTCAGTCTCATTCACTCGCACGCACAGTGTCCATTCACTTTGTTTGTGATCATAGCACTCTCTCATTAAGAGCGGAAGGCTCTACCTGCCATAAGAACAAAAGGAACCTTGAGCACAGTTCGGAGCACTCATCTTGAGCAAAGCGCAAACATTCATTCCGTTGCACCTTACATTGGTATCAGAGCTTTGACAGTGTTCTGTATCAGTCAAGGAAAGAACCACAAGAATCACAAGAATTTTTTTTGCTTGTTGCGGTCGCACGAACCCAAGCTTGCTTCGGCGTGTCGATTCCTAATCTTGTTTTTGAAGAGTGACAGGAATCCCAGGAAAGAAGGGCTTGTCCAGCCTCCCCTTGTGCCTCTTTTCACTCATTGAGAGCGGACCGTGCACTTAGCGGCCGGCCACTCGACGTGAGGTGGGAAAAAGCAACCTTGGTGTGAGCGCAAGGCCGCCAAGGGGTGTGTCCGCGGAAAGGAGTAGAACTCGGGTGAAGAGAAGATCCTTCTCTAACACAGATTGCAAGCTAAAGAAGAACCTCAAGAACCTCAAGAACTCAAGAACCCAAGAACCAAGACCCCCAAGAACCCAAGTTCCTCGTGAACTTAAGAACCCAAGACCACAAGAACCCACAAGAACCCAAGACTTCAGTGGATGGTCATCACTCGAAGCGGAATGGATACTTCGCTTGGAGGTGATGAGCATGAGAGAGGCGAAGAAGAATTTTCCCCACTAAGAGGTTTTTCGGACCCTCCCCCTTCCCCATCTATGACAAGGATTGCACTAACTCCTATGGAGGCTTTCAACAAGAGGATGATGGACAAGAAGTTAGAAAGCGAAGGAATAATCGCAGCCATAGAGCGTAAGTACCAAGAAAGAATGGTAGTCATAGCCCGTGCGAGCGAGCAAGCCCGCTTGGAAGCCAAAGTAAGAAAAGCAAAAAGAGAAGCAGAAAGAAAGGCCGATTTGGAGCGTGAGCGTGAGCAAGCGCGCTTGGCGGCCGAACAGAGCGCTCGACACATGAAAGAGATGTTGTGACTCTTTTCTCAAGTGCAGGCGCACTTTGCACAGAATCAGGAAAAGGAGACTCTCAGTCTCTTCTTCTCCAAAGCATGACACACAAGATTTGCATGATGATCAAGATGTGATTTCTCACAAGCATGATGAATTGCATGAAGATGATGTGATTGGTCACAAGGATGATGTATTAGTTTATACTTTCTCTAGTGAAGCTAACCTCATTGCAGATTCGATCAATCATGAAGGATCGATCTTGGCTCTCGAGCCTAGGTCCAAAGAACCCCCTCAGGAAGAACCGATCTTGGCTCTCGAGCCTAGGTCCAAAGCACCCTCACAGGAAGTATTATGTGTTCGAATGATTCGTCAACACGCATTGTTCGAGTGTTTCATTTGTGATCGTTTCCTGTATTTTAGTCAACGTCTTTATGTGATCCCTTTTCCTAGGCATGACATATTGTACGTTGAGCACGTTTCACTCATGGATGAGCACGAATGTATGCGGATTTTTCATGAAAAGCTGAACAGTATGCATTCAAGGAAGTCACATTCCATGTCTCTTCCTTGGCATGACACATTTGTAGAAAGAGCACATGAAAGTCTGAGCACCAAGCATGGGCATTCCGTTGTGAATTGCCACAGTTGATTGCTTTAAATCAGATCTCATTGTTTGCGTGTGTGGTGAACGGTTTGGCACTCCATCTCTTTGTTCATCTACATTGCATGCACAGTCTTTTAGGGAGACGAGATTTTTTCCATTCATTTACTTGGAATAGGTATGTTCATGGTTTTGTGTTGGAAATGGTTTTAGGAATTTTCAACCATGGAGATTCTTGAAGAAGAAAGAAGCATGACTATCGATGAAGTTGAAGTATCGAAGGAGCCACAGAAGACTTTGTGTCGCTTTCGGCGCGGCCCAACGAAGCAAGCGTTGCAGACCTTTATGAAGTTCAAGTACTGCACGACCCACACATCAGAGTGGGCCGGCGAAGAGTCCCTTCCAGGATTCCGGATGCTATTGGCGATCTCCCTCGACGCCATACAGTTTGGTACCAGTACCTCACTTTGGAAAGGAGGGGATGTCACGTGACACATTCAACCCTATGTGTCCGTGGACAAGCTACATCATAACAAGGGTTCCGTCAGTCCAGTCAGTTTAGATTAGAAGTGATCTGACACTTTTGTGAGTCTGTTCGCAGACCGTGCATGCCCAATCACTTAGTGTAGATGCATATCCTCTGGTTGCACACAGCATGATCATAAGCATTCCCATAAGAATCCATCAGAATCCTTCAAGGGAATTTTCCAGTGCATTTAGCCTATTTTCCCTATTTTTGATATTTTTCACTTATTATTTTTAAGTGACTTTTGTTGGAAAGTAGGTAGGGCAAATTGAGTAAGTTTGTATATAAGCAAACCTAGACTAGCACTAATGGCAGAAGAGGCAACATGAGCCAAGCTCAGCAGGCAACTTCTCAGCAAGACCCCTTGGTGGACTTTCCCTCCAAGCAGCAGATCCCCCCATGCTAGCGTTTTCTTCAACAAGCCTGACCTAGCGTTTTGCATCAGCAAGGATCGCCAGCAGAAGCAAGCAGCATCCCCTAGCGTTTTCACTCAGCATCATCGCCAGAACCCCGAGCAGATAGCGTTTTTGCAGAGCCTTGACCTAGCGTTTTTGGAAACACCTCAGCCTAGCGTTTTTGCATGTCCCAGCGATTGGAGATTTGCAGCATTTATGACCTCAGCCTGCAACGTTTTTCAGTAATGAAGTACTTGCAGATTCAGCACTGAAGGGTAGCAGATTCAGCCCGGTAAGGACCCGAGTTTTCAGCCCTAAACCTGCAGATTTTCAGCGACAAAGACCCACAGAAACAGCCCCCCAAATCAGCGTTTTTGGATTGTAGCAGATTTCAGCCCATAGCGTTTTTGGACAGCAGATACACAGTTGCAGATTTCAGCCCTCAGGTCGGTCTCGTCATCTCTGTCGTCATCGCCGACATAGCCTAGACTTGCATCAGTCACATGCATTCAGTTTGTACCAGTTTGTGCAATCATAAGTAGACCACTCTCGCCGACGAGAGTGAGGCCTTCGGAGGAGGGTTTTACGTCTCTGGTGTCGTATCTCTCTTCTCTCTCTATCTCTCAGTCTCATTCACTCGCACGCACAGTGTCCATTCGCTTTGTTTGTGATCATAGCACTCTCTCATTAAGAACAGAAGGCTCTACCTTCAATAAGAACAAAAGGAACCTTGAGCACAGTTTGGACCACTCATCTTGAGCAAAGTGCAAACATTCATTCCGCTGCACCTTACACTAAATGCTTGCTATGTTGATGTCGACGGTGTGGACGACGAGGACGAGACCAGGGCTGAAAACTGAGTGTTGGAACTTGTTCTTGTCGTATTGTTCTTTCTTGCTTGGAGTCACTGGATCTGCTACGGGAATAGACGGTACGTCGAGGCTAATGGGCTGAATACTGAAAACGCTGGCTGATTTCAGATGATGCAAAACGCTAGAGCTTTCTGAGGTTCTTCTTTGCGATTGGAACGATGCGGCAGAGATCTGCAGTAAAAGGACCAAATCGCCTTCTTCTTAGGGCTGAATCGGCAAGCTTCTGAGCGTCAATGGCTGATGTAAAACGCTGAGAAGGCTGGCTGAAAAACGCTAGGATGTTGGTGCTGAAATCGCCATGGTGTTGGCTGAAATGCTGGTGCATAAAACGCTGGTATGGCTGAGTGTGGTACTGCTGCAAATTGATGACTTCTTAGGGCTGAAAACGCCAGGTACAGCAGGCTGAAAACGCTGGCTGTTAGGCTCCAAAAACGCCATGTTGAAGGGGGGGGGGGGTCGTCTTGCTGAGAAGGGTCTCCAGAGGCCTGCTGCACTGAGTGCCTGATGCTCTCCTTCTTCTTCTGCCAGATAGTGCTAGCCCTAGGTTGCTTATATATTATCTTAGCAAAATTGCCCTACCTAGTTTCCAACAAAAGTCACTTAATAAATAAGTGAAAAATGTCAAAAATAGGGAAAATAGGTTTAATGCACTGAAAAATTCCCTTGATGGATTCTAATGGGAATGCTGATGATCATGCTGTGTGCAACCAGAGGATATGCATCTAATCTAAGTGTCTGGACATGCACGGTCTGCGAACAGACTCACAAAAGTGCCAGATCACTTCCTATTCTAGACTGGCTTGACTGAACTGAACCCTTGTCATGCTGTAGCTTGTCCACGGACACATAGGGTTGCATGTGTCACGTGACACCAGCAGTTCTGCGTGCTTGCCACATCAGCATGCCAGGTCCACATGTGCACCATAGTCACAGGGGACGTCCATTTTTGGGCTTCCCGTCCCCACTTGCCGTCCCGCCCTTTTTTTTAACACTAAAAATCCATTTGAACCCCATCCCCCGTCCCCACTCCTCGGGCGCGTCCCTTGTGACTATGACGTGCACATAAGCCTGGTCCATACGGTCTCGCAAATCGTCCTGCAATTCGCGTGTGAATTCCAGGATGCTTTGCTTGGGTTTTGGCGGTGCGGTTATGCTCCTCTTCGCTATCCCTCTCCGGTCGGGTATGGGAGCTTCGTCACCTTTTGTGACAACCGCTACAAAGGATGCATGGTATGTGCTTGTCCTTCGTCTATCTTCATGGCTCACTTCAGTTCTCTTGGGGCTTTCGGCGCTAGGGAGGGGGCTTGCATGAGTGATTTGACTGACTCTAGGCAGGATGTGGGGGGCGGTGTATTTTCTTATAGCCGTGTACTTCCTCTTGGTGACTGGTTCACATGAGCATGACTAGAGGTCCGTGTAAACAGAATACAGCTCCTTTTTCCTCCAAAAACAGAAGGAAGTTCAAAGAGACTAAGCAAGTTCTAATCGTCAGGTAAAGTAAGGACATTGGATTAGGCTCCAACTGGTAAGGCAGAGAGATTGAACTAGGCTAGAACTTGTAAGAGAAGAGCGTATGAGGTAAAGGCATTTTGAGAAGCTATTATATGGATGACAAAAGGGGTTTGATTGGAAATCCTCTAGATAGCTTTTGCTTTGTTTTTTAAGTTGCTTAACTGCTACATCAAGGAAACAAATCATTGTTCTCTTTCGTTTATAGCTATCAAATTGTGAGATTTGAATAGGAACAAGACTGTCTTAAATTGAGAAATGGGTTGAAAGAGGTGGGTGTAAAGGTTTGTGCAGATTGCAGTTCATTTGTTATTCATATATAGCTAGGCTAGTGATTATCAGGCAGTCCTTGAGACAGGTGCTCCAGATGGTGACGTAGAATTTAATTTAACATTTATCTCATTTCTCAAATCCTTAGGGAAACCAACTTTTTGTCTTGTAATGAACTAGGTTAAATTGATAATTTGTAGGGGTACACTGGTTTATTGTGCTGGAGCTCAAACAATTTCCTCTCATATAATCGATGTGTTTCTTGGCAGAACATTTGCTGATGGTTTTCCCAACTTGTTCATTCACAATGCCCATGGGATAAGGAGTCAACATGTGGCATTCCTGGCATCCTTCAGCTCTCCCTCAGTGATTTTTGAACAGCTTTCAATTATCTATGCACTACCTAGAATGTTTGTGTCATCTTTCACTTTGGTCCTGCCTTTCTTTCCAACTGGTACGTTTGAACGCATGGAGGATGAAGGAGACATCGCCACAGCTTTCACTTTAGCCCGAATTCTCTCTAATATCCCAATATCAAGGGGAGGACCAACAAGCCTCGTCATCTTCGACATTCATGCTTTACAAGTAATATTCTTTGCTGGTAGACTTATTTAATCAAGACATCGAAGGCCTTCAAGTGATTTCAGGTAGCAGCTATGTAGTCTTGGCAACAATGTTGAAACAACTATGTTGGAGTCATTTTAGCTTGTTTTGCTATACAAGTCAAGGGGGTTCTTTCATCGTAGATATGGTTTTTTAGTGCAGGTTTTAGGCTTGATGAAAAACCTTTTGCTGTTCACTGATATGGTTTGGAATATCAATGTCTGTATGAGGTCTTCTTAAAGTGGCCATAAAGGGAGGTCTTTGGATTGTCCTCTCAAAGAATCTTCAACAGGCTTTATCTGAGGCTTATTTGGAAAGTTGCATTTTGCATTGTTCTGGAATATAGACGTTGTGGTGGTTCTTATTTATTCAAATGCAGAATCTTTTGTAATACAATAATTGTTGGTTTTGTTACAGGAGAGGTTCTACTTTGGTGACAACGTTTTACCATGTTTCGAAAGTGGGATTCCGCTTCTCAAGCATCGATTGCATCAACTTCCTGACTCGACAGATGTAAATTTTTGTTTTATTTTTGGGGAAAAAGAGGCTTCCAAGTGCATGGCAACTATGATGGAGAGATGACAGTCACAGCTTAGATACTTTGATGTGTGTGAGTTATTGTCTTGAGTCAGCAGGACAATTTGTACCTTCAATGCCATGTTTCTAGAGTGTGAGCCTTAGTAAGGGTATTTCTATATTATTTGTATCTTCCGGAGCAAAGATTTTTGTGATCCTTGGACTGGCTGGCAGGCCAGATGCTGATTTGTTGGGTGGAAGACTGGCTGCCAGGCTGGCGGTCGAAAGGATGGCTGATGGGTGTGAGGCTGGTGTGTTGGGCATCAGTGGCTTGCAAGAAATGTTGTGTGAGCAAGTTGGCAACAAATGGGGGATAAGGGGTGCTAAGTTATAAGACGCCTCAAATTGTCTACCAGGACCTTCAAATTTTTGTGTTTGGATGGCCTTAGTGGGAAATTCGCCGGCTAAGTGCTTGTGGTTGGCAACAATGCTGGGGTGGTGATCTCTCAGGAATTCCGTGCCACACACACACACCACACACAACCCCCCCCCAACCCCAAAAAAAAAGAAAAAACATGATCTTTCAAGTGTCTGATGTTCTTTTCTTGTTCTAATAGTAAGTGCTTTTTGATCAATATACTACAACCATTTATACAATCTTGATTGGTCACATTGCCAGATGTGTGCAGATTGCCATTGCATTTCCAGATGAGGGAGCTTCGAAACGGTTCCATAGTCACTTGCAGCATTTTCCTACGGTATGCAATGTTGAACTTTCTATCTTCTTTGAAGCAGATTGCAGCTCATTTCACTTCATGAATTTAGCTAATTGTTTCCACATGGTAATGAAATGGGATTTCTTGTGTTGCTTGGCTTTATTTTACCTCTGGACTATCTGGATTCTGCCAGATATTCTGTGTCGTATTCTCACTTGAAATTGCGGATATGTACCTGACGTAAGCGTACACTTTTACAGATAATCTGTACCAAAGTGCGAGAAGGTGACAAGCGTATTGTGCGACTTAAGGAGGGAGAGGCTGCTGGGCGGCATGTGGTCATTGTGGATGATCTAGTCCAGTCAGGGGGCACTCTTATTGAGTGTCAGGTATGAGCACGATTCCATTCAGGACTAATGCAATGGAGTGCTGCTATATGTTCTTGTTTAAATGGTTTTTTGCCGTTTCATTTAGGACCCAATCAATGGAGTGTTATTAGAAATTTATATGTTATCGTTTAGAAAAGCTTCAAACATAAATTTTGTAAAAGTAATGAAATGCTGAAAAATAGTTATTCTACCCCGAGGGCACAGGCCCCAGGGCGACTTTTATAAGAACTCAAACATGAGCAGCCAATAAGTATAACCAAGGGAAAAGGAAGGGAAGAGGCAATCCAAGTTGACGGTGCGGAAGGGTAATGCCGAGAACTAACTGAGCAATGATTTAGTGAATAACGATGGGGGCTTGGGGTCTCCTTATATACTAGATGAGGGCCTGAAGTACCCCCCTAAGCAAATTGCCCTACCCATGACCTTGACAAATAAGTAAAATAAATACCTAAAGCCAAAATCACATTGGGCTATTCATTTGAGATGCTATAACTTCAAGAAATCTGAGGTGCAGAGTAAGAGGTTGCCTTAGTCTGCAAGACTTATGTTCCTGATTAGAGATGGATTTGCTATGCCTGTTTCTGTACTTGGCTTGTTCAGTTAAGGGTTCATTCCTTTATGTGGGTGCAAATGACTGTTTTGAGTTTTGCCAACTTTAGAAGCCTGAAGGCTATTGTCCTTCGCCTCAAAATATTTTGAAATGATTATATATTTTTGATGGCACAGAAAGTCTTACTTGCACATGGAGCGGCTAAAGTAAGTGCTTATGCAACTCATGGTGTTTTTCCAAAGCGGTCTTGGGAGAAGTTTCTATGCAAAGGTAATTTGTCCATTTTCAAAAATTGCTTTTGCTCGAAGTACCTAGCTCATGTTAAGAGTGAAGTTTCTTGCTATGTTTTGTCAGGTGATGGACAACAGAATTTTACTTACTTCTGGATCACTGATTCTTGTCCATTGACTGTAAAAGAAGTTCTTGGTAGGCCACCCTTTGAAGTACTTAGTCTTGCTGGCTCTATTGCTGCGGCCTTGCACATTTGAGCTCTAGTGGGAAATGTTTGGATTTAGCAAGCGTGGGTATGCGCTTTCTAAAAAGTTTTAACCCAGGATGCAGGTTCCTTTTCAGTTTGTGGTAGTCCAAAAGCAATGAATCTCTGCGTCTGCTTAAGGGCCCATGTATTCCATGACCATGGTAGGGCTTTGAGATTCATGAAAGGGATTGAAGTCAACAGCATGTCAATTTTATGGTTTTGGCTAGTGAGGCATAAAACTCGTGTGTAAAGTGAGTGATATGTATATAATGGTGAACCAGTTCTAAACATTTTGTCAGATCTTTGAGAGAAAAAGCTACCTAGGATTGAAATGAATCCTTGTGATAAGATATTGGATAGTTGTGCTCTTGAAGCCATCGTGTTTGGATTTTATATCCATCTTTGGCAGAAGCGCTTCCAACCTAGAAAAGTTTGATTCCGAAGTGTCTTATCTGTACAGCAAGGGGGCATTTATGAGTGGGCACAAGAATCTCAAAGACTTTATTACTTGATGACACCCATGTGTTGAAATAAAGGAGTCCATTAGAAGTGAAGGTTGTGACCAATTCAAATATATTCAACAAGAGTACATTAGATACAGCTCCAAGTAGAAACGGCACTTCATTAATATTCCCTGTATATTAATGAACTCGTTAAATCTTTATGGTAAACTAGATCATTTTAATGCGCTCTTGTCTTTGATTTGGTTCATATATCTTTGATGGCACTGTATGTCTACATCATTTTCTGCTATTTAAATCTTGGGTAGTCTCCACTCGTATGGGAACCGTTGCTAGCATCTCTTTTTGGTTCTTAAATTCTTGAATTGTTCCCCTTCCTAGTTTCTTTGTTGACAGGGGGTTAAGTTTCGTCTTCTGTTCCATTGAATATTCTCTTATGGGACTTGGCTTGTTACTTGTGTGCCATAGTGCAAAAGTGACACCACACAAGTGGTCGCTTGCCCTTCATTTGGACTTTGGTAGGGTCACGTTTTATCAATTCATTTATCTGGATCTCATTCTCCTACTTTACCTCCCATCCATTTGGTAGTCCCCACTTTGATCTTCATTTGTAGGTTTCAACCCCACCCTAGAATGGTTTGCATTCTTGTGGTGGTCCCTCTTGGCTCGAGTATATTGTTCATAAGTATTTGTGCTACCATTGTTCCTCACATCTCTTATCCTTTTTTTTTTTTGTAAATATAATTTGGGTTTTTTGTTTTTTTGGTGGGGGGGGGGGGGGGGGGGGGGGGGGGGGGGGGGGGGGGGGAGGGTTGTTCATGCTTTAATGCTTTTTGGTTGGAGTGCTACCCGTTGTCGTGGAGGCTGATAGCATGATAGTGTGTGTGTGTAGCTCTGCACTTGCTGCACCACAACATGGTAATCTGAGCACTAGCGATACAAATGTAGAGTGGTATGGAGTGTTTGGGAAAGTTAACTGCTTTGTTGCAGCCCCACAAAAGCCACAACTTAGGATGAAGTTCTAGAAATTTTCGTAGTTAGGGGGCAAGGTCATAACTTAGCTCTTGCACCCCCACAAAAGCCACAATAGGATGGCATGAAATGTCTTAGTTAGGGGCAAGGTCATAACTTAGCTCTTGCACCCTCACAAAAGCCACAATAGGATGGCATGGTATTACATAAATTAGGAGTGTAGTTTATAGAGCATTAGCGAGATGGTCTGTTCTAGCTGCCTTGGGCTCCTTTTGTACACAGCTGTAGTGCCAAGACCAATTGAAAGTGTCTTGGTTTTCAAAAGGTTGGTCCTCAGTACCCTCCATTGGGTGAGGCTTTCAAGATAAAGATGACGCATACGACGCACGAAATGTTTGGGTTGCAAGATTGATGATGTTGAGAGGTGATTGCTTTATTGCATGAGATAGAGCCATGTACACTCATGATGGAATTCATTGAAGGTAACTCTCTAGAAATCATGCTCTGAAGGTCTTATAGACAACCCTTATCAGCAATGCTACTATACACATCAAGGTCTTTTTTTTTGCCATGATTTGAAGAGGTATCTTTAGCTCCATGCGCTAGAGATGACTTAATTTTAGTGATGCCACAATTATTTTAAGGCAAGGCTTGAGACGAGAAGCCATTTGTGCAAGCAACCTTCATGGAACCTAGGTATGGTTGTTAGAAAAGCTCAGATGGCTTGGATACGGGCACACATCTTCATCCATCAAAACAACTTACATAAGATCATTTATCATGGTTTGAACAATTACATCATTTCCAATCAAAACACGCATCCCCTCGATATTCGAACTAAGGTTCCTTTGGCCTAACAACGACCTGCATTAGACTCGTCACGCTTTGGCTTGTCGGATGCACACGAAGGAGACTAGCAATTTATGTTTCATCATGGTGGTAAATATAGGAATGTACAACTTGCTCTCGCGCTTTGAGCGTACGCAATTGTTGGCCGTTGCATCAAGGGTCACAAGGGGAGAATGGTAGTAGATGACGGTGCATCTCACAATTACATCAACTACCAGTTGGTAAACATCTCAATAGTTGGTGAAACATCTCAATCTGCCCACAAACCCCTAGTACCCATCGCTACAAAGTAGCTATGATAAACGGTCATGATGGTGAGGTGTGGGATACATAGGTCAAGGAGATTCCACTTGAGTTCTAGGAGTATTGAGACAGCCTTGGATTTTTAAGTTATGAATATGACTAGGGCAGTTATGGTTTTAAGTTAGGAGTGGTTGCATGGGTTGGGGTTCTAATTACGTTAAAGCTATGAGTATAATAGTCTAATGTTTGAATCCAATAATATACATATGTTACTATTGAGGGGAAAGGATGTGCCTCCATCACTACTTATTGTTAGAATTTTTGCATCTCAAGTGAACTGCCCAATGTGATCCCATTATTTAGTTTGGCTTTTAGGTATTTATTTTACTTATTTGTCAAAGTCTGAGTAGGGTAATTTACCGAGCTCCCTACATAAGTAGCCCTCAGCCCCCATTTTATTATCATCAACTCATTGCCAAGGGTTGGTTGGTGTGCAATCTCTCTCTCTCTCTCTCTCTCTCTCTCTCTCGTTTGAAATGTTGCAGGGTAAGAGACCTTCTACTAGCGTATTTGGTGGCGTGGAGGAAGAACATTTTGAAATGCTACATGTTAACGATACCTTTAATATAAGAGTTTTGATATGCCGTAGGGGCACATGGCCGTGACAGTTTTAAGAGCCAATCTTGTGCTAAATTGTGAAGGCTGTTCCCGCATCATCTCGCCATCAAAGGAGAACCATGACCAAAACCAACAAGTGGCTAAATTTGGTGGATAGCAGATCAATCATCTAGTTTGCGGCCTATGCTTTGACACACCTCTCCAAAAAATTGGAAAATTGTTTAGCTCGAGATTGTGAAGCCAACAACAAATGGACGAGTTTGCTAGAGGATAGAGACAAAGGCAAGCTTGACAAGGATGGTAGTAACAATACTCAGTTAGCTGCCTCGATACCCATGAGGTACGACCACAATTGTTATGAATGTGACTCACCGCTTTGTTTGGCTCGGGAGTATGAAGCCAAAGGCAAAAGCAGGAACTTACAGATAGACGAAGTAAAAGGCAAGTTGGACAAATATTATGATAATAAGGATTTTACAGAGGAAATTGTCATGGCACACGTGGTGGCTGCTATGGCCTCGACGTCAAATTTCTAGTCAAATGACAGTTATCACCACTAGCTTCAGCCAGAGAGAGGCTTGTGATGGCAGGGAGGGGAAAATAGTGCTCCGTATAATTAATTTGGACCCTTGTGTTGGAGTTCAAGTTATTGGTGTTTGGACCCGTAGGTCAGAGTTCAATGCACATGCATCTGGCAGGGAACCAATCAGTGTTGTTGGTCGGATTATGGATAGAATGTGTTTCAAAGTTCATTATCTGGAAAGTATTTTCGAACATGATGTGTTCACAGTTCACGAATGGAGATTCTTGGACATAGTGTGGTCTACAATCCAATTTTCTAAAAGGAAACCGATGCTCAAGATGGCATTTTTCTAAGGAGAAAAGTTGATGGAAGCAAAGTTGAGGCATATCGAGTGGAGTGTACTTCTACTGGGGTGTCCATGGTAGCTCCTTCATCGACTTGGTCTCACAATTGATGTCCACTATGAAATGCAGAGAGGGTGTTAGAGTTTTGGTATCTCAAGTGAACTATCCAATGTGATCCCATTATTTAGTTTGGATTTAGACTGTGATGCTGATGTTGATGTAGAATGGGCTTTTAGTGCAGAGTGCACTTATGATCCTGCTGTCCATGCTGCATGCATGTCGGTTGCTGTAGATTCACATGTGTGGTATTTTGATAGTGGTGCTACAATACACATTACCTCACATCGTGATTTGTTCACCTCTCTTGAGTCTATCCTTATGGGAATTTAGTAACTTGTGCCAACAATTCCTCTTATCCGGTTCAGAGACTTGCAAAGATTGTGCTTACTGCTACAAATGGCAGTTCTTTCACACATGCTGATGCACTTTATGTACCTGGGATCAAGAAGAATCTTTTGTCTATATTTGCACTTGCTAGACTTGGACTTGTAGTCAAATTTGTGGATGACAGATGTATAGTACATGATCTCAGTTTCAATGATTACAACCTCTATATGGAAACCCACTTTTGGTCCACACGAGCTTGTGCAAATGCATGGGTCTATCAAGGGTCACGAGGGGGGAATGGTAGTAGATGATGGTGCATCTCACAATTTCATCAACTAGCAGTTGGTGAAACATCTCAATTTGCCGCAAACCACTAGTACACATGCTACAAGGTAGCTATGATAGACGGTCATGATGGTGAGGTATCGGATACATAGGTCAAGGAGATTCCACTTGAGTTCCAGGAGAATGAGACAGCCATGGATTTTTAAGTTATGAATATGAATAGGGCAGATATGATTTTAAGTTAGGAGTGGTTGCATGGGTTGGGGTTCTAATTACGTTAAAGCTATGAGTATAATAGTCTAATGTTGGAATCCAGTAATATATATATGCTACTATTGCGGGGAAAGGATGTGCCTCCATCACTACTTATTGTTAGAATTTTTGCATCTCAACTGAATTGCCCAATGTGATCCCATTATTTAGTTTGGCTTTTAGGTATTTATTTTACTTATTTGTCAAAGTCTAAGTAGGGTAATTCACCGAGGTTCCTACATAAGCAGCCCTCAGTCCCCATTGTATTATCATCAGTTCATTGCGAAGGTTGGTTGGTTCGCTCTCGCTCTCTCTCTCTCTCTCTCTCTCTCTCTCTCTCTCTCTCTCTCTCTCTCTCTCTCTCTCTCTCTCTCTCTCTCTCTCTCTCTCTCTCTCTCTCTCTCTCTCTCTCGCGCGCGCGCGTGCCCGCTTTCTCTCCTTGGTCTATACGCTTTCGCATCGTCAAATTAGACATGGTATCAGAGCTGAGATATATGTGACCTCAGTGGAGGAAGGCGACATCGTTGAGGGGAGGACAATCACCCGTTGAAGGAGAAGGAGCTGCTGTCGACAACATTCCAAAACGCAAGAGAATTTGGTATTCTGTCTCCTATTTTTGTTTTGAAACGTAGTAGTTGGAGGCTCCACCGACAACAGAAGGCGGGCCAGTTTCACAACGTTTTGAAATGCTAGGAGTTTGTCTCCACTAGCAACGTTTTGAAACAATGAACGCTAGGCCTATTGTGGATGTGGTAGAACAGTGGCATTTTGAAACGCTATGGGAAGGCTATTGCAACAACACCAACTTGTAGCGGTTGTGGGCAGTTTCCACAACGTTTTTGAGAAGCATAGCTCGACACCCGAAGGGTTGGTTAGCTGTTTGGTGTCTACGTTTGAAACGTTGCAAGGCAAGAGTCCTTTTGCTAGCGTTTTTGGTGGCCTGGAGGAAGAACATTTTGAAATGCTACATGTTGACGATACCTTTAATATAAGAGTTTTAATATGCCGCAGGGGCACAAGGCCGTGGACAGTTTTAAAAGCCAATCTTGTGCTAAATTGTGAAGGCTGTTCCCGCATCGTCTCGCCATCAAAGGAGAACCATGACCAAAACCAACAAGTGGCTAAATTTGGTGGATAGCAGATCAGTCATCTAGTTTGCGGCCTATGCTTTGACACACCTCTCCAGGAAATCGGAAAATTCTTTGGCTCGAGATTGTGAAGCCAACAACAAATGGACGAGTTTGCTAGAGCATAGAGGCAAAGGCAAGCTTGACAAGGATGGTAGTACCAGCACTAAGTTAGCTGCCTTGGTACCCACCAGGTACGACCACAATTGTTATGAATGTGACTAGCCGCTTTGTTTGGCTTGGGAGTATGAAGCCAAAGGAAAAAGCAGGAACTCATAGATAGACCAAGTAAAAGGCAAGTTGGACAGGGATTACGACAATAAAGGTTTTACAGAGGGTACCCGGTTGCAATGTTTTTGGACGAGCATTAATATCCCCAAAGGCAATAACATCACCTTTGCTTCTAAAAGAAGCAATGCACTCCTCTAAATATAAAAATGTTTGATCTCTATCCATGCAAGTATAAAAAGGAGAATCATGATGAGGAATGTAGCAACCTGCTACAAAAATGGTTGCACTTTTAGGAGTCATAATTTTCAGCCATACATAACGTTTGTGTTTGTCATCTTTCACAATTGATACAAAATCTTTCAATCTTTTGTTAACCATACATGCTATCCCTCCTTGCTCTCTTTGTTGCTTGAGATTAGTTGACCACATCAATGAATGTACATTATAATCTTCCAACCCATTAATCCTTTGAGTGTCATGCTCCCAAGTTTCAATAAGAAGTACAACATCGGCTTTGCTTGTTGGATCATCTATGCCAACCCCCGCACCATGGGTATCTATTGCAATTCCAAAATCATACTTTCAATTGTAACTCCGCCTCATAGGTTGCGCATTCCTATTTGCTTGATAGACTGGACTCCTCCTTGGACACATGTTCTTTATGAGAGATCTGCTTGTTTTTCTTGTTTCTCTCCTCATATGCCTTGCAACACATATTTTTTTGCTTAAAAGTGCGACCTTCACATACAAAACATTTTGTATCCCTCAAATGGATCCAACTATTATCAAGGATAATATTTTGTTTGGTGTCATCCGGCATGGCGCATACAATTGGCCATTCTCCCGAGCAAGGAGCTCCTTGCTTACCCACTCTATGTGGTCCGTAAACCATAATTTCTAACATATCAAAGTGAGTTTTGAAGAAATATTTAATAACGATGTAAGGAGAAAGAGGTGTCTCTAACTTCTCTTTGGAAATTCCACTAATAACAATGTTCTTGGAACATTGCTCCCGTTCCTTCAACTCCTCTACATCCACATTCTCAACATTCTTTGTTTGAGTTATAGATTGCATGAGGGAGAATTAGAAACCACATTGTTACCACATACATCATCCCTATACTTGTTTGTGCATACAATTTTCATGTCACATATATCCCAATTCATGGTATCAAATTTCTCCTCTTTCAATATATGATCACGCTCTACTTTTCTCAAGCGCTCCTTCAAAACATTCAAATCTACATGAGAGCATTTATATTCTTTGAATTCCTATTTAAATTGCATTAAAAATGTTGTTTACATTTGAAGTGTCCTCTTGAGATTCTCATTCTCATTCTCAACCACAAGAACCCTTAACATGCCATTCTCCATTGCAAGTACCCATAAGTCTTCACCTTGTTTGTTTATGGTCTTTTTCGACGATACCAAAAGTATGTCATGATCATGGTTTTCGATGTCGTTGCTCGAGTGGTTGTGTTGCTATTCAACACTTAGGAGATTTTGGATCATTTTCTACAATGGTTGTGGACCTTGTTGAAGAAGAAGAACCCTTGCAAGTGTCAACAGACATTGTATGTAAAATAAGAGATGATAGTCATGTTTTCCAAAATTATTCACTTTAGAAATGTTGTTGTAGAAAATCCTTTCATAACTTTGATTTTTTAATATATTACATCAATGTGTAGAGGGCCTTGTGATTTTTTATTGAGTCTATAGATCACCCAAATCGAAGTTTGAATGAAGAAGTTATGATTGAAAGAATCAATTGTTGTATACTAGGTAAAAAACAACTGTACGAGAGAGAGAGAGAGAGAGAGAGAGAGAGAGAGAGAGAGAGAGAGAGAGAGAGGGAGGAAGGGATAGGGGTTATAGTCATAGGACAAGAGAGAGAAAGAAGGGATTGGGCGAATAGGAGGACCTTGAGGAAGGAAGGGTGGTTGCTGAAGGAGGATTTGGAGAAAGGGAGGAGTAGATGGAGAGAGGAGGTAAAGGAGAGGGAGGATGTTGGAGAAGGAGGCTCAGAAGGAGGAGCAAGGTAAGAGGAGGAAGCACATGGGCGGCGAGAGGAGGAAGGACAGGGCAGCCCTATTAAAGAAAAACTCTCTCCAAAGATTGCTCCGTTGAGCTTGCTCGAAGACCTAACTCAAGTAATTGTTACCATATACATGTGCTAGTGATGTGTGTGAACTCACTGGGACCGCTGGGGCATTTTTTCTTCTTTAGGAGTTCCCATCCCCCCCCCTGAGCATTGTATATGCGCCCATCACTCTAGGGCTATCTATCTTTCCATTGCACACTAAGTAACACACTCTCTATTGCGAGCCTTGAGCTTCATTCGTCTTCTCTAAGTTGTGTGCGATTGTTAGCTGAAGACTGGCGGCCACACTCAATTGAAGACTGACGAAATGACAAAAGAAGGAAATCCTATGTAGTCATTCTCTGATTAAGAAAACCTGTAATTTCACTTGTAAATACTGGGGCTTGCAGAAGTTTCCAATTTTGTATATTATTATTTGCCATTAGACTAAGTAGGATTTCACTTTGGAACATGAGGATTTGTATTTGGAAGGTATATATACCAAATTTTAACCTTAATGAAAAAAACTTCTATGAAGTGTCTGTGAGAAGCGTATTTTGTGTATGAGAGAGAGTGAGAGCTTATCTTGACGCTACGCGCACACTGGTGGTCGGAATCGAGTACGGAGAAGTGCTGCCCCCGGAGAGAGCTACGCGCCAATACCCACATTGTGCGTGTACGACCCGGCTTCACGAGATTGACTTGCGTGCTATTCTAGGGATTTGGTAAGCAAAACGGTGTCGCATTTCAGCATATCCACGCGTTCGTATTGAGTAGAGCTACACATTAGGCACCTTAGTTTTTAGAAACGTCGATGTGCAAAAACTTGTCAGACATCCTACGTGATTCTGCAACAGGTGTTTTTGGGTAGGGTTTTGGGTCACGACCTTAGGGAGAGTGGCCTATTGATGTTGATAGGATATCCATCAAGTTTCGTAGCGTTTCGAGAATGTCTAATGGGTATTTGGCTCATGGAAGCGTTGTAGGAAATCTCCTCCTGTGCACTATAATAGGCTGTAACTTAGACATTGAGTAAAGACCTCTGTAGAAAGTAGTCAATAGTCGGTCGAGTGTAGGTTGACACCCTATGCTTGCTTCCACGCGCCTGCGGGTCGAGCTTCGTCCTTAGCTGACAATTCTGGTTAGGTGAGTTCTCGCTGTGCTGACGTCTGTCGGGTATACCCGCCAACATTGGCACCGCTCTGCCGGGGACGAAAACCCTAGGTAGGTGACCGAGACTAGTCCTTGAGGATAGGGATTCTCTGGCTTGCCAGAATCTTATTTTACATTTAGATAGGATCAGAGGGTGGTGGACTCTCTAGGTCTTAGGAGGAGTCTAGGGAGCGTATGGCTGGCCTGGATCGTCCGTCTTAGGTAGTGTTAGATAGGAGTTAGGTTGTGGAGTGGAGAGTAGGAGTTGGAGTGGTAGATGTTGTGAGAAGATAGCTTGAGAGTCTGTGGGAGGCCAGGAAGCAATCGAGACACCAAAATCACCATCTCACATGATGAGTAGGAGTAGGGTAAGTAGGACATTATGATTTATGATCTGGAGCACTTCATGCATGTTATATTTCGTGTTAGGCTCATCGAAGAACTATAAAAGACGGTGAATTGTGTTTAGAAGCTGAAGTGAAGTCCAAAAGTTTCTCTGATTATTGCTGAGAGATCTATAGAGCATAGGGAAGCCCACATGCAGAGAAAATTAAATTCTAAGACAGTAGACATCCTACGCGTAGTATGTCTACAGGGTGATCTGGCAAGAATTTTGAGAATATGAGTTGACCAGAGTGTTTAGAAGGTAGGTTTTACCCTATTTTCACCTGGAAAGTGGAAGTTTGACCATATCTTGAGAGATTGTGGCCAAAAGACAGGAATTGCCAGACATCCTATCCAAATTGTGCCAAGACATAATTTTGAGACCAAGACCATAGGATGTCTTCATGTGCATGATCTACATGATTTATTGAGTGCATGTGAAAGGTTTCATCTCAATTGGGTGAGAAAATTGGGGTTTATGCAGACTATAGCATTTTTGACAGAAAAAAAGGCCAGAATAGCTAAGTTTGGGGTCTTTTGACATTCAAACACAAATCTAAACACACCAGGGAGATCAACACATCAAGGAAAAGCTGTGGGCCAAGTTGGGTTAAATTCTGATACAAAAGACATCCTATGCGTAGTATGTCTAATGCATGATTACAAGGCCTAAAATTATATTTGAGACATACCAGGCTCTGATATAGCCTTGGACAAACCTCCTAGTCAAGTTTGGTCCAATTTGGAGTTGATTTGACTGGTGAATTCATCAGGACGGACATTAGGCTTCTGGAACAGATTTTTGATCAGTTGACTAGCTTATAGGTGTCCAAACCAAAAAGTGAGAACAGCTGTGAACTCAACACATTAAGGGAAAGCTATATTGCAAATTTTATCTGAAACAGAGCAAAAAGACATCCTACACATAGGATGTCTACAGGGTCATTTTAGGACAATATTAAATTGTGGACATACAAGGAGGTTTTAATTGACTTAAGGGTTCCAGAACTTCTTTCAGAAGTGAAATTGGACTTTGTTTGACCTATTTACAGAGCAAAGACGAGAATTAAGACGTTACCTCTAGACTGACAAACATGTAGGTGGTGTACAGTTCAAGATTAGTGGACCTAATTAAGAACATCAGAAGTGTATAGAGTACAGTAGTGGTTGGGACTAACACTCCAGTTATACCAATCATTACTAAGACCACCTCTAGCGATTAAATTCTTTGATTCAATTGCCGAAATTAAACGCTTGTGTACAGGTATATTCGGCAGCAAAGTAAGAAGTTGTGCAGAAACTGATCCTTTGCCAGGTGAGTGGTTGGATTTGTGATAAATTGCATTGCTAAGTTTGATGAATTTAAGATCAAGAAGACACATTTCGAGAGACCAAAAAGTGGCATATGATCAGGATAGCTTAGTATCCACTGAGGAGAGTGTAACTCAGGCAAGGCTAGATCCATTAGCCCCAATCATTGAGGAAGGTAGTGATACTAACACTTCATCAGACAAGTCCTTATTCATGATAGGTAGTCAACAGCCAGGAGGCATCTCCGGTGAAGGACCGATGCTAGGAGGAAGTACCTACCAAAACCCTTTGAACAAGGCCAAGTTCACTATAATCTTCTTAGAAGGAACAAACTCTCGGGGAGCCCTAGTTTATTCTGACTATCGGGGACGCAAGTGTATTTGTCTAGAGGAACGGCCTTCTCAAAGACTGGAGATAATTCAAGTCTATGATGATGGAGATAGATTCCGAGATGAAAAGGGGAACCACTATCTGATAATTAGAAACCCTGAGGATTACAATAGGTATGGAGATAATGTGGCAAAAGGAAAAATGGTCTTAGAAACTCAAGAGGCACCTCCTAAAATTGATCGAACTGGAGCTCATTTTATATATGATAAAAAAACAATCAGAGTCTCTACCTATAATGAGAATGTGAGAATTTACAAGCATGAGAGCGAGGGAGTAGTCTCGTATTTTAGATGCAAAGAACCCTACCCAACTGAATTAAGCGATGACAAGGTTCTTTACTTGTTCTCTTATGAAATTGCTATGGGGAAGGATATCATTTTTGTTGACAGGTACGGGTGAGAATACAAACGAATTCTGCCAGAGGAGGTAGATAAGGCAACAGTTCCAGAAACATCAACATATACCCCCGAAGAAGTACCAAGGTCCACCTATACCCCTAGCAAGTCTACAAATCCATTTTCAGAAGAGTACAACGCAACATCACATTCTAATCGGTAGCAGAATTTCAACAATCAGAACAAGCAGGCAACCCAATCATCATTGCAGGCATGGATTCAACAAAATGCAAAATCCGAGCAAGACCTAAATAGAGGTGGTTATCTAGCCACACGAGGGCTAAGAGATTTACAAGAACCACCACTCCATTCACATTACCAAGGCGAGAGTTAGGCAAAAACTCAAGAGTCGGCAGAGCCCGGAAGACAACCCATAGAATGAGAACAAAGAGAACGAGTTCGGAGAGATGAACCACCTCTTGCAAGAACCGTCAGAAATTATGGCTTAGGAGCACCTCTGGGAGAGGAACCCTCCCACTACCGAAGGCCAGAAGAGGCATATCGAGGAGGACGAGGAGAACCAATGATGAGATTCGTAGACCATCGTAGAATTAGACCATCTCAGGTGCAAAAATGGGTAAACAAGAAATACTCGGGAAATAGAGATCCTAGGGATCACGTAGCAGCCTTTGTGCATGTAATTAGAGCTGAAGAAGTTCTGGATTTTTCTACTCAATTTGCAAGGTTTGGACTTACCCTAGAAGAGGATGTAGCCACTTGGTTTGATTGTGTGGAGCGTAGATATTTTGAGTCTATGGAGGAGGTTTTTGACGAGTTTATTGAGGAATTCTCACAAAGGGGGATAGCTCATAATACAGTCTGTCAAATCCATAAATTCAAACAGAAGGAAGGGGAATCTGTGCGAAAGGCAGCCCTACGGCTAAAGAGATATGTAAAGTTCTGCCCTGTGGAAGAACTACCAACCCAATCCAGACTTATGCTTATATTTATTCAAGGACTGAGAAACATAGATCTCCAGAAGAACTTACATATGAAGAGGAGCACAACGTTAAATGAGTTAACTAAGGAAGCTCTTTATCTTGTAGAGAATTGTGCGGTCTACAAGGAGGGTGAATTCAAGGATCTTGATGACGATTCATTCTCACAACAAAGTGGAAGCAAGTCCACTAAGTCAGCACAGAAAGGAGAAGTAGTTGTAAGCCAGGAGCAGCTGGTGGAAGAAGTGTTAAAAAAAATTAATATGTATGCCAAGCCTCAAGCGAAGCAACCGAAGTGGTGTGCAATTGAACAAAATTGGACAAATCATGTGACGGAGGAATGTTATTATAACAAGGGATATGTGAGAGAGCGACCTTATGCTCCCCAAGCTCAAGTAGCATCTCCTCAAATACCACCGATGCCTAGGTATCTAGCGGGTAACCTACTAGGACCTGTACGAGTTGAAAGACCTCAACCAGTATTGGGGCAACAACCACCCCTACCAGGAGCAAGACCGGTCGGCATAAGGTATGTACCAACGATAAACGAACCAGAAGAGAAGGCTTTGGTGCCCATGCATGCATATTACAAAGATCCCAATGGATATGCAGCAAATCCTGTCTATTATCCACCTGAAGAACCTAAGACGCAAGAACCTTGGAGCATGATTGGAAGTACGGGACCACCAACAGCTGCCCAGGCTGCGGGAGAAGGAAGGTGCAGCTTGGATGAATGAACACTGTTGTTCATAGCCAACGGAGGCATGGGCGGACAGAGGCATGCTTACCAACAGAGAAGAGCTCAAGGAGCACCTCAACAGCCAAAAGGACCCTGCTACAAGTGTGGCGGAGATCATTGGCTAAGGGATTGTCCTCACGATGAAATCATTAGAGTCAATGCGTATTGCACCGAGTGTGGAATTACTCACTTGATTCCTGATTGCCCTAAGAACCTGAGCAAAGGAGCAAAAACTACTTTAAACATGCTGGAAGCAGTGCCATCCAGTGGGGGGTCAGAAAATGAAATAGTAATACCTATTCAGGTAGTCACATGGGCACAAGCTCAAAGAAGGACAAACTAACCCATAATTGAAGAGCCAAAGACCGATGCTCCTAGTGCAGAAATGAAAAATCAACGAAGCACTTGGAAAGCTAGAAAGGCTCGTATGAAAGCCACGAAGGAATGAGAGCAAACGGCTCTATCCGAGGAGCTAAAACACACAAAGGATAGATTGGAGCTATTAGAGGATCTAACTAGTTTAAGTTCACACAGTACTACAACCATAGGACCCAAGGAAATAGTGGAACCCAAAAGTGCAGGATCGAGAGGATCAGTACTGGTAGAAAAAGTAAATGAGCAGCTTGACGCACTTTTAAAAACATACGAAGCCAGACTAAAAAACAACCAAAATCAAGAGCAACGATGGATGACTTATCCATATGCGGAACTAGAAAAACAGAGGTTGGAAATGTGTAGGAAGATGATTGAAACAACCCAATCTTTGATAGAAAACCCACCTAGTAAACCTGCAAGTTGGCGCGAGGTGCCAGCTCCAACCCCTATCACACAAACTCTAGAGAAACAAGTGGACACAATGGAGGGACTCACGACTGCCTCAGAGTCTAAGCGAGAACCTATCGTAGTGCCAAATACAACTGATGAGATATTTGATGGTTTCCAACCTAAAACATCGGCGGGAATGGATAAGGAGTGTGTCAGTTTAGATGACTTGTGGAAGCAAATCCGGGAAGCAAATGAAGCTAATAGGGTAAACCACCAACTAAATCGCGCTGAGAAGGAGAAAAATGAGATCTTACCTCCCATTGAAGAATTTGAGGCAAGATCACAAATGAACTTTGATATGCATTCACAAGAGATGGACCATGGGTCAATTAGCTCGGGGCACAACCAACTTGACTCGCCAAAAACTCTACCCTCTTACCTAGGGGAGTATGAAGCTAAGTATGAAGTGAGAGCAATCCCATCTCAAACACTTTCTCCCAAAAAAATAATGGATTCACAAGGGTTAATTGAGTTACTATACACCCCTGTGGCATGCACAATCACGTTAGCCGAACTCCTGAGGTTACGACCAAACATGTGGACCATCGTAGGCAAATGCTTAGAAAAATTTGG
Source organism: Adiantum capillus-veneris (assembly GCF_014529385.1). Lineage (NCBI taxonomy): Eukaryota > Viridiplantae > Streptophyta > Polypodiopsida > Polypodiales > Pteridaceae > Adiantum > Adiantum capillus-veneris. The sequence continues at coordinate 105,010,628 of NC_140954.1, read as the reverse complement.
AGTAAAAGACCCTACCTCGAGAATTCAAGAAGGGATCAGAGAATTGGACAAGCCTCAACTGAACACTAGGCCTGTACCTTTAAACAAGGTTGGAGAATATTGTGAAGGAGAAGATGGAAATACCACACTACCAGTAGAATTCCAGGGAGTAGTCTCCAAGGCTATTCTCGACAGTGGAGCGGGAGTCGCTATCATCACAAAAGAAATCTGGAAAAAATGGGGAAAACCGGCTTTGAGAGCAACCAGAATGAAATTACAACTTGCAGATGGGTTCATGAAAAAGCCTCTAGGAATTTTAGAAAAAGTAATTGTCACCTCTTGCGGAATCGAGTATGAGCATACATTTGCAATAGTTGATTTCGGCAAAAAGAACAATTACGAGATCATCTTGGGAAGACCGTTCATGAGACAATTAAAGATGGTACAGGATTGGGCTTATGACCACATATAGCTCAGGCGTGGGGAGACTACAACCAAAATATACCTAAAAGACCATAGTTACAAAGATGTGAACCAGACACCAGTGGAAGAGTTTGATTCGGCTACGTTGGCAGGGTCCGAACTCCCAGCATGGTTAGGGTAGAAAAAAGAGCTATGGATGTGTGGAGCTTTACATTGTAAGGGCTTGAAAAGAGAGGAATGCATCTTAGAAAGAGCTATTGTAGACAAGGATTATATTCCGGAACCTTTTCGCGAAGATGCATTAGAACCTATGGAATGGGAACACATCCTAGCAACGTTGGACGTGTGTGCCATTACAGATAGCCCAACAACAAAATTTTGTGATAAGGACGGTTATGATGTGCTACTTTATTACATGGTAAACCTTGTACCAGTAGGAGATGAGAATGTAGACTCACCAGAACAAGAAGAGTTTTATGACTCCTCTGAGCATCTGGAATTAAGGAACGATGCAGATAATGAGTGTTTAGACAGCTTAAGCGAGAGTAGGGAAACAACCACAGATATCAAGTTTTATGATTTTGCAAATCAACACTCTAGACGCCAGGAACGCTATAGAAAAAAAAGAGCAGAAAACAAGGTTAGAGAAAACCCGATGCCCAGGATAAAAGACAAAACGCACTATCTAATGCTAGTCAAGGTAGAGGATTGTGTAAAAGACAAAATATCAGGGAAATTCTCAAGAGTTCGAGGGAAAAGGACACATGAGGACATAAAACAAGCACGAAAAACTAAAATGGAAACAAATATAAGAAAATCTCAACAATCAAAACGTGAAAAGACAAAAGATCTCGAGTGGACCAAAATGGAGCGTAAGAAGAAATACCAAGAACTTAAACAGTCGTTACAAGAGGTATGGACTACTGAGGCAGAAAGTGAAGGTAAGGAGGATTCAGAAAAAGAAAACATGGACGTACCATCCCACATCGAAAATTCACCATCCAAAGATAGAAAAATCATAATGACATCACCAATAAGGGAAAGAATAAACCAGGAATCTTATGATGGACCAAAAAATGCAAAACAAATTGACCTCGCTGCACCAAGCGAAGAGCCTTAGCCTGTCTATATAGCAACTGATTTAGGGCCTGAAGAAGAAGAAATGCTAACACAGCTTCTCAAGAAGTATAAAGATGTGTTTGCATGGTCTTACAAAAACCTCAAGGGAGTTGATCCACTGATATGCCAACATACAATTTCGTTAAATTCAGATGCCAAACCAAGCAAACAACGTCCTTACACATATCATGACACATTTACTAAACGAATCAAAGAAGAGATCGACAAGCTGAAGGATACCGAATTTATCTATGAAATCGAGCATACAGATTGGGTGTCACCCATTGTGGTTGTCCCCAAAAAGAACGAAAATTTGCGTGTGTGTGTGAACCTCAAAAAGGTAAACGTAGCAACAATAACGGATAATTATCCCTTGACAATCACACAACATGTGCTTGAGAGGGTAGCGAGAAAACATGCCTATTCATTTCAAGATGGGTTTTCGAGGTACAACCAATTGGCAATTGCAATAGAGGATCAGCACAAAACCACACTACCACATAATGGGGCATATATGCGTATAGAGTTATGCCTTTTGGTCTAATCAATGCCCCAGCCACCTTCCAAAGGTTAATGACTCATGCATTCAAAGAATACCTAGGAATATTCTTAGAAATATATATGGATGATCTCTGCGTCCACTCTCGTAGTTGAGAAGAACACATTGACCATTTACAAAAGGTATTTGAGAAGTGCAGAACATATTGAATCTGTCTCAACCCGGAAAAGTGCATTTTTATGGTAAGGCATGGCCGCATCTTAGGACATACTGTCTCAAGAAATGGCATAACTACTAACCTAGACAAAATTAGAGTCATAGTAGACTTGCCCAGGCCTACTAATGCCAAACAACTACAATCTTTCATGGGACACTGCAGATATTATCGAAGATTCATATATATGTATGCGGTCATTGCACAACCACTATATCGCTTATTAGCAGTTTCGACTGGACTGAGGAGTGTGAAACTTCATTCAAAAAGCTTAAGGAAAACCTTGAAAGCACCAGGTTGGGAAAAGATATTCCATGTTCACATTGATGCCTCTGCCTACGCAATTGGGAGTATTTTGGCTCAACCGAGAGACGGAACAATGGATTTTCCAGCTTGTTATGCGAGCCGACAGCTAAATAGTGCAAAAAAGAACTACACCACCACTGAAAGAGAGGGATTAGGAATGATATATGTTGTAAAGAAATTTGGACATTATCTGCTTGGAAAAAAATTTGTGTTCTTCACAGATCATCAAGCTCTTTTGTATCTAGTAAATAAACCATGCAATACTGGGAGAATTGTGTGCTGGCTTATTATATTGCTAGAGTTTGACTTCACAATGGTAGTAAAAAAAGGTAAAATGCATCTACGAGCAGATCATCTTTCAAGGCTACACAACGGGGAATATCCTGAAGGAATCGATGATGACATACATGATGCTTATCTTTTCAATATTGAAATGATACCCAAATGGTCTCAGAAAATTGTTAGCATTCTTTCCTTTGGAGGTAGATTTGATAAAAAGGAAGAAGAATCCACACAACAAACATTTCGACAAACAAAAAACTTTCAATTGATTGCATAACGACTATACCATCTAGGCTCGAACAAAGTTCTACGCTTATGTATAAATCTAGAGGAATTTGAGTGTTATCTTGAGGAAGCACACATCCAAGACTGTGCATTTCATTGTTCAACAATGAAAACACACCAAAGATTGAAACACTTAGGAGTATATTGGCCAACTATGTATTCTGACACACATGCTTATGTTAACAAATGTATTTATATGTAGTGCCAAACGACCGGTGGATCACGCGACATTGTTTCAGGTAACCATTGCACCTGCATGGAGTCAATATATCATTGATTTCTTAACAACGAGGACATTTCCTAAAAACACAACAAAAGCACGACAAAGGGCTATAGAGTTGGAGGCTCGAGACTTTAATTTAATTGAAAATCTACTCTACAAACGAGGAAAGGAAAATCAACTTAGAATCTGTGCAAGTGAAAGTGAATACCTGCTGATTCTAGAACACACACATGGAGGAATAAGTGGAGGCCATTTTTCAGGCGATAAGACGACAAAAATTGTCTTAACCGCGGGGATATGGTGGCCTACATTGCACATGGATACTAAGGAATTTGTAAAGCGTTGTGACGCATGTCAGCGCACTAAAGTGCCGATAAAAAGAGATGAGATCCCACTACGGCCAATGATGGGAGCACGGGCATTTCCAAAATGGGGAATTGATTTATTGGGGCCTATTTCACCCCTTTCATATCGCACAATTTTTGTGGGGCCTATTTCACCCATACCCAATATATCATCGTGGCTACAGACTATCTCACAAAATGGGCTGAAGCCAAAGCGACACAAAAAGCAGATGCAAGGACCATTGCACAATTTTTGTATGAGAATGTCTTTGTAAGATACGGATTACCAATAAAAATTGTCAGTGATCGAGGAACACATTTTATTAATGAAGTCATTGAATACCTGCTAGAGCAATTCATGGTCATACATAAAAAATTTGCTCCATATCATCCACAAGCAAATGGACAGGCTGAGGCCACAAATAAAACCCTATGCATTGTTTTGACTAAAATTGTATCAGAATCAAGGTCAGACTGGGATCAACAAATACACTCAACACTATGGGCATACAGGGTAGTTTATAAAACATCGATTGGAACAACACCGTACAACATGGTGTTTGGTCTAAACGCTATGTTGTCCATAGAGTTTTTGATTCCAACTCTACAAGTGGCGAAACGCTTAGAATGGACAGGACATAAACTCTCTTCAAGAATAGATGATCTTGAAAAGCTAGATGACTTTCGGTTGAGAGCTGTAGCTTCAATCTATGCTTAGAAGAAAACACAAAAGGAGTTTTTCGACAAGCATGTGCGCACGAAAGAGTTTAAAACAGGTGATTATGTACTTGTTTACACTTTGAAACAACATGCCAAAAAACTTAAAAAGCGAGGGATGGGACCCTTTGTGAGTAGTGACTTATCAGAAAGCGGAGCCGTCAAACTTGCGACATTGGAAGGTGAAGAAATGCAAATTGGATTAGTGGGTGTCGGTTAAAAAAGTAGCATTTACCACTAACACAGGATATGCTTCAACAAATCCATCATGATAAACAACGGACAAAGGAGAACTCAACGGACAAAGGAGAAACAGAGGGTAAGAGAAGAAGCACAAGCAGAAGCAAAAGAACGCATTGCAAAAAGAAGGCTTCTACGACAACAACAACAAATTGGATCGTCGTTGCGAATAAATGCTATTCGATTAACAAATTTTAATGAAGACACAGTGGATCCAATAATTACAGTCAAAGTGGGTAGCAACCAAGTTGACTCAACGGCATTGCTTGATTCAGGAGCTCAAGCAAATTCGATCTCTTGCAAATTATAAAAACAGCTCAAGCTTGAAGAACAACTCCATCCTACTCAACAAGCACCGGAAAGCAGTACATCACATTCATTAAGCATGTTGGGCTGGACGATATTGCATGTACAAATATATCAATATGTTTATCCCCACAAGTTTTACGTGGTTGAGGATGCGAGCACACTACATCCAATGTTGTTGGGACAACCATGGCAGAAAGAGCATAATGTGCAGATAGATTGGAGTTTGAATATGGTCAGAATTCAACAAGCACAACAACACCAGGTGGTAGCATTTGCTTAGACAACCCGGAAGAAACAGATAATGGTGCCACAATCACTTGATAAAGAGCAAAAAACATGGGTCCCACTTAACCAACAAAAGATACCTACGAAGGATAACCAAGAAACCACCCACCGTACTCAATCAAAAAATGAGACACCACAGGCGACAATGAATAGATCAAGGTCAACAATACACAAACAATATGCATGGGTACAGAAGGATGGAAGTGAACGAGCCTACAAACTACAGTGCAACAGTGGACGACCTCCAAAAAACAATGTTAAACAAACACCGAACAGGGCCATAAACAGATATGGATACTGAAAAACATGCTCAATTTCCAACTACATGAGACACACATTTGGATCCCCAAAGCGATACTACAGGAACTCCCTTCAGTACAAGCAACACAAGCAGCTAGACAATCCCTAAATCTGACATCGGCAAATCGATCTATGTGGGTGCCGATCAAAAGAACCTCAAAAACAACCAAAGAAGAGGCCACAAACCTCCAAAAACCTCCAAATCAATGCTACAAATGGCAATCAAAAGAGAAAAAGATTATGGCTACATCGAACAAGACACTCCCATCCAAAGAGATCACAACAACAATATCTACAGTAGCGGCAAACCAAGCCACTTTCGCAAAGAAGACGATCAAACAACGAGCGACAGAATTACAACTTCTAATTACAAAGAGAATCTGCCAACCAGACCAGTAACAAACAAGAAACCTCAACGTTGAATGCCAATAAGCATCTTGTTTATACCCTCCTATCGCATTGCATTAATTTTACCATGCATTGACTGAGTATGCATCAGGTAGGGCCACGTTACAAGGCCGCGCATTAGCACAATTTTTAACCCATGCACTGCACATATCCCGAGGCGATACCTTGTCATCCGGGTGGACTCCGATTAGGAGGGGGGGAGGCATTCTCAATGCGAACCCGATGACCGTAAAAAGCAGCAAAAAGGGCATGTTTGACTATTTTTTGAGGGGTTTACGTTTGACTGCGAAATTTTTTGGACTAACCTAAGTATATATGCCCTTATACAGCATCAATCTACAGATATATGAGGCCAAACGCCAAATTGAGGCCTATAGGTGTGTGTATATATGTAGAAATAGCCATTTTTCGGACAAAATATTGGTAAAACAGAGAAATCCGGCCATAAAAATTACATGTGAGTGTACAGTGTGTCGGGTTGAAGTTTTTAATTTATTTTGTGTTAACCCTCACGCACATTCCTATCACCTAAGACGGATGTCGTATTATTTATGTGGTAGAGTCAAGTACCGGGCTTGTCGGTCTAATAAGAAAAGGGTAAGAGTGATCACCGATGAGAGGCGCACTCTAACTGGAACATTCAAGGGACTAGTTGGCTAAGCATGGGCGCCCAAGTGTGAACGGGGCGAGCTCATATAAAGTTAACTAAACCTAAAATTCACTCATTCTCTCATTTGTGCAATTGAAGAGTGCTCTTGCTCCATCTCCATCTTCTTCTTCTTCATCTCCTTGTGTGTGTGTGTGTGTGTGTTAGAGAGAGAGAGAGAGAGAGAGAGAGAGAGAGAGAGAGAGAGAGAGAGAGAGAGAGAGAGAGAGAGAGAGTGCGATCGACCATTGCGACGGCGGCACGACGGCGGCGGTGAGGCGGTTGAGCGCGGCGTCTCCTTCTTCTTCGCGGCGAGGAATCCTCCACAACAACAAGCGTAGAGCGGTGAGTGACACACTATCGCCATCTTTGAGCTCACTAGTTTAGGCTAGTTGTGTGGCTCGCATACAGTGTATTGGTAAGTTCCTTGCATTGACAAGTGCGACATACGCGCACATTTTTAGCGCCGTTGCTGGGGAATGCCATACACTAAGCTTGAATGGCACTATGTGCTTCTTTTGTGGTGCAATTTCAATTGTGGGAAAGGTAGGGAAGGAAGGTGTGTGTGTTGAGAAGAAGGATTTTGTGTTGCTACTATGTATTTCTTTGTTAATGAAGTTTTGAAAGGTTACTATGTTTTCTCTGTGATAAGGTCTTAGTATTAAGGTTGTTAGTTCTGTGTGATGCAAAGTACAGTATGTAGGAAGTAGATCTGTTAGAGCTAATGAAGTGTGCTAGTGTGTAACAATAGGTGTATTAGTTGTAAGTAGGTAGGTAGAGTGTGTGTGCTCGCGTGCAGGCCACGACGACCTTATCCTAAAAAAAAATTATATTTTTTTGTTTTTAAAGGTAGGATCAAAACCGGGAATATCTCCCAAACCCAAGCCCAGACCCAAGCCCAAGCTTACACTCAGGCTCAGGCCTCAGTCGCCCTTTAAAATTACGTATTTTAGCTTCACACATCGCTAAAAATTGACTTTTTTGAGGACCAACGGAGCTTCAGGTGACCGAACGTTGTGCTGTAAAGCACACCGCGACCCTCTGAGTGATATGCTCATTTTGAGCTATCACACACTTTAATAAAAAAAATCGATCATAAAAAAACATAAAAAAACGAGTGAAAACGGACGCCTAAAAAAGTAAGCGGTTAACCTTCGAGGTTATTCGCTGATGCTTGTAGGGTTCCAAAGGCACATGCATCTGCGCGCTGGTCGTGTGCTAGAGACGGAGCAACTAGAGAGAATTTTGACCTACACGAGTTCTCAATAATCCACCTACCTTAGGTTCCGGGCCCTCGGCGGGGACCCAAGGTAGTACAAACCAAGACCTGAACATAGCGGCTAGTGACTCTTCCTCTGACTATGACGTCATGGAGGGTCTCCCAATGCTTAATCCCGATAGCTCAAGCCAAGACATGCATGCCATGGGTCCACAGTCCGGGCCGAGCGTGCTTAGCCGCTTGAAGGAAAACTTTAGTAGAGCCACTTGCTCCGAACATGGAGCTAATGATGTAAATGAGGGGGGTGGGGAAGTAAATTCTCCATTCATGACCAGCGTAGACCCCATGCCCTTAGAGAATGTGCACGTGAATACTCCATTCACTACACCCCCTGACTCTTCAAAACTATTCCCCTCTGAGGTTATATTACCTGATGGTAGAAGCCTTTCCGAAGTGCAAGAGGTTGAGCGGTATATCCTTGCAGCAAGGGAAAAGGAAATCGAGAGCTTACGCAAGGCAGAGCAACGAAGAGAGTTAAAAGTGAAAGCCCCTATGTCAATATCCTTGCTAGGAGAGCAATCGAGTGCTCTTGACTTAGCAACCACTAAGGGTCAACCCATAAAGAGCCGCATTGCATCTAGCTCAAAGAACACCCCTAGCACCTCAATTCTAGATGGAGCATTCTTAAATGAGAACTGGGAGTACGAACTACAAACGGAAACTCTAACCAACCTATACAAAGATGACATCTATCACGTGGGTTGGTTAGATGTCCTACACCACCATGGGTGCTACTAGTGTGGAGGATCAACAACAAAGAGTTTGTCAGGTCATCCATAGGGTCATTGAGTTAGAGAGACACAACAAGGGGATCAACATGCCTTCAACGGGTCTCATGAGATTCTTGGATACAGGAAAGGCTAAACAACCGACCTTATCGCAAATGGAGACTCCCTCCGGAAGTCCAATGGATCCTCCATATGTTGTTTCGCCAGGGGTCTCGGTGCAATCGGAGCCCACAAGTGATAGCTTTACCTTTCCAAGTCTAGCTCATCTTTCCCTTGATGACACCACGGCTACCATGCCTACCCCAATGATGGGCATGCCAAGAAATATGCCATGGACCTTATTTGTTAGTAAAGCACCACTACATGGTAGCTCAATGCCTGCAACAGTACCTACAAGTGTGTACCAATCGTATGCACCTATGGGTCATCACACTCATGTAGTTCCTACCCCTCCCATTGTTTCAACAACCTATGCTCCACAACCACAACACCGAAGTGCTTATTTCAGACATAAACCTCCCACAAGCATTGCAGTTCCCATTGAATTTTACTTGTTTGGATGACAACGAGAAGGCTTGCTTGATAGATTCATTAGGGGATTACGACATGAGGATATCTACAATGGCCTAGTCATTAGAGGTATCACCACTTGGGAAGCAGTCTCACCACCAATGCGATCCAATTGGAGGATAATTTAATGATTCAAGGAGAAAGAGTGTTTGTTGAGGCTAAATCTATTAGCTCGCAAGCATCACGGTATCACCCAATGACCCTAAAGCCTATTGCTAAGGAGCCAAAGATATATGAGATGACTTTAGCAGACCTCACCAAGGCTATTCAAGAGAGTCTTAGAGACAATCGTGCTCCGCAAAACAATCATATGTATCCGAGAAGGGAGCAACAATGGTGCTCAATATGCTATGGACCGCATAATACCAGTGAATGCCTTACTTTTAGAGTAAAATTCAATGGGAACTGCAATGCTTGTGGGAGGTATGGTCATCAAGCTAAGGATTGCATAGTATTTAAGCGCGCGATGGCCAATAGACCAACCTTAGCATGGACAGACACACCTCGAGTGCTTGCATTGATGCCGGCCCCACCTTAGCATGGACAGACACACCTCGAGTGCCTGCATTGATGCCGGCCCCACCTCTTGAACAAACAGCACAACACATGGTCCCAAGGGCCCAAAATGTTGTTCAAACAACACCCTTATGACCTCCAGTGCTAGGACCGCAACAACCACATCCGAGAATCACTTCAGTGAATCAAGTGGGTTGTGAGTCATCTATTGCTTGTTTGGAAGGCTGTGAGGAAGATATAGATCCTATTATTTCCTTGGGATGGATGTGCTTGAAGAAAGTCCAGAATACTACATGGAGGACTATTGGGGACAAGTCAAACCTGTCTATCAAGTAGTTGCTCTTACGGAAAGAGGCCAAAGTATCAATTACACTGGTAAGAGACCACCTCTTCAATGCTATGAGTGTGGAGGTCCACATCGTGTAGCTGAGTGTCCTATTAGGCTACAAAAGAACGCCACACTAATGCAAACCAATCAAGCAAGCACGTCTACAATGCCGATACTCATGTGTGATTGATGTGGCATAGATCATTTGATTGCCCAATGTCCAAATAATCCAAATGCACCGAAGATCACACCATTAAACTTGATTGAAGTTAACGAGGAGCCATCACAAAGTACACCTGTGGTACCAGTAAACATACTCACACGATCGATGCTCCAAAAACAAAATTATATTCTTGAGGAAAGAGACACGGCATCAATTGCCCAATCTCAGAAAAAGAAGAAAACAGGAAGGAAGAGATTGTAAAAAGCAACGAAGTCAGACCCCGTATATATGAACGACGCTGAAGAGGATTCTGATTCAGGTGAAACCATGGAGACCAAAATGACCACTAAGATAGAAACCAACAAGGAAGATCTTCATGAGCCACAATGGCCAGGATCCAAGAAGAAGACCAACATAGGGACTGGTGACGACCCCGTATATATGAATGACGCTGAAGAGGATTCTGATTCAGGTGAAACCATGGAGACCAAAATGACCACTAAGATAGAAACCAACAAGGAAGATCTTCATGAGCCACAATGCCCCAGTTCAAAGACCAACATCGGGACTGGTGACGACCCCGTATATATGAACGGCGCTGAAGAGGATTCTAATTCAGGTGAAACCATGGAGACCAAAATGACCACTAAGATAGAAACCAACAAGGAAGATCTTCATGAGCCACAATGGCCAGGATCCAAGAAGAAGATAGGAACTTATCCAAACCCTACAGAGGAGATTGAGCGAGTAAGGCAATTAAGGAGTTTGATAGAAGATACCCAAAGGGATCTAGAGCCAGCACCTAGGCAGATCCAGATTACAGACACCGTGTTCCCTACGCAACAACAACCTCACCAAGTCCATAGACACTTAGCCATACCTAGTGTCATCCAAAAAGAAAGTGACTTAAAGTCATGGGAAAGTGGGCGTACTCACTTCTTGATGGAAATAATGTTTACAGAGGGACTACTCGATCCTATCGAAGAAATGGAGATCCCATCTTCCCCACGTCAAGGGACTGAAGCCCAAAAGGTGCCGTTAAACATTGCCAAATTGATGGATTTCATGTCTTCAGAAGTTAGAACCACCATCATGTCCAAACTATATAAAGACCCTGAGCTAGTCTTAGCTCTTTGAGCCTTCCTCAATGGAGAACTAAAGTTTGGGCTACCACAATTTGCACAGATGGATGGAGCTGGGGAGATGCCAATAGAGGAGGAACACTTAGATCCACAACCCAACCTAAATGAGAACCTTGTTATAGAAATACCTGTTAACAAGTTGGGACAATACTTTGAGGGTGATGAATCCAATTGAAGGAGTATGAGTGGAAGTGCGACGCGAGAGAGAGTGCGAGAAGAAGAGCACGACGATATGGTGAACTCGCTCTACTGTAATGTGTACAGTATAGTGAGTTCTTATTAGGTTTAAAAAAAAGAATATGTGTACATACCTGGCGGCCCGCCCACTTACCTGGGCGACCACATTGGGATTTATACCCCAACAACCTCCCACTTAAAGTCCAATGTGGTACTTTAAGTGTGAGAGAAGCTACTATACAAGCTAATATACAAGAGATGCAGAGAAGTGATGTACTACCCTACACCTAGCTGCTTGCGAAAATGCGCAAATCTCTCTGAGGGAAGTCCTTTTGTAAGTAGATCAGCAGGATTTTCTGTGGTGTGAACTTTGACAAGCTGAAGTTGCTTATCCTCGAGCATTTCCCTGATGAAATGATACTTCACATCCACATGCTTTGTCTTTGAGTGATAAACTGGATTGGGAGCCAATTGTATAGCACTTTGACTATCACAATATAACACAGGCATCTCTTCTTTGATTCCCAAATGTGTTACTAGTCGATTAAGCCAAATTGATTCTTTGCATGCCTCTGATGCTGCAACATATTCAGCCTCTGTAGTAGACTGAGTAACACAATCTTGTAATCTAGAACGCCATGATACTGCTCCACCAGCCAATGTAAAGACATACCCTGACGTAGACCTTCGGTTGTCTAAGTCACCTGCATAATCTGAGTCTGTAAAACCCTTTACACTTAGCTCCTGACTCCCATAGCATATACGCATACTCTTTGTAGCTTTCAGGTATCTCAATATTCCTTTCACTGCCTCCCAATGTTTCTTGCCTGGGTTTGACATGTATCGACTTACTACTCCCACTGCAAATGCAATGTCTGAGTGAGTAGCAATCATTGCATACATCAAACTACCCACTGCAGACGCATATGGAATCTTATCCATTTCAACCCGTTCTTCCTCAGACACAGGACAATCTTGTTTGCTAAGTTTCACGTATGGTGGCAATGGAACACTCAATGCCTTTCCCTTCTCCATATTGAAACGTTGCAAAACCTTGTCAATATACTCTGTTTGAGATAACCAAATCAACTTCTTTGATCTGTCTCTCTCAATGCGCATACCAAGTATAAGACTTGCCTCACCCATGTCTCTCCTGTCACGATTTTGCCATCTTTGACTTCGAAGCTGAAATTTCTTCCAAGTGCTTGCCAGCAATCAACATGTCATCCACATACAAAATAAGGATCAGCCAACTGCCATCCTTAGCCTTCTTTGTATATAGACAACGATCGAACTCACTACGTTTGTAGCCTTGAGAAAGCATAAACTTGTGGAACTTATGGTACCATGCCCTCGGTGATTGTTTTAAGCCATAAAGACTCTTTAACAAATGGCATACCAAATCTTCCTTGCCTTTCTCAACAAACCCTTCTGGCTGCTGCATGTAAATTTCCACATCTAAATAACCATGCAAGAATGCTGTCTTGACATCCATTTGGTGCAACACCAAATCTAATATGGCAACCAATGCAAGAAAGCATCTCAATGTAGTCATCTTGACCACCGGAGAGAAGACTTCATCAAAGTCAATGCCTTGTTCTTGCTTAAAGCCCTTGGCAACAAGCCTTGCTTTGTACTTTGGCTGACTATCATGAGCGGTGATCTTATACCTGTAAACCCATTTACAAGGTAGAGCCTTTTTGCCATGTGGTAATTTAACTAGCTTCCATGTCTGGTTTTTATGCAGAGCTGTCATCTCTGAGTGCATGGCCAATTACCAATTCCCAGAGTCCTTCATTTGCACTGCTTCCTTGTAACATGAAGGCTCATTGCAATCAATCAACATGACATAGTTCATAGATGGAACAAACCTATCAGGAGGTCGCGTGATACGTCCAGATCTACGCAAAATAGGTGGCTCAGGCTCAGCCACAACCTGTGGTTCCACTCTATCCTGTCCTTGCTCCTCTTGAGCCCTGAAATTTTGTCTTGCACGTGCAGGTCCATCTTCTTGGAAGACAACTCTTCTAATCTCCTCAACCCTCTCTGGTTTAGAATGATATTTGGCTTCATTAAAGTGAACATCATTGCTGCGGATAACCTTTCTGGATTCGGGATCCCAAAGTCTGTACCCCATCTCACCAGAATTACCATAGCCTAGAAAGATGCACTTTCTACTCTTTGGCTCAAGTTTGTTCCTAAATTCCTTTGGAACGTGAGTATATGCCTCACAGCCAAAGACTCTGAGATGCTTGTATGAGGGCACCTTGCGTGAACATACCATCTCCGCCACTGAATCCTTCTGCAAAACCTTGCTAGGAGATCTATTTATAAGATGAATAGCTGTTGATACAGCTTCAGCCCAAAACCCATTTGGCAGCTGTGCATTAGACAACATACTTCTGACCTTCTCTTGTATGGTCCTATTCATCCTCTCAGCAACACCATTTTGAGGAGGATTGTAAGGAGCAGTAAGTTCACGTTTTATACCTTTTGACTCACAAAAGTCCTGAAAGGCCTTTGAAACATACTCTCCACCATTGTCAATGCGTAAGCATTTAAGCTTCTTGCCACTCTGATTCTCCACAAGTGTCACAAACGTTTTGAAAACACTAAACGCTTCATCCTTGTGCTTGAGAAAGTAAACCCATACTTTCCTCGAGTAATCATCTATAAATGTCATAAAGTAAGAAGCTCCCCCTAGAGATAGGTTAGGCATAGGTCCACACAAATCACTATGAACAAGTGCCAACTGTGTATCTCTTCTACTGCTTCTATGCTTATGTGGCTGCTGTGTTTGCTTACCATACAAACAATGTTCAGAGAATTCAAAATCAATAAATGAAAAGCCAGGCAAATAACGAGAACGAGACAAGATTTCCATTCCCTTCTTGGACATATGTCCTAACCGGCTATGCCACAAAGAAACGTTCGGCTGCTCGGTTACATTGATTACATTTTTAGAGACATTTGATACATAAATCATGTGAAGTCCTCCAGACTTTACTCCATGTGCTACTGTCATAGAACCCTTGGATATCTTCCACATGTTGTGTCCAAAAGTGGTGACGTAGCCAGCATCATCAAGGAAACCTGTGCTGATCAAGCTTTTTGTAATTGCGGGAACATGTCTCACATTCTTCAGCGTGAAAGAAGAGCCATTCTGAAACTTCAATTGAACATCTCCAACACCTAAGATCTCACATGTCTGCCCATTGCCTAGCCGAACATGATCTTTAGTGGTCACATAAGAGGTAAACCACTCATTGTTTGGAGACACATGAAGTGATGCCCATGAGTCTATAATCCAGTCACTCAGTGCATTTCCATCAGATGCTGTAAGAAGAGCTGAGTCCATTGTATTCTTCAAGAAGTAGATGTCTCTTGACACTAGACTGTCATCCTCTGCAACAGTGTTTGTTACATTTATTTCTTGAATCTTCATTGAGGACTTTTTCTTCTCACCATGGTCTTCAGCTTTCTCTTTGCCTTTTTTTGGTTTCCATTCTCTGCAGTCTCTTTTCATGTGACCCTTCTTGCCACAATGGTAGCATTCTATGTCACTCTTGCCTTTAGCACTGCGGGACTTGCTACGAGACTGATTCCTCTTTCCACCTTTGTCCTTTTCTTTGGTCCTTCCCCTGACAACTAAGGCCGTTCCTTTGCCTTTGTCCATTGTCTTTCTGTTGGTTTCTTCAGTAAGCAGACTGCCTTCTACACCTGCTATGGTCAAACCATCTGGAGGTGCATAATTACTCAAACCTGTGCAAAAAGTGTCCCAACTTTTCGGCAATGTGATCAACAGGAACATAGCTCTAACAGGTTCATCAAACTTGACACCTTGAGCTAACAACTGACTGTAGATGGTGTTGAATTCATTCAGATGATTGGACATAGGGGTCCCTTCTTTCATCTTCAAGTCAACAAGCTTCTTAAGTCAGTAAACCTGTGAAGCTTCACTCTGCTTCTCATAAAGATCACTCAGCTTTGTCCATGCTTGATAAGCCGACATCTCGTCTGCTACATTGAAGTAAACGCTTTTTGCCAAAGTCAGCATAATGGTAGAAAGTGCCAATTCATCCATTTCGCTCCATTCATCTTCGTCCATATCTTCTGGTTTTATCCCCTTGAGCTTTATAGGTTTTATCTGCTTCTTTTGTACCAACACATGCCAAATCTGCTTCTTCCACAATGGGAAATTGGTTCCATCCAGCTTCTTGATATTGTAAAGAGCAGTGCCCTGTGATCCAGCCATAACTACGCTTCACAGTAGTTTACTTTCTTGGGAAAAATTCGGCAGAGTTTCCCCTATAAACTGACCTCTGAACCAATATCAACCTGTCAAATGAACCAAGAAAGCTTCAGATTCTGTAGAAATTTCGGCAGAGTCTCCTTTGTAAAATGGCTCTAGTGTACTCAAAAACAGACCAAAAACAGCTCAAAAAACCACTGTCTCTCTAACACTGTAAGCTGTGGGTAAACCTGTCCTGCACCAATACTGTCTCTCACTGTCCTGTCACTGTCCTGTAAGCATAGACTGCGACAATGCCTCAACGGCAGTAAAGCAAAGATGCAATCCTAACTGTCTAACTCACAGTCAATAAATCATAGCTGCCTATCTAAGGGTGCTCGAGGGATCGCTCCAAGACCTGTATCACCGAAAGGATCTCAACATTCGAGAATCCCCAAGCTCAATAAAACCTCACTCGACCCTCAACAAAGGCTGCAGTAAATCTGACAGTACATAGACTTCCCACAAAGTCATACATCCACAAATTTCCCACTATATGCTGTAACAGCTGCGACGATTGTTTGCTGCATGACTCACAGCCAGCAAACCCTCAACAGACATACATCATCTCTGACAATACATCCCATGTGGAAGTACTTGCAATGTGAGGAGGAAATCTGGAATATCAAGCAGCAAACACAAGCTACCTGATGAACTAGTGGATATCGCCTACAGTCTGTGTGTAGATGCGCCCGTGTCGTATGTGACACGCCTCCAAGAACTGAGCTGCCTATCTAAGGGTGCTCAAGGGATCGCTCCAAGACCTGTATCATCGAAAGGATCTCAACATTCGAGAATCCCCCAGCTCAATAAAACCTCACTCGACCCTCAACAAAGGCTGCAGTAAATCTGACAGTACATAGACTTCCCACAAAGTCATACATCCACAAATTTCCCACTATATGCTGTAACCGTTGCGGTGGTTGTTTGCTGCGTGACTCACAGCCATCAAACCCTCAAAAGACATGCATCATCTCTGACAATACATCCCATGTGGAAGTACTTGGAATGTGAGGAGGAAATCTGGAATATCAAGCAGCAAACACAAGCTACTTAAAGAACTAGTGGATATCGCCGACAGTCTGTGTGTAGATGCGCCCGTGTCGTATGTGACACGCCTCCAAGAACTGTGAGCCGTCCTTTGATGTGTAGACAGCCACAAATTCGCACTCTGGGAGTGCCGATATCCTCAGCACCTGTAGTTGTAGGCCGAAACCCCAAATTTGCAGAGTCGGATCTGCACCCGCCAAGACCACGTAGTCGAAAATGGCCTGTCGAAGCCGAACGGTGGCCGAGATGACCTCAGAATGAAATTCTGAGAACACCGAGGCCTTCGCGCCCTCCCACAGGATTTGGGGCCGTGTCTTCGCCTGTCGAATCTCACTCCAATCTGAGTAGGTGACTCTGGCTACCTGCAAATGCTGCCCCGAGCCTCGATCTGAGCTTTGATACCAGTTGAAGGAGTACGAGCGGAAGTGCGACACGAGAGAGAGTGCGGGAAGAAGAGCACGACGATATGGTGAACTTGCTCTACTGTAATGTGTAGAGCATAGTGAGTTCTTATTAGGTTTTAACAAAAGAATATGTGTACATACCTGGCGGCCCGCCCACTTACCTGGGCGACCACATTGGGCTTTATACCCCAACACCAATGCGACCATATCAATCACTACTAAGGGATTAACTGTGAAGGGAATCCTTGAGGGTGGCGCTGTGGTTAGCATTGTTACTAAAAATTGATGGGAAACTATGGGAAGAGCTCACCTTGCGACCACAACCATAGTAGTGAAGATGGCCAATGGGTCTATTGTTAAACCTATTGGGATGCTAGAAGATCTCAAGATCAAGGTCTTTGGACATCAAATAAGGATTATCTTCATTGTTATAGATTTCTCCAAACACACTATGGCATCGGAGATGATCTAAGGACGTCCTTTCATGAGGGAAGAAAAAATGGTGCATGACTGGTCTAAAAACCATGTCTACTTGCAGTTCCAAGCTTCTGTCATTTGAGTGGATCTTGTGACTGGTCGAGCACATCCTCTCGGAAACAGGTTTATAATTGATCATAGATCTGACACCACAATTCACTCGACCCCATTGCAGTATTGTTACATGTGTAAAGCGGACACTGATGTTGGGGAAGATTCTCCTTATATGGATGTACTACCTGGGATGACTGAGTCGGACAATGTGGATTGGGTCCACCTAGCAGCAACCATAGACACTTGGAGAAATAGGGGGACGACCTGGGTAACACCTGAGGGGGATGAAATGCCTGTACCCTTAAATATGCTAGAAGCAATGCATATAGCTTCTGACAAGACTCATCCTCATATAACAAAGAAAACATACAAGTGGGTCCCTAAATCTTCTTTAGCGACCATGGTTGATGCTAAAAAACAGAAGCCCACATTTTTGGAGCCTTGTAAGAAACATCCCACTCGCTCCAAGAAATGTAAGGAAACGTGGCGGTGGATTCCTAAACGACTATTGGAAGCCCAAGGCTACTATCAAGGAAATGATCAAATCTGGGTGCCAAAATGTAGATTGTGTTCTTACTTGTCACCTGACCCATGTGAGCCCAATTCCGTAGCTCCAAAACGAATCAACGATCGCGGAAAGAAAAAAAATCACAGAATGCTACACACTCGCTCCAGAGCTAGTTTGGGTACCAAAGAAAGAACGTTTGTTCCACGTAGCTTAAGAACAGGGAAGCCAAATGAAGCTTCTTGCTCTTCATGTAGTTCCTATACAGAAATAAAAGCTTCTCCACAACCTCCACCTACAATAGTGGACCTCCATAAAGCTACAAAGGAATTCACACCTCCTAGTGTTCAAGAATCACCTGATGAACCAGTTCAAGTTCGATCCTGGGAGAGTACCTTACCACCCTTGCAACTCGATGAGGCACCTAAGGTAATAGAAAACTACTAGCAAAAATCCTCACCTATTACCAACTGGAACAATTGGTTTGAAAGGGTGATGAGTACATTTCAAACGGTATGATCTACCCAAGGAAGGGGGGAGTGTTTGCTGACAGTCATCATTCACTCACTCCCCTCTCAACCTTCCTCCCTGACCTCTCAATCTCCCAATCTTAGGGAATGTATATATAAAGCCTTATACTCACAGAAAAAAAAAGAAGAGCAAGAGAAATTAGCAAACGAGTATGCACAATAAAAGTCAAAACATTGACCAGACCTACACATTCACATCCGGTACACTGAAACAGAAACCTATGTCATCAAACACCTTTGATCCTCATCACTCAAGTGATGGAGGATGGTAAAATTAGTACGATAGGAGTGTTTCTGTTTTAGAGTTTAGTGATTAGCAAAGTTCTTTCTTCCCACTGATGTGCCTCCTAGAGTTATTCTTTGTGTTTCCTTGTGTGTACATGAACGTGTTGCTGTGGTTAGGATTTGGACCTTCATGGAATCTTTCTCTCATCCACTTTTCAAATCAAGCGCAATCATCGATAGAAACAGGTGTTTCTTGTCCATTAGCATGGCCCCTTATCTTTTTTGCATCTATGTTTGTCTGCTTTGATTGTGATTGGTAGCATAATATTTAGGGTATCTGCTTAGTATCAAACATTAAATTCAACGTAATTTTTTTTCATAATCACTTGTCTAGGTTTAAAAATCAAGCAGTCCAACTAGCTAGTTTGACCAAGCTAGGTGTTAGAGATCTTCTCTTAATACCATGGGGAATGCCTTCCTAATAATCAATGGTTACTTAGGTTCTTAATATGATTTAGGCAGCACTGTGTGAAATGTACTAGGGCTTTCTAGTGGGCTTAGTCCATATTGACCTTTAGCTTAAGTATGAAGGGATTTTACTAATGTGATGAGGCTGGGAAGGGTAACATTGTTATATGACCCCCCAAAGTTACAAAATTAAAATGTTGAAAACGTACAAAAAAATAAAAAATAAAATAAAAAAATCAAAGTGCCACAAATCTTAAGCTGGAAGAGAAATCTCAGCTTGATTTGGTACTTCACTCACATGTATCGCCTATGGTACGAGAGCCCTAGAGGTTCCTAGTGTGGGCGCCTTTCCTTGAAAAGCCAAAAACGCAAGGCATACAAAATAAGCACACACATCAAAATTGAAACAATGTGAAAAGGCTTTGGGGGGTCAAAGAAAAAGTAATCAGTGAGGTGATGATTTCATGAGAAATTCCTTTTATCGTAACTTAACTACAAGGTCTTCTAGGTATAGCCTCTAGTCAGTCCTCGAACATGAAATACTTGGCTCTCACGATTAAACAACTTAATTGACCAGAGAAAATTAAGAAGCTTACCCATGGTATTAATACTCGATCTTTAGTGCCTTTCGACCGTTGAATTAGAGACCCCAAACTTGTTTAGTTTTTTAATCTTTACAACTATTTATGCGTTTGATTATATTGCAATTTAATGTTTATTCTGACAAATGGTTTAAAATTCTGTTACCAATCAGATTGTCTGTCTACTACCACATATGCTTTTTAATTGTTTATGAGAATGAAATTACTGTGCCAATGTTCTTTGATTTTGCAGTGATTGAAGAAGGCTAAGGACATTCATCTCAAATGCTCTTCCACCTCGACGAACGAGCTTCAACTCAATAGATTCCGAGGACGGAATCTACATCAGGAAGGGGGGCATGTTAACCCTCACGCACATTCCTATCACCTAAGATAGATGCCGTATTATTTATGTGGTAGAGTCAGGTACCGGGCTTGTCAGTCCAATAGGAAAAGGGTAAGAGTGATCGTCGATGAGAGACACACTTTAACTAGAACATTCAAGGGATTAGTTGGCTAAGCATGGGCTCCCAAGTGTGAATGGGGCGAGCTCATATAAAAGTCAACTAAACCTAAAATTCACTCATTCTCTCATTTGTGCAATTGAAGAGTGCTCTTGCTCCATCTCCATCTTATTCTTCTTCTTCATCTCCTTGTGTGTGTGTGTGTATGCGAGAGAGAGAGAGAGAGAGAGAGAGAGAGAGAGAGAGAGAGAGAGAGAGAGAGAGAGAGAGAGAGAGAGAGAGAGAGAGAGGCTGCGATCGAGCATTGCAATGGCGGCACGACGGTGGTGAGGCGTGCGACAGACGCGCACATTTTGATTTTTGGGGTTTTTCTCGGTTGACTTCGCTATTTTGCTTTTAATTTTACTAATTGTTGGTAGAAAAAACTTCAAAAATACAAAAAGAAGGTGAAAGGTGAACGTAATCAAAAACAAAAAAGATGGGGATGATCAGTGACTATAAGATAACCCAGGGTACAGTGTGGGTGCAATTATGAGAATGAAGCGGGAGGAGTATTGTGGCCAGATTTTGATTGAATCGTCAAAATTCTCAGAAACTGGGCAAACGGAGTCCAAATGAGAAACTTTTTGAATCTAAACCGCGTTTCGCGAAAAGTTAGGAGCACATGTCAAATTTCATGAAAACTGGTTCGGGGACCCCCATTATAAGATTTTTTCACCCCACTTAGAGCTCATTTCTACTATTTCACTTGTGAGAGAGCTCTAGCCACCTAGAGCACACAAGACTTCCAGCAGTTGATACGCCGCGCACAAGCACCTGACGGCCACCAGATATGAGAGGTAGACTCAACACCTTATGATCTTCGTGTATATTTGATGTTTTGTCGCCAAGACTAGCATAGAACCCCAATGGGATTTGCTCGGGGTTTGCAGGGTAGAGAGTTGTAAGCATAGGTAGCCATCTAATGGCTAACCCAATACCAACAAGACTTCATAGGAGGTTTACCCTAGCCTAGGAGACCAATCTTGGATGCCCAAAGGAGGCAAGAACGCAACGAAAAAAACCCTAACATCTCAAGCCCTGCAAGAGGCCACAAAGAGGAAAATCTGGCAAAAGTGACCCGAATGATACCAAAACTCATGGGTAGAAGCTTCTCGACGAGCTCTACAAGGCTACATAGGCCACATGGCCATAAGGCGACTCAAAGCTCGCCTAAGCTTCAGAAATGGCATCGAAAACGCAAAGCGTCACTTGGCTCTCACAGCCAAGCGAGACGTCCGTTTGCCACCAAACTTCACGAGCGGCTTACCAAGGTCTGCAATGTAAGATCTCTGACCCCGAGCTAAAGAGCACCCCTATACTACAAAATAATCAAACTGCAAAAAGTTCCTATTTTTGACAGTTTTTCTAAATCTGTCGATGCCAAGATGTTTAGAATTCTATAGAGCTTTCAAAAATGAATAAAAACAATTTTGTGAAAATTTTCCTAAAATAGTAAGTTTTTGGTCACCCGACCCATCTAGTTTTGACCGGCTCGACAAACTGCACCCGTACCCAGAATTAAAAAAATGCATTTCCAGTCCTAAATATGGTAGGTACTTGGGATGATTCACCTTAGTTCCATCTTAGCACAACAAGTTTCGAAATTAAAATCCAAGCTGTAACGACCGTCTAAGGTTAAAATTTTTTTTTTTCTTAAGGCTAGCGGGGGCATCAACACTCTGGGGCTGGTGTGTGCAAAGGCTCTAGGCCACAGGAGGCTTGCTTTAGCAGCTAGAGGGTGCCCCAACTCAACTAGGAGCTTGTGGAAGACTTACCGAGCATGAGAGAGAGTGTGAGAGGCAGTTGGAAAAGCTAACTAGACACTTTGCAAGCCATGCACCCAAGTTGCCCATGCAAGACCAAGTGCTCACTCAGATGCATTTAGCAGCAGATTTCGATTTGCATGAGACTAAGCACTATATAAGGACCTGCTCTCTCTCTCTCTCTCACACACACACACACATACACACACACACACACATATACTCAATACACACACACACACACACACACACACACACACACACACACACACACACACACACACACACACACACACACACTCCCTCACACACACATTGGGCGAGGTGCTATCGGCATACACAATCTCTAGAAGTGGATTAAGAGGAGGAGGTGCTGCCAATCTCTCGTCAATTAGGCTTCATCGGATCAGAATTTTTGGCCTAATTAGCTCGATTTACGGTAATCCAAAGTCAATTTTATGTTTTCATCTCCATTTCTCTATGAATTCCTTATCTCCCGCTAATTCTATGCAAAATCTAACTACTCTATCTAGTAGTAAACTCTCTAAATCACATATGTGATTAATCTATTCACTAACTTAATCCAATTAGTTAATTATGCATCAAATCAACTTACTTAATCATCAATTAATCCATGAGTAATAATAGTGAATTGCCAACTAATTAGATCAATGCATGAATGATGGAAATAAGTTAATCTCTAGCAAAGTAGCAATTTGAATGCCTTGAATCGGTCATTACATTAAGAATGAATTTAATTAACAAGAATTAAACTCTAATTACAAGAAATTAATGTGTAAATTAGAGAAATTAATCACCCTCTTAAATTATTGTCATTATAGAAAAGGAAATTCTTTCGCATGTGCACAAGTTAATTCTGTACTTTTTGTTGATCTTAGAGAAGCAATTAGTATAGCAAATTCATCATTCAATTACTCTAATTCAGCAAGTAATCACATGAAACTGAATTTTCTAATTGTCGAGCTAAACATCTAACTTTAAGGCCAATTCTCATAAGATTATGTGAAGATGCTGTCAATGTAATAAAAAACTTAGATCAACTAGTGCTAATCTAAATTTTTCCCAAGATAGATTATGATAGAGGAGTAATTATCATACGCCTGAAATAATTCTTTTTCTTTCGAATAAGAAGAAATTCTTGTTAAAGTTAATCATGTTGTTATCTGACCAGCTGCGGATTGTCATGGTATACCGTACTCTAGTCTCTTTTCCAAAATCATCTTCTTAAGTAGTGAGTAAAAATGGCCCCAAAGAGGACCCGTTTTGGTGGATCTCACAACCATGAGGCCAGGATGAGCAACACCAACGAAAAGGGGAAGGCTCCCATGGTCGAGCAAGTACCGGTCATCTTAGGAAGCAATGAGGAGGAAATTATCGAGGTAGACCTAAATTTTAATTATGGTACAGTTTAATAACATTGCATTTCGGTAAGATAGGAAAATATCATTACCCCAAACATGTTGGTAATCCAACGAAGACCATGGAATTTTAATTAGTGTATTTAAATTCAAGTAGGAAAGAATGTTTTTGGAATAAGCCGTTTGAAGATTGTTCGCTAAGGAAAATTAACTCGGCCACTTCATTTTTAATTCCAATGTTGATTTAGTCATGATCCCCCTCTTGATCATAGGGGGCAGCTCGCGAGGTTCTCGCAGTAGCTAGGATTACCTAGCTTAGGGCTTTGATCCACGTCTTGCGTTCTTTGCGGTGGATACCCACGACTTGCGTTCTTTGCGGTGGGATGTCCATGTCGTGCTTTTTATGCGGTGGACAAATCTAGTAGTATGGGCAACTAGGTGACAATGGGTGGAGTTAACACTCGCTGGGGGATTTTGTACCTCCAGGACATTGGAAGTTTAAATAAAATGAGTTATTGAGTGAATTTTTACTAGAAAGATTGTTTTGGTGCCGCTTTGAAAAACTGTTTGAAGGACTGCCTTAACACAACCTGTGAATCGGAATTAATCAATGAATATATATGTTGAACAACAAATGTGTTAGTAATTAGGACACACAAAACAGAGTGTGAGTATGGGGGTGAAAAGTGGGGGCTTGGCTTGGGTTGCCAATGCCTATGAGAAGGATGGTCCCGATTGGTTGGGAACTCTCTGTCCCTATAGTACGGTAAATGATGTTAGAATTTCTCATTGCACCAAAAGCAGTGAAGTCCCAAGTGTACGTGCCTCTGAAAGCAATGGGGAAAAAGGCACTTGAGACTTCTCTCCTTCTGGAAGGTGAGTCTTAGGGCCGATAATTGGTTAGACACACTTTCCCCTGCGGGGTGGAACTAGATCTCGTTGCTAGTAGGCTCGACTCAATTCACTTGGTGATGAGAGCTCGTTCGCTATTTGATCCCTTAAACCACTTTGTTTGCTTCTGCTATAGATCTAGTGGCCACCAGGTTTACCATCAGAACCGTCGTTTGAGATGACGGGGCGGGGACCTCACAACTAATATCAGAGAAAGGTTAGGATAGACTGGGAACTAAAATTCGTACTATTTGAAAATTTTAGAACTAAGGAAACCTAGGTAGCTAATCCGAACTCCTTGCATTGGTGTTGCAGGAAGATTCCGCACTTGAATATCAAAAGTTTCAAGTCTTTAAGCTTATTTACGAGCAAGCACGTCGTTCCCCAAATTATTGTTTTTGGCGAGACGTGATGGAGATGCTGCTAAAGGTCAATACATCGCACTCTACTCGCATTGATAAAGGATGGGAGATCGACTGGACCCACGAAGGCGGGATTTACTACATCAACGCTTGGAAGTTAGGATGTCTGGCTACCGACTTAAAGAAAATCCGTTGGGGAGAAGAATTGAGAGTAGTGTAGTTATACTACTTGTTGCCTTCACATGCGGGCGTCACTGTTGCTACTTCTGACGCCACCGAGCAAACCCTCAATGAATGGTTTTGGGACAAGGTCATTGATGTAATTCTAGCAAATAGAGTTAGAAATTTTGGTGTTCCAAGACACTTAACCAAGAGTATGAACACCATAATTTACTACCCGCTTACAATAAATATAGGGACTATTTCTCAGGAGAAATAGAGGATTCTAAGAATGTGACAACACGTAAACATCGTCCGTATCATTATATCCCAGGATAGCTTGCCAGACGTATCATATAGATATCCTAGAATGCTATGTAATAAATTGATCAAAAGTTATCCTAAACCTCAAAAGGTTACGATTGTAATAAAAATTTCTATCAATAAAGGAAGAGTTTTTGTCTCTCGGTGATTTGGAACTTGGATTTTACTAAAGTCGCGTGTTTATTTAAATCTTGATCTCTAGCAATCGTATCAAAAATTCCATGTAAACCGTGTAGGCACCACCTGTCGCTCTCTATTTGACATCACAAGGAAAGAAGCTCCTCCTTAAGCAAGCCCAACCTTCGACCTTTCAGGGCGAGGGAGCTAATGTGGAGAGAGATGCGGAAGTGTGGATGGAAGCGATGGATGACTATTTCGAGGCTACAGGGACTCAACCCGAGAACCAGACCATGCTTGCAATGTTCCGCCTCTCTGGCGATGCCAGGATTTGGTGAAACAACATTGCAGAGATCTGAACATTAAGGGATCTTCTCAGTCGTGGGAAGACATCAAGGCTGCAGTGAGATGGGGCGTTACTTACGACCGGCTTATCAAACCTTGAAGATGAATGAGTTCTTTTTCCTTCCTCAGTCGACTTTTTCAGTCGAGGATTATTACTCAAATTTTGTTACTCTTTGAAGATATGCTCCTAGAATGACCCTGGATCAGCAAGTAGCACGGTTCTGCCAAGGGCTCATCAATCCCTTGAACAATTGGCTAGAAGCTCTCAGAGTGGCAACTCTTCGAGATGCCTTTCTAAGAGCTAAACCCTTAGCTATGGAAATTCAAAAGGTCAATCAGAATAAGAGGAATCATTTGGTGAAAAGGGCAAGGACAAATGTTTGGAATAATAGACCAACCAACCAAGCATACGAACAACGCCCAATAGTATCAACTATCGTAATTATGGAATTTTGAAATGTACGTTGTTATGAGTGCAACAAATTCGGACATTACCGATCTAAATGCCCCAAGGAGACTCAAGCAACCAACGCCAATGCCATACCTCTAAATGTTTATGGGCGAGGACAACCTAATGGAAGAGGAGGACTTGGAAAGGTAAACAGAGGGCGAGGGCGTGGAGCTACCGCCAGAGTGAATGCCACAGTGGTACAACCAACTGTGGGAGATGAAGCAGAGGAGAGAGCAACCTTGCATGCTACAATTGACAACCCCAAGGGTTGCGAGCAATACACAGTCATTCATACGCCAGGATCTCTCAGAGGTGAACAACTTAACTTCCTTATAGATTGTGGTAGTACTCTTTCATTTCTTTCACCCAGATGCATGAGGAAGCTAAAGCTAGATAAGTACCCAACAAGAAAATTATTTGTAGAGTTAGCAAATGGCAAGGAAGTAGTATCTCAACACTCTGCAGGTATAATCAACTTTGACCTAGGGGGACACCCAACTTCTGCTCAATTTCGAACCCTACCTTTAGGATTCATTGATGGGATACTAGGGATGGCTTGGCTAAAGCAAAATCAGGCCCACATCCATTGTGCACAAGGGAACTTTACATTTACAGATAACTTGGGTAATGAAGTCTTAATCCAGGGGAAAAATGGGAGACCTAGGGCTACTCTAGTTAAGGCCAACAGACTTTTGAAGGGACTGAGAAAGGGGCAGCAAATTTATACGGTAAAGCTCAACAAGGTGGACCAATCAGACACCAGACTTCAACCAAACTGGTTGAGGGAGTATGATGATGTATTCCCTGAAGACCTTATGAATCTTCCACCACATAGAGAGGTAGATCATGAGATCGAGACTATCCCTGGATGTGAACCTGTCTCAAAGCGACCTTATAAAATGTCACTTCCAGAGGCCATAGAACTCAAGGAACAACTTAGGCAACTCATTGAACAAGGATTCATTCGACCCAGTACTTCTCCTTGGGGCGCACCAGTTCTTTTTCAAAAGAAGAAGGATGGGACCTTAAGGCTATGCATAGATTATCGTGGAATGAACCAAGTAATTGTAAAAAACAAGTATCCAATTCCAAGGATTGACGAACTCCTGGATAGAATCCATGGCGCCAAAATGTTTACAAAGATTGTCTAAGGTCAGGATATTACCAAATCAGGATCAAGGAATCAAACATTCCAAAGACAACTTTCAACACTAGGTATGGACACTACGAATTCACAGTAATGTCCTTTGGTCTAACAAATGCTCCTGCAAGCTTCGATCGACTTATGTAGGATATTTTCAGACCTTAACTGGACAATTTTGTCCTAGTTTTCTTTGACGACATTTTGATCTATTCTAAGAATGAGGCAAATCATGAAAAACATGTTCGCAAAGTACTTGATCTTCTTCGAGAGCACAACCTTTACGCTAAAGCGAGCAAGTGTACCTTCTGCTCACCAAAGGTCAATTATCTTGGATTCATCATATCGGCCGAAGGGATTTCAGTGGACCCAGATAAAGTCAAGGATATTTTTGATTGGACTCAACCGTCCACCATCAGTGAAGTAAGAGGATTTCTTGGAATAACGGGATGGTACAGGATTTTTGTCAAGGACTATGCACGTATTGTTGCACCTTTGACGGAACTCCTGAAGAAAGGAATGAGGATCGAGTGGAAGACTGAGCACGAGTCTAGTTTTGCTAAGCTAAAAGAATTCTTGGTCTCAGCTCCTATCTTAAAGATTCTAGATTTCAGTAAGGAATTTGAAGCAGCGATTGATGCTAGCAAATTTTCTTTGGGCGGAGTTCTTACTCAAGAAGGGAGACCGGTGGCGTATACTTCACGAAAGCTGAGGGATCATGAGAAGAATTACCCTACTCACGATTTGGAACTTTTAGCGGTTATACATGCGCTGAAGTTGTGGAGACATTATCTTCTCAGATGCAAGTTTCAGCTAGTTACAGACCACAAGAGCTTAAAATGGATTTTTACTCAACCTATTCTCAATATGCGACAACGGTGATGGATAGAAATCTTACAAAAATATGACCTTGACATAAAGTATAGACCATGGAAAGAAAATGCCGTTGCAGATGGACTTAGCCAAAAATCTTTTCTCGGAGCTATCTCTATTCCAAATAACCCTATCTGAGATAGAATTAAAGAAGCATCTTTGGTGGATCCAGAATACCAACGTATAGTGTCATTAGTCCAACAGAATAAGATGCCTGAAGCTAAAGATTACTCTCTTGTGGGAGGATGTCTTTACTTCAGACATAGACTCTGTGTACCCAGAGACCCATCTTTGAAGAAGACTATTCTGTATGAAGCACACGATAGCCCTACATCAGGACATCCGGGTTATGCTAAGACTCTTCATGCTATCATGAGGAGTTATTTTTGGTTCGGAATGAAATGAGACATACTTCGCTATGTGAGGCAATGTCTTTCTTGTCAACAGATAAAAGCCAAAAGAATCAAGTTACCAGGTCAAATTCAACCTCTTGACATACCCAGATGAAATGGGAATGCATCAGTATGGACTTTGTTACAGGATTACCTTCTACACGAGGTTATGACTCTATGTTTGTAGTTGTTGATATGCTCACAAAAGTGGCTCATCTAATACCTGTAAAGACAACCTTTACTGCTTTGGATATTAGCCGAGTATTCATCAAGGAAATTTTTAGGTTACATGGTTTACCCAAGCGTATCGTCAGTGATAGAGATGCCAAGTTTACATCAAAGTTTTGGACTTCTCTTTTCCAATCTATTGGGTCACAATTAGCCTTCAACACAGTGTATCATCCGCAGAAAAATGGGCAAACTGAAAGAGTAAATCAAGTCATTGAGGACATTCTCAGGGTCTATTGTTCACAAGAGCCAAAGGAGTGGTTACAATATCTTCCTTTGATAGAATATGCTTACAATTCTTCCGAACACAGAAGCATTGGAATGTCACGCTTCAAAACTCTTTATGGACAAGACTGTTTAGCACCGCTTAACTTTTTAGACCCAACCATCACTGTAGAAGCCTCTAAGAAGATGCTAGAAGACATGGAAGCTCAGACTAAAGCCATTCGCCAAGATATCCAAGCCGCTCAGGATAGACAAAAGCATTACGCAGATAAGAATCGATCAGAACGTACCTTCAAGGAAGGAGAAAGTTTTTCTACAAGTCCGACCAAAGAAAAACAACTTATCATTAGGAAGGTACAAGAAACTAAGCCCGAGATATTGTGGACCCTTTGAAATCACTAAGGTTGTGAGTGACCATGACTACAAGCTCAAGAGTACCCGCAAACGTAAAGGTTCACGATGTATTTCACGTCAGCCTACTCAAACCCTACATTCCTAACCCCGATCAACTCTAGGACTCAGATCAGATAATTATGCCGGCACAAGAAGTTCTCGAACTTCAACCTGATTACATCCTTGAATCAAGGGAAAGAAAGCTACGAAACAGGACAATTACCGAGCATCTTGTGAAGTAGAAAGATTATCCTGAAGAAGATGCTACTTGGGAGGACGAACCAACGCTCATAAAGGATTATCCTAATAAATTCTTCAGATGAGGACATCTCAAATTTTTCACGTTGGGGAGTATGAAAGATCTCTGACCCTGAGCTAAAGAGCACCCCTGTACTACAAAATAATCATATTGCAAAAAGTTACTATTTTGGTAGTTTTTCTAAATCTGTCGGTGCCAAGATGTTTAGAATGTTATAGAGCTTTAAAAAATGAATAAAAATTTTTTTGGTGAATTTTTTTCTAAAATAGTAAATTTTTGGTCACTCGATCTGTCTAGTTTTGACCGGCTCAACAAACTGCACCCGTACCCAGAATTTAAAAAAATGCATTTCCGAACACCGAGAGCTGCTAAATATGGCAGGTACTCGGGATGATGCACCTTACTTCCGTCTTAGCATAGCAAGTTTCGGAATTAAAATCCAAGCTATAACGACTGTCTAAGGTTAAAAATAATTTTTTTCTAAGGCTAGCGCGGGCATCGGCAC
Organism: Adiantum capillus-veneris; assembly: GCF_014529385.1. Lineage (NCBI taxonomy): Eukaryota > Viridiplantae > Streptophyta > Polypodiopsida > Polypodiales > Pteridaceae > Adiantum > Adiantum capillus-veneris. Next base: position 104,980,248 of record NC_140954.1, on the reverse strand, counting down.
TCAGGGGTTGGTGTGTGCACAGGCTCTAGGCCACTGGAGGCTTGATTTAGCAGCTAGAGGGCGCCCCCACTCATCTAGGAGATTGTGGGAGACTTACCAAGCATGAGAGAGAGTGTGAGAGGCAGTTGGAAAAGCTAACTGGACACTTTGCAAGCCATGCACCCAAGCTGCCTATGCAAGACCAAGTGCTCACTCAAATCCATTTAGCAGCAGATTTCGATTTGCATTAGACTAAGCACTATATAAGGACCTGCTCACACACACACACACACACACACACACACACACACACACACACACACACACACACACACACACACACACACACACACACACACACACACACACACACACACTCCCTCACACACACACATTGGGCGAGGTGCTGTCGGCATACACAATCTCTAGAAGCGGATTAAGAGGAGGAGGTGCTACCAATCTCTCGTCAATTAGGCTTCATTGGATCAGCATTTCTGGCCTAATTAGCTCGATTTACGATAATCCAAAGTCAATTTTATGTTTTCATCTCTATTTCTCTATGAATTCCTTATCTCCCGCTAATTCTATGCAAAATCTAACTACTCTATCTAGTAGTAAACTCTCTAAATCACATATGTGATTAATCTATTTCACTATCTTAATCCAATTAGTTAATTATGCATCAAATCAAATTTTTTAATCATCAATTAATCCATGAGTAATAATAGTGAATTGCTAGCTAATTAGATCAATGCATGAATGATGGAAATAAGTTAATCTCTAGCAAAGTAGCAATTTGAACGACTTCAATCGGTCATTGCATTAGGAATGAATTTAATTAACAAGGATTAAACTCTAATTACAAGAGATTAATGTGTAAATTAGAGAAATTAATCACCCTCTTAAATTATTGTCATTATAGAAAAGGAAATTCTTTCGCATGTGCACAAGTTAATTCTGTACCTTTTTGTTCATCTTAGAGAAGCAATTAGTATAGCAAATTCATCATTCAATTACTCTAATTAAGCAAGTAATCACAGGAAACTGAATTTTCTAATTGCCGAGCTAAACATCTAATTTTAAGGCCAATTCTCATAAGATCATGTGAAGATGCTGTCAATGTAATAAAAAAACTTAGATCAACTAGTGCTAATCTAAATTTTTCCCAAGATAGATTATGATAGAGGAGTAAATATCATACCCCTGAAATAATTCTGTTTCTTTCGAATAAGAAGAAATGCTTGTTAAAGTTAATCATGTTGTTATTTGACCAAATGCGGATTGTCATGGTATACCGTACTCTAGTCTCTTTTCCGAAATCATCATCTTAAGTAGTGAGTAAAAATGGCCCCAAAGAGGACCCATTTTGGTGGATCTGACGACCATGAGGCTGGGATGAGCAACACCAGCGGAAAGGGGAAGGCTCCCATGGTCGAGCAAGTACCGGTCATCTCACGAAGCAATGAGGAGGAAATTATCGAGGGAGACCTAAATTTTAATTCAAGTATAATCTAATAACATTGCATTTCGGTAAGATATAAAAATATCATTATCCCAAACATGTTGGTAATCCAACGGAGACCACTGCATTTTAATTAGTGTATTTAAATTCAAGTAGGAAAGAATGTTTTTGGAATAAGCCGTCTGAAGTAGGAAAGACTGTTTGCTAGGGAAAATTAACTTGGCCAGTTCATTTTTAATTCCAATGTTGATTTAGTCCTGATCCCCCTCTTGATCACAGGGGGTAGCTGCGAGGTTCTCACAGTAGCTAGGATTACCTAGCTTAGGGCTTTGATCCACGTCCTGCGTTCTTTGCGATGGATACCCACGACTTGCGTTCTTTGCGGTGGGATGTCCATGTTGTGCTTTTCATGCAGTGGACAAATCTAGTTGTATGGGCAACTAGGTGACAACGGGTGGAGTTAACACTCGCTGGGGGATTTCGTGGCTCCAGGACATTGGAAGTTTAAATGAAATGAGTTATTGAGTGAATTTTTACTAGAAAGATTGTTTTGGTGCCGCTTTGAAAAACTGTTTGAAGGGCTGTCTTAACACAACCCGTGAATCAGAATTAATCAATGAATATATATGTTGAACAACAATGTGTTAGTAATTAGGACACACAAGACAGAGTGTGAGTATGGGGGTGGAAAGTGTGGGCTTGGCTCGGGTTGCCAATGCCTATGAGAAGGGTGGTCCCGATTGGTCAGGAACTCTCTGTCCCCATAATACGGTAAATGACGTTAGAATTGCTCATTGCACCAAAAGCAGTGAAGTCCAAAGTGTATGTGCCTCTGAAAGCAATGGGAAAAAAGGCACTTGAGACTTCTCTCCTTCTGGAAGGTGAGTCTTAGGACCGATAATTGGTTAGACACGCTTTCCCTGCGGGGTGGAACTAGATCTCGTTGCTAGTAGGCTCAATTCAATTCACTTGGTGATAAGAGCTCGTCCGGTAGTTGATCCCTTAAACCACTTTGTTTTCTTCCGCTATAGATCTAGTGGCCACCATGTTTACAATCAGAACCGTTGTTTGAGATGACTGGGTGGGGACCTCACATTCAACAACTAAGGCCTATGGTGGTAGACCACCACAAATCATTGGGGGCATGAAAATGCAATCATGGGCGCTTCCAAAGCGACAAATCGCCAAACAAAGCTCAGGTGAAGCCAAAGCCAACAAGAATCACATGGCAAGGTTCCCCAAGGGTTTATGAAGCTATGCTGGTCATCATCAAGAAATTTCATCGCGGAAAAGCGCTCCAAGAGTTAGAAATCGCCTCTGAGGCTTTGAAAGCCAAGAAGGGAGTTTCTAACTAACCAGTTGATTTTTTAATTGAAATAAGGCACAAAGGGGACTTAGGAAGGTCATATGCACATAGTAGTAGGACTTGCTCCAGAAAAATGCACAGGAGACATCCTACGCGTAGGATGTCTCAAGGGCACTTTTGGGCACCCAACTCATCATTCAGCCATACACACAGCCTCTACATGTCATTTACATCTAATCCCTCAAGTTTCACTCCATTTGGACCAAGTTTGACCTCTTATGCATCAACAAACACAAAGTCAAAGCATAAAGACAAGAAATGGTCATAGACTTATCAGAAATGATCAAAATCAAGTGAAACTTGAACCACACACTCTTCATAACATGTCAAAGCTAACTGTGAGGTCACATCTTCAAAATCATGAAAAAAGACATCCTACGCGTAGTATGTCTCCAAGCTTGAAATGACCTCCAGGTGGTTAATTTGATCTTCAAACATCTTTATCACAGTCATACAAGCCAACCCACCAAGTTTCAAGCCAAACGGATCACTTTTTGGCCTGATAGCTCCATAGATGGACTTTTCATACTCTAAAGCACAAAAAATGGTCTTCCTACCCTCAAAAATTATCCAAATCCAAAGCTAAGACCATGGTGATGATCCACAGGCTATGCCCTATCACACTGACAAGTTTCATGCAATTCTGAGCAAAAAGACATCCTACGTGTAGTATGTCTCCACAGTCATTTTGACTTACTGAGCAAAATTTGATATCATGAATGTGATCAATATGCTACAAGAAGGCTACATATTAAGTTTCAAGTCATTTGGATACCATTTTGCTCATCATTACAGGACATCCTACTCATTTGTATACCAAGAAGCTTAAAATAATCCAAAATTGCACTTTTTAGTGTCTAAATCAAAATCCAAGCACATAGCTGTGATGTATAGGTCATAAGCTATCATCATGTCAAGTTTCAAATCATTCTAATGAAAAAGACATACTACGTGTAGGATGTCTTTAGGCTTATTTTGAAGCACAAATCCTACTGTTTTCACTTGCAGGGCATCCTTAGTCCCTCTTGAGCTCATGTTTCAATTTTCCAGTCAATTGGATAGTTAAAACTCAATTTATCAGCTAATCTATAAAGAACGCTAACTTTGGGCTATTGAGTGCAACAGGATCCATGGCAACCGGTAAGTCGCCAGCAAAGAAGAAAAGAATGACAAACAAGGACTACCTGGATGAGGTGGAGCCATTTATAATACCAGCAGTAACCATAAAGCCCACTACCACTTGGTTACAAAGAAACTTACTTGAAGCAAACGACCTCAGAATATACCAAGGCATGTTCAAAGACCCAGAGGGAAATTCCATAGAGCTGCCAATGATACTACACGAACTCAATGAGTTCACAAGAAAGTCAAAAATAGTGTCTATCTGGGAAAAGTTAGACTTACACAATTATTTTGAGGCTTTGCCAGTAGGAATTGACATTCTGAGAGTCTGGGAATTCGTCACCACAATAAAGGAGAATGGCATAGCCAAGGTGACAGATCTGCAAGGAAAGAACATAGTGATTTTAATCACGCCAGGGGTGGTTGCAAAGTGCCTTGAACCTCTCTAATGCAGGAGACAGTGTCAACAAGAGGCGAGAAGAGATGACGGTATACAAGGAAACCAAGAAGAACTACACCTTCGAGGATATTGCAGATCCAATGGTGACAACCATGTGCCAACGTTACAACCAATATTTCCATATCTGCACCAAGAGGTCTCAAAAGTACACTGTGCCACCTGTAGCAATTGGAACAACATTCACATGGGCAATGAAGACAAGCAGCCCGGGAGAGATAGATTATGCGGCATACCTGCAGGACCACATTGTGAGGATGGGAACCAAGAATCCTACATATATTGCAGCAGGGGAGATGCTCACAAAGGTGATACATGAAGCTCTACATGCTAGGGGCCAGAGGCCTCTTCCTCCATCACAGAATGCGTGGTTGAAGCTGGCAGAAGACAAGGAAGAAGAGCAACCTACAGCTCCCAGGGTAACCACCAGACTGAAAAGAAGGTTAGAGTTAGTAGAAGAAGAGCCACCTCAGCCAAAGAAAGGAAAGAAAGCTACCATTCAGATGCCAGCAAAAGAGACAAAATCCCAGAAGGCCGCTCGGCTAGAGAGGCTGATGGAGAGTTTCAGAGCCCAAAGAATGCTTAAAGGAGATCTAAACGAATTATGGAAACCCTCACTTGAGGCCATGTCTGGATCTTCTTGAAGGACTAATAGGGATTGCTTCGAAGATTATATAAAGAATTTTGAGATCCTAGATGCGACGGCCGATAATATTTCAATCATACATTTTACCGAAGAAGAAGTTACTGATGTGAGGCGGCAGCTATTAGAAGAGCAGGAAGGTGAAGAGCGAGAGAGGAAGAGAAAGGCTGATCGAGACTTCAAAAAGAAGCCATCAACCCCACCATCAAACTGCGAGTCCAGTCCTCCACCATCACCACCTCCTCCTAGTCCTCCTCAACCGCGACAAACTGAGGAGTTGAGTAAATCTTGGAAGCAACAAGACTCCAAGAAAGAAGAGGACAAAGAGAAAGAGAAGAAGGAAGAATTTGAACCAAAGCCTGAGAAGCAAGATCCGAAAGCAAAAAACTATGGAATATTCCTGGATCTACTAGCTGCTGGATACACCCGAGAAGATGCAGTTCATACAGCTTTTCAACTGTCAACCCCTAAACGAGAAGAAGACATGTTGAGCCCTCGTTTGGTGGAGCTAAAGGAGATTGCAACAGATACCATGGATTTGCAACCACAAGCCGAAGATCGGAAAGAAGTGATGCAAAAACTGCAAGTATTAAGAGCCAGATCAGTGGCCAAAGAGATTGAGTATGAAGGGCTGAGGTTGAGTGAAGAAAAGGTGAAGGCTGACGTGGAAACACTTCAGTAGCAAAGTCAAGAGAAAATGCACAGCCGGGCACAACTGTAAGCTGAACTAGAAGCAACACTGAAGAAATGTCAAGAGTTAGAAAGTCAAAACCGAGAAACCAATCAAAAGCTGATGGACTCTGAAGAAGAATACCAAAAAATTAGCAATGCTTTTACTGAAGCTGAAAAGGAAAGGGATGGGCTCACCCTACAGCTGGTGGAAGAATCAAAACAGGTTGAGAGCTTAAAACAGGCCAATGACAAGGCTGAAATATCACATGAGGCTAGCCAAGATGAGGTGATTGAACTAAAGGATCAAATCAAAGTGAAAGATCAAACGATTCAGAGGTTGAGAGCATCTCCGGGCAGAGCAAGAGCTGCAGCTGCAACTAGCACTAGCCAAGATAGAGATGTGTTTGAAGAAGAAATGATAGAACTTCAAAAAGATCTGACGCTTGAAAAGAGGCAGAGAGTGATGCTGGGAGAGGGATCAATGGTGATACAAAGCAGATTGGAAGATGATAACAAATCATGGAAAGCAGAATTGGTTAAGCTTCAGAAAAGACTAGAAGATGATACAAAGACGCTGCAGACAGAGAATGATGAGGTAAGACAGAAGCTAGATAAAGATGATAGAGTCAATGCAGAACTTAATGACCTATTAGTAGCTGTGACAGAACAAGCTCAATTAGCAAAAGACGACTTACAAAAGCAACTGGACGAACTTAAGAGCCAAACAAGTGAAGAACATCAACAAAGTCATGGGCCGCCTGCTATGGAAGGAATTGATATAGAGAATGTGTCAGATTCGGTGGACACAACAATACAAGAAGACATTCCTGTGGGACCATTACAAGAGCCTTGGGATCTGACACAAGAAGAAGAAGACAATCTATAGAACACAATAGAAGCAGCCATAAAAGACACCACCAAAGAAGCAATGCAGTTGGAGCAGAGAATATTGAAGTCAATGACCATTCAAAAATTAGATGCAAATGTCATTCGACATGAATGGCTACAACCCTCTCCCCCCTATCCTCTTCTAAAATACGAGGCTGCTACAATCAACAAGAGGATTAAAGAGGAGCCTATAGTGCCACTGTACCATGAAGACATTACCAAACCAGAAGGTGTGAAGCTCATTGTGGACTCTCAACCAAAATGGAGGAAGGCATGGCTCACTAATTACCCACAGTATTTAGTACATTTGGTAGAGGCACCTAAAAGGATCAGAGAAGACCTTAGCTTTAGCCCTCTACCAAGGATGCAGACATGGAAGGAACATGAATTGCTGAAGAGAAGCCACCCCATGTGGCTCAACTACCCGAAGCTGCCAGGCTTGAAGGCAGGTGAGAGAATGAGTGAGCAATACATGGTGAAAACCCTAATGGGTGCCATTAAATTATTCACCTGGCTTGCCTGACCTCTCTTGCATTATTCTCAGAAAGATATGTAAAACACTTCTGGCAGTCTTTGAAGTCTTCAAACCGGGACAAGCCACATACATCATATTCTTCTTCCAGAACACTTATAGATGTGCTTATGAACTGTATGCTCAACCTTTCCATGAGGTGATACATGACCTCTACCAAAGAATAATGTTCCTGCCCTCATACCATCTTGAAGCCTTTGAAGAAGCCTTCTACACCGGCTTCTTCACCATCGACACAAATATATTCGGCCCAACATTAGCGGCCCATCATGCACGATATGAGTCTGTTTTGAAGATGCACGGCATCCTCCACCAAAACAGCGGCTCTACTGTCATGTCGGGGATGACATGAGCTAGGAAGGGGGGAGTGTTAGCTGAAGACTCGCGGCCACACTCAACTGAAGACTGACGAAATGAGAAAAGAAGGAAATCCTATGTAGTCATTCTCTGATTAAGAAAACCTGTAATTTCACTTGTAAATACTGGGGGCTTGCAGAAGTTTCCAATTTTGTATATTATTTTTTGCCATTAGACTGAGTAGGATTTCACTTTGGAACATGAGGATTTGTATTTGGAAGGTATATATACCAAATTTTAACCTTAATGAAAAAAACCCCTTGTTCATTCTATGAAGTGTCTATGAGAAGCGTATTCTGTGTATGAGAGAGAGTGAGAGCTTATCTTGACGTTACGTGCACACTGATGGTCGAAATCGAGTACCCCGGAGAGAGCTACGTGCCAATACCCACATTGTGCGTGTACGACTCGGCTTCGCGACATTGACCTGCGAGCTATTTCTAGAGATTCGGTAAGCAAACGGTGTCTGTTTTCGCATTTCAACATATCCACGTGTTCGTATTGAGTAGAGCTACACATTAGGCACCTTAGTTTTCAAAAACATTGACATGCAAAAACTTGTCATCCTACATGATTCTGCACCGGGTGTTTTTGGGTAGGGTTTTGGGTCACGAACCTTAGGGAGAGTGGCCTATTGGTGTTGATAGGATATCCCTCAAGTTTTGTAGCATTTTGAGAACGTCTAATGGGTATTTGGCTCATGGAAGCGTTGTAGGAAATCTCCTCCTGTGCACTATAATAGGCTATAACTTAGACATTGAGTAGAGACCTCTGTAGGAAGTAGTCAATAGTCGGTCGAGTGTAGGTTGACACCCTATGCTTTCTTCCACGCGCCTACGGGTCAAGATTCGTCCTTAGCTGAGAATTCTTGTTAGGTGAGTTCTCGCTGTGCTGACGTTCGTCGCGGTGTACCCACCAACAACGATTCTCTGCAACCCTAATTCCAACAATTGGTAACAGAGCAAGTTGCATCCTCCCAGGCTTAGTTGCCAGTATCTCCAGCACACGCCTGCTCACTTTCTCTGATTTTAGTGAGCTTTGGCGAGCGTTCTTAGGTCGATAAAAATTTTGGGTGTACTCGTAGAGCTCAGTCTGCTCAGATTTTTGATTCGGGCCCATTTCAGTCTCCGTTTGCACTACAGGCAGTACTGCACATGCTATTTTGTCATTTTGTGCATAATTTTTGTCAATGCCGTTTTTTGCATAACAGGTACCTTACAGTCTTCTATGGTTTGTGCTATATAGCACGTGTTGTTCCCGCTTTGTTTCTCCTCTTTTCAGATACTTTTCACATCAAGTGCAGCATTTACCATGGCTGACAATAACACAGATGTGTTCAATAGGTTTGCTGTTGAGGACAGGTTGGATGGGGACAATTACCCTATGTGGGCTTAGATGGTGCAACATGTTCTTGTGTCAAAGGGCATTTGGAATATTGTGCAGGGCATTGATGTACGTCCTAGTTCTGAGGATGTAGGAGATGTTGAGGATGTTGCAGGTCTTGCTGAAAGGATTGCTGCTATTAGAGTTGTTTTGCCTACGGTAGAACAAGCTTGTTGGGATGTAAAGGATGTGCAGGCTCATGCATTGATTTTGTTGTCTGTGAATCACATCATTGTTCCTCACATTCATTCAACAAAATCTGCAAAACAGACTTGGGATATTCTAGCAAGTCTTTATGCAAGCCGCAATGAGGCTAAAATTGCTTTGCTGCGTAAAGAGCTGGAATCGAAGATTATGCATGAGGAAGATGATATGGAAACTTTCCTTGCTGGTGCCAAGATATCCATGAGCAACTTATTTCTGCAGGTGAAGTCATTTCAGACAGTTCCCTTATGTAGACTGTTCTTGATGCCTTACCAGATTCATACCAGACTTTTGCTAGTACTTGGAGATTAATGACCCAAGGAAATCCTAAAGTTGTCAAGTTTGATGAATTATGCACATTTTTGTTGTAAGAGTCACTTGAAAAAAGAAGATGTGTTGCCATTATTGTAGAGCTAATGATCATTTGATCAAGCAGTGTCCTAAGTTAAAGGCCAAAGAGGCTAAGAAGAAAGAGGGTGGTTCCACTACAAATGCTGGTTCCACTACAAATGCAGACATTGTTGAGTCTTCTGTAAAAGGAGATAGTGATGTTGATGTTGATGCAGGATGGGCTTTTAGTGCAGAGTGCACTTACAATCCTACTGTCCATGATGCATGCTTATCAGTTGCTTCAGATTCACATGTGTGGTATTTTGACAGCGGTGCTATAAAGCACATTACCTCACATCATGAATTGTTCACCTCTCTTGAGTCTGTCCCTCATGGGAATTTAGTCACTTGTGCCAACAATGTCTCTTATCCGGTTCAGAGGGTTGGAAAGATTGTGCTTACTGCTGCAAATGGCAGTTCTTTCACACTTGTTGATGCACTTTATGTACCTGGAATCAAGAAGAATCTTTTGTCTGTATCCACACTTGCTAGACTTGGACTTGTAGTCAAATTTGTGAATGACAAATGTATAGTTCATGATCTCAATTTTGGTGATGAAATTGTTGCATTTGGCCTTTTGTGCCGTCGGCTATATAAGCTCACTTTGTATGACAAGTGTGGACAAAATTTTGCAAATGCAGTTGCAGATTCGAGGGCTATTTTAGATGCAAAACTTTGGCATGCACGTTTTGGACATCTAAATTTTGCCAGCTTGTTGCGTTTTGCAGAAATCTGATATGGTTGCTTTTTTGCCACCTCTTGAAACACCTGTCAAACATGTTTGTAAAGGCTATATTTTGGGTAAAATGCAGAATTCTAAATTGCCAAAGGATGGTTCAGTTAGCGCCACATGCAGATTGCAGCTTGTACATAGTGATGTTTGTGGGCACATGCAAACTCCATCCTTGGGCAATTACCTGTACTTCGTGACTTTCATTGATGATTACTCCAGGCATGCATGGATATTTTCGCTTAAAACGAAGTCCGAAGTTTTTATGTGCTTCAAACAATTTTTGGTATGACTGAAAATGTATCAAAATGTACTATGGGCACCCTCTGTTCCAATCAAGGGGGGGAGTATATCTCTCATGAAATTTAATGCATTTATGGCTAGTCGTGGGATAAAACACCAATCTACAGTGCCGTATATGTCTCTTATGGAAATGGCAAGATGTATGGTCATGAATCAAGCTTTACTGTTGGAATTAGGGTTGCAGAGAAACACACACAGCTTGGAGAAGGTGAAGGAAGCTCAAGGCACACAATAGAGTGTGTGTTACTTAGTATGCAATGGAATGATAGATAGCCCTAGAGTGATGGGCGTATATACAATGCACGGGGAAAAAAACCTCCTAAAGAGGGAAAAAATGCCCCGACGGTCCTAGTGTGTTCACACACACCACTACCACATGTATATGGTAACAAATCCCTCCTGAAGTGATGCTTGTTAGAAAATAAGACGTAGCTAAATAGATTTTTGAGTAGATTACTTAATGGAGAAAGATAGATTTCACACACAAGAGACTATAGAGTAGAGAGAGAGAGAGAGAGAGAGAGTACACACGATATACGTGGTTCACCCAATGTGGGCTACGTCCATGGGAAAGCAGCCACTCAATGGCTTTAACACTTCAAAAGAAGAAGTAGTTTACAAAGGGATTAAACCCTTGATAGAGCTCCCGCCTTGCTTCACTCTCACCACCTCACACTCACCTTGTTGCATCAACTTCACACTATGAAATTTGTGTAGAAATGGCCTCATTTTATAGGCCAAAAGGGTTGGCCTCTCTTATGAGAGACAGCCATGTGTAGCCACCCTTGTGCGAATAAGTCCAAATCGGACCCTCCAATCCGTCCATGTGTGGCCGCCCTTGAGAAGACAAGTCCGCTTTTGAATTCGACCACCGGCCATTGAATTCGGCCACCGGCCACCGGCCATTGACTTTCGACCACCGGCCACCGGCCATTGACTTCCGACCACCGGCCATCGGCCATTGACTACCGGCCACCGGACAACCGACCGGTTGTTTTCCGACCACTTTCCGACCACCGTCCGGCCATAATATTCCGGCGAAAAAAAAAGTCTCGGGGGTTGCCGCCCCCGAGGCCTCTAAAGTTGCCCCTGATTCTTGTCCGTGAAAATTTTGGTTTCTAGTGAGTGATTTTCCTTCACACACGATGGCTTCTCCTCATAATGGGGGCCTTACAAATGTGCGCTTTTACCACAGAAAATAACAAGGGTAAATCAGGCTCCATACTTAACAATGCGGTGAATGAGAGCTGGCACACGAGTAAAGGGAAGTGCCATGCCTTAAGGACATGATCAGTCTAGAAAGGGGAGTAAGCCCAAAGCTTTGCGGAAAGCTTCAAGCTTCTCACGAGACAATGCCTTTGTGAAAAGATCTGCAAGGTTGTCCTGTGTTGGCACATAAGCCAAGCTGATCTCTCCTGCTGAGAGCCTCTCCCTGACATAGTGGTAATGCACCTCAATGTGCTTTGTGCGAGCATGAAAAAGTGGGTTCCTCTCAACTGCCAATGCGCTCTGACTGTTAGTGTAGATAGTGTTGGCAGTGTCCTGTCCAACACCCGAATCAGCCATAAGGCGTCTGAGCCATACACACTGAACCGTAGCTGTGAAGACTGCCCTGTACTCAGCCTCACAACTCGAAGTGGCCACAGTAGACTGCTTCTTGCTCAACCATGATATACATGAACTACCAAGCATGAAACAAAAACCACTTGTGGACACTCTCGTGTCAAAACAACCAGCCCAATCTGAGTCCGAAAAAGCATGTAAGTCTGGCAGCAATGATCCCCCCTTGGGATAAAACAAGCCAAGATGTAAAGTGCCACTAAGGCAGCGGAAAATCCTCTTGACAGCCTGCCAATGCTTAGGCCCTGGGCTATGCATAAATCTGCTGACCTGTGAGACTGCAAGCTGAATATCCGGCCTCGTGTTGCATACATAAATGAGGCAGCCAACAACAGTTTGATAAAGAGTGACATCAGTAGGATTGCCAGCATCATGTAGACTCAACTTACAACCTGTTTCCATGGGAGTGGCAATAGGTTTGCAATCCTCAAGTCCAAACTTACATAGAAATGTCTCTATGTAACTTTTCTGACACAAGGCAATACCACCATCACACTGCTTAAACTGTATACCCAAGTAATGATGCAACAGTCCCAAATCTTTCATCTTGAAAGTAGCATTCAAATCAGCCTTAAATTCAACAATATGTCTCTCATTTGGTCCAGTGTGATCAACAAATCATCAACATAAAGAACCACAATGAGAAGTACATCACCCTCATGCTTTACATACAATGTGCTTTCTGTTGGACTGTTACGTGTTACGAAAGCCTTGCTTGACCAAATGAGTGTCAGCTTTCTCATACCAAGCATGAGGAGATTGCTTCAACCCATACAAAGCCTTGTTACATTTGCACACTTTGTCCTCTTGTCCTTTTATGACAAAACCGCGATGCTACGTGACATAAACTTCCTCAAATATGTCACCATTCAAGAAAGCAGTAACAATGTCTGATTGATGTACATCCCAACCAAAATGAGCTGCCAATGCACATAGAAAACGCACAGTAGTCATACGATAAGTGGGAGCAAAATTCTCTTCATAATCTATGCCTTTTTGCTGTGCATAACCCTTTGCAACAAGTCGAGCCTTATGGCGATCAATCTCACCATCCGGCTTGCATTTAAACTTGTAAACCCACTTCGTACCAATGGCCTTTTTGCCAGGAGGCAAATCACATAAAGTCTATGTGTCATTTTCTATGAGTGCATCGTATTCTGATTGCATGGTAGCCATCCAATTTTCTGAATTCTGTGCTTCATCAAAAGACAGAGGCTCCTCAACATCATGTAAGCTAGACATAGCCAAAGCATAACAATCTGATGCATAAGATGCATGGTGAAAGCCTGAACGAGTACGACTAGACAAAGGTGCATCCAATTTACTATCACGCAAAGTGTGCACCAGCCATTTTTGCATACCTCTAGCGTGCTCATTTTCAGCCCTTTCCTCATCAAGTACATCATGTACATCTGCATCAGTAACATGCTGATCTAAAACATTTTCAGAAACCCCCAGAGGCTGTACATTTGCCAGGTTGGAACTTACATTCATATTTCCACCACTGAAAAGAGGCAACAAAGTGTCAGAAATGTCCTGTGAGTTTACATTACTGTCTCTAGTACATGACAGCAAGGGCTGAATAGAATCTTCCACAAACACTACATCCCGTGAAACCACAATACGTTTTGTTTGCGGATGATACAACCTGTAACCTTTGCTTTCAACACTATAACCAACAAAAATACATTTGACAGCCTTATCATCCAATTTTCTGCGCTACACATGTGGCACCAAAGCATATGCCAAACAACCAAAAACACGCATGTGCTCAATAGAAGGCTTTCTATCATGCCATGCTTCATATGGAGTAATAGACTGCAAAGCTTCCGTAGGACACCTGCTAAGTACATAAGTGGCACACATGATGGCCTCAAGCCAAAAAAAATGCGGCAAAGCTTGACTTTTGACCATACATTGTGCCATTTTCGTCAGTGACCTGGTTTTTCTCTCAGCAACACCATTTTGCTGAGGTGTATAAGGCACTGTACATTGGTGTTTTATCCCACGAGACTAGCCAGCAATGCATTAAATTCATGAGACATATACTCCCCCCCTCGATCGGAACGGAGGGTGCCCATAGTACATTTTGAGACATTTTCAGCCATAGCCAGAAATTGTTTGAAGCACATAAAAACTTCGGACTTCGCTTTAAGCGCAAATACCCATGCATGCCTGGAGTAATCATCAATGAAAGTCACGAAGTACAGGTAATTGCCCAAGGACGGAGTTTGCATGGGCCCACAAACATCACTATGCACAAGCTGCAACCTGCGTGTTGCCCTAACTGAACCATCCTTTGGAAACTTAGAACGCTGCATTTTACCCAGAATACAGCCTTCACAAATATGTTTGACAGGTGCTTCAAGAGGCGGCAAAGAATCAACCATATTAGATTTCTGCAAACGCAGCAAACTGGCAAAATTCAGATGACCAAAACGTGCATGCCAAAGTTTTGCATCTGAAATAGCCCTTGAATCTGCAACAACATTTGCAAAATTTTATCCACACTTGTCATACAAAGTGAGCTTATACAGCTCACGGCACAAAAGCCCAGATGCAACGATTTCATCACCAAAACTGAGATCATGAACTGTACATCTGTCATCCACAAATTTGACTACAAGTCCAAGTCTAGCAAGTGTGGATACAGACAAGAGATTCTTCTTGATCCCAGGTACATAAAGTTCATCAACAAGTGTAAAGGAGCTGCCATTAGCAACAGTGAGCACAATCTTTCCAACTCCTTGAACTGGATAAGAGGCGTTGTTTGCACAAGTGACTGAATTCCCACGAGGGACAGACTTTAGAGAGGTAAACAATTCACGATGTGAGGTAATGAGCTTTGTAGAACCACTGTCGAAATACCACACATGTGAATCTGCAGCAACTGACAAGCATGCATCATGGACAGCAGGATTGTAAGTGCACTCTGCGCTAAAAGCCCATTCTGCATCAACATCAGTATTACAGTCTCCTTTCACAGAAGACTCAACAATGGCTGCATTTGTAGTGGAACCAACATTTGCAGTGAAACCACCCTCTTTCTTCTTAGCCTCTTTGGCCTTCAACTTAGGACACGACTTGATCAAGTGATCATTAGCTTTACAATAGTGGCAACACATCTTCTTTTTTCCCTTGTCACCAGAATTTCCAGACGAAGTACTGCCAGCAGAAGCATTAGGAACAGAATTTTTCCCACTCGCAGTAGAACCATAAGAAGTGGCTGCATTACTGTTACCACCCTTTCTTTGAGAAGCAATAAAAGCCTGTTCAACTGCATGCTGCCTAGTCCTTTTTTTTTCTGGAAAGTGACTCTTGCAACAGCAATGTGCATAATGCATCAAACTTGACAACTTCTGGATTTCCTTGGGTCATAAGTCTCCAAGTAGTAGCAAAAGTCTGATAAGAATCTAGTAAGGCATCAAGAACAATCTGCACAAGGGAACTGTCTGAAATGACTTCTCCTGCAGAAATAAGTTGCTCATTGATATCCTTGACACTAGCAAGAAAAGTGTCCATATCATCTTCCTCATGCATAATCTTCGACTCCAACTCTTTACGCAGAAAAGCAATTTTAGCCTCATTGCGACTTGCATAAAGACCAGCCAAAATATCCTAAGCCTGTTTTGCAGATTTTGCTGAACGGATGTGAGGAACAATGGTGTGCTTCACAGACAACGCAATTAATGCATGAGCCCGCGCATCCTTAACATCCCAACGAGCTTGTTCTGTCATAGGCAAAACAACTCTAATAGCAGCAATCCTTGCAGCAAGACCTGCAACATCCTCAACATCGCCTACATCTTCAGAACCAGGATGTACATCAATGCCCTGCACAATGTTCCAGATGCCCTTTGACACAAGAACATGTTGCATCATATAAGCCCACATAGGGTAGTTTTCCCCATCTAACCTGTCCTTAGCAGCAAACATCTTGAACACATCTGTGTTGTTGTTGTCAGCCATGGTAAATGCTGCACCTTATGTGAAAACTACCCAAAAATAGGAGAAATGGAGTGGGAACAACACGCGCTATATAGAACAAATTGTAGAAGACTATAAGGCACCTGTTATGCAAAAAACGGCATTGACAGAAATTTTGCACAAAATGACGAAATAGCCTGTGCAGTACTGCCTGTAGTGGAAACAGAGGCCGACATGAGCCCAAATCAAAAAGTATTTGTCGACCTTCGAATGCTTGCCAAAGCTCATTGAAATTGGAGAAAGTGAGCAGGCGTGTGCTGGAGCAGCTGACGACTAAGCCCAGGAGGACGCAACCTGCTATGATACCAATTGTTGGAATTAGGGTTGCAGAGAAACAAATGTACAGCGTATGGGGGTTTCCAAAATTTTTATAGATCAGCCTATTATTGATGCCAATGTACATGATGTACTTGATGAGGAAGGGGCTGAAAATGAGCAGGCTAGAGGTATGCCAAAATGGCTGGTGCACACTTTACGTGACAGTAAATTGGATGCACCTTTGTCTAGTCGTACTCGTTCAGGCTTTCACCATGCATCTTATGCATCAGATTGTTATGCTTTGGCTGTGTCTAGCTTACATGATGTTGAGGAACCTCTGTCTTTTGATGAAGCACAAAATTCAAAAAATTGGATGGCTGCCATGCAATCAGAATATGATGCACTCATAGAAAATGACACATGGACTTATGTGATTTGCCTCCTGGCAAAAGGGACATTCATACAAAGTGGGTTTACAAGTTGAAATGCAAGCCGGATCATGAGATCAATCGTTATAAGGCTCGACTTGTTGCAAAGGGTTATGCACAACAAAAAGGCATAGATTATGAAGAGACTTTTTCTCCCACTTGTCGTAAGACTATTGTGCATTTTCTATGTGCATTGGCAGCTCATTTTGGTTAGGATGTACATCAATCAGACATTGTTACTGCTTTCTTGAATGGTGACATATTTGAGAAAGTTTATCTAACGCAGCCTCGCGGTTTTGTCATAAAAGGACAAGAGGACAAAGTGTGCAAATGTAACAAGGCTTTGTATGGGTTGAAGCAATCTCCTCGTGCTTGGTATGAGAAAGTTGACACTCATTTGGTCAAGCAAGGCTTTCGTAACAGTCCAACAGAAAGCACATTGTATGTAAAGCGTGAGGGTGATGTACTTCTCATTGTGGTTCTTTATGTTGATGATTTGATGATCACACTGGACCAAATGAGACATATTGCTGAATTTAAGGATGATTTGAATGCTACTTTCAAGATGAAAGATTTGGGGCTGTTGCATCATTACTTGGGCATACAGTTTAAGCATTGTGATGGTGGTATTGCCTTGTGTTAGAAAAGTTACATAGAGACATTGCTATGTAAGTTTGGACTTGAGGATTTCAAACCTATTGCCACTCCCATGGAAACAGGTTTGAAGTTGATTCTACATGATGCTGGTGATCCTGCAGATGTCACTCTCTACCAAACTATTGTTGGATGCCTCATTTATGTATGCAACACGAGGCCAAATATTTAGTTTGCAGTCTCACATGTTTAGTGGCACTTTACATCTTGGCTTGTTTTATCCCAAGGGGGGATCATTGCTGCCAAAATTACATGCTTTTTCGGACTCATATTGGGCTGGTTGTTTTGACACTCGAGTGTCCCCAAGTGGTTTTTGTTTCATGCTTGGTAGTTCATGTATATCATGGTTGAGCAAGAAGCAGCCTACTGTGGCCACTTCAAGTTGTGAGGTTGAGTACAGGGCAGTCTTCACAGCTACGGTTGAGTGTGTATGGCTCTGACGCCTTATGGTTGATTTGGGTGTTGGATAGGACACTGCCAACACTATCTACATTGACAATCAAAGTGCATTGGCAGTTGCAAGGAACCCAGTTTTTCATGCTCGCACAAAGCACATGGAGCTGCATCACTACTATGTCAGGCAGAGGCTCTCAGCATGTGAGATCAGCTTGGCTTATGTGCCAACACAGGACAACCTTGCAGATATTTTCACAAAGGCATTGTCTCGTGAGAAGCTTGAATCTTTCCGCAAATCTTTGGGCTTACTCCCCTTTGTGGGCTGATCATGTCCTCAGGGCATGGCACTTCCCTTTACTCATGTGCCAGCTCTCGTTCATCTCATCACTCCAGGGGGGATTTGTTACCATATACATGTGGTAGTGATGTGTGTGAACACACTAGGACTGTCGGGGCATTTTTTCCCTCTTTAGGAGTTTCCCCCCCCCCCCGAGCATTGTGTATACCCCCATCACTCTAGGGCTATCTATCTTTCCATTGCACACTAAGTAACACACTCTCTATTGTGTGCCTTGAGCTTCTTTTGTCTTCTCCAAGCCGCATGCATTTCTCTGCAACCCTAATAATAGTAATATATTATATAGCATATCATCATATAATGTGTATAGCTATAGTTGGATATTTAACTTTTGGGTGTTCATAATCTGAATCTATAGTTTTAGGTCTTTTTATCATGTAACAAGAAGAGGTAAAGAATAGTTCACTTTTTGGAACACAAATGAGGCTGCATTGAACACTCCAAGGTATGCTCCTCTCAAGTAATCATATGATCTCTGTCTCTCTCTCTCTCTCTCTCTCTCTCTCTCTCTCTCTCTCTCTCTCTCTCTCTCTCTCTACAGAACATCATTATGTGGTAAACTGCTTGGTGTAGCCATATAAACCATTGTGACCATCTCCCACATAGTTCACCAAAGAGGTTATATCCGTAAAAGGTGGAGTGGAGTTTGTGACGTGAATGCTTGGGATACGTTCTACCAGTCATCCAAAGGTCTACATTTTTAATGCCTTGTGATATGAAGTTCTCTTTTGAAGCTTCCAAAATGGTGTTTTGTTTTTTTAGTTTTCTTGCACAAGGACTCATACTCTTGTGAGATATGTATATGCATATAATATACATCTCTCCAATTCCTCATAGAAGTTATATGTGGAGAAGCTATAAGTTTTTGAATATGACACAACTAATTCAAACTGATTACACAAGGAGATTAGGGCTATGGAGGATGGAACATTCATATTCACGTGCGAGATTGCATAAGAGGAAATGGGGGGGGGGGGGGGGGGGGGGGGGGGGTGACGAGCTGAGAAAGTAGAGCCTAGTTTTTGAAAATACAACAGATAGAGATATTCAATATTGAATTCTTAGCTGCCGCAAACAGTGAGGTGCTATCATGACTAGATTAGTTTATGTGTTTTTTAATTAACGTATCTTATAATGAGGGTGATATTTGGATTTTTGAAATCATGGAGCAAATTTGAGTCCAAACTTTTTCTAATGAGAAACTAAAATCATAGTACTTGAAAGTGAAGATGGGCTAGAGGGAATCCCAAGGAATCCCTTTGCTGGAGGAAGATTGACCTAAAACCTATGGGAATTTTTTAGGAGAGGTTAATGATGAAACTTTGACCTTGAAATCATCTCCAATTAAAGAAGTATGGTTAGATCATTTACCTATGGAAGTGGATGAACAATATTAATTTGGAGATTGGGAGTCAAAGCACTCCAAGCCTTTCCAAGGCCCAAACATTCAAAACCCTACCCTCATAGCTCGGATAAAATGAAGAAAAATATTTGGTACGTAAGACCACAAAATTGAATCGAGCAAAGCAGACTTTAGATGTAGAAAACCTTCAACCAATAATGTCAACATCCATTCAGTGAAGTATACCATTGGGAGAACTATTGAAGATTAGGCTACATCTATGGACATATTTGCAAACACTTTTACAAAAGAGAAAATCATGAGATTAACAAAGGAGAAAGCCAAACAGTTGCAACGAGAAGAATCTCAAGAAAAACTAGTTGAACTTGTTCTCATGAAAAAGTAAGAGATTGCTGCGAAGGGAACGAAGGGAATATAACTCTTCTTGTGGAATATAACGATGATAAAAGTCATGGCAATATTAAACAATGGAGCTGGTATAATTGTAGCCACCAAAGTAGTATGGGAATCCTAGGGAAGATAAGAAATAAGCTAAACAAGAATGAAACTATAGATTTCAGAGGTCACATTGAACGAACAATGGGATTATTGAAAAATGTGATATAGTTAGCTTATGTCAGATTGACTACCAACATACTTTTTCCACTGTATATTTTTGAAATAAGTCGAGCTATGAAATCAATTTGGGCCGCCTTTCATGAGGCATGTTCAAGTGATCCAAGATTGGGAAAATAACTTGTTAGGAAATATGATGTAGCTAAGTAGATAATTGAGTAATGGAGAGAGATAATTTTCACACACAAGAGATTGTAGAGTATAGTAGAGATAGAGAGAGAGAGAGAGAGAGAGAGAGAGAGAGAGAGAGAGAGAGAGAGTACACACGATATACATGGTTCATCCAATGTGGGCTACATCCGCGAGAAAGCATCCACTTAATGGTTTTAGTACTTCAAACAAGAAGTAGGTTACAAAAGAATTATACCCTTAATAGAGCTCCCGCCTTGCTTCAGTCTCACCATCTCACACCCACCTTGTTGCATCAACTTCACACTGTGAAATGAGTGTAGAAATGGCCTCCTTTTATAGGCCAAAAGGCTGCCCTCTCTCATGAGAGGCAGCCATGTGTAGATAAGTCCAAATCGGACCCTCCAATCGGCCCATGTGTGGAAGCCCTTGAGAAGACAAATCCTGCTTTGAAATTGGCCACCAGCCATTGAATTCGGCCACCGGCCATTGACTTCCGACCACCGGTCACCGGCCATTTACTTTCGGCGAGTGATTTTGTTTTCTGGTGAGTGATTTTTCATCACGCACGATGGCTTCTCCTCATAATGGGGACCTTACAAATGTGCGTTTTAAATACAAAAAATTACAAGGGGTAAATCAGGCTCCATACTTAAGATAACTATCTATATCTGAAAGAAGTAACAAGAGTGAACCTGAAGGATTAATCTCACAAGGATATCCTAAAAATACCTATCCAAATCGTTTCTGAAAACTAAAGTGCCTAATGTGTAGCTCTACTCGTTGTGAACGCGTGGATATGCTGAAATGCGAAAACAGTCAACGTATGCTCACCGAATCACCAGATATATCTCGTCAGTTGATCTCGCAAAACCGGGCCGTACACATGCAACGTAGGTGTTGGCGCGTAGCTCTCTTCGGGGGCAACACGCTGCACTTCTCCGCGCTTGATTCCGATCATCAGTGTGCACGTAGCGTCAAGATAAAACTCTCTCTCTCTCTCTCGTACACAGAGTACACTCAACTCACACAGACAAAACTTATAAAAATGACAAATGGTTTTTTGCATTAAGGTCAAAAGTGGTATAAATACCTTACAATCTCAAACCCTAATGTTCCAATTTAACCATTTACTAAGTCTAAATGTAAAAAATGGGATACAAATTGGAAGCTTCTGTAAGCCCCACTATTTACAAAGTTGAAATGACGTTTTCTTCTCAATTAAGGAGTAATTACAAGGGAAATTAGTATCCCACCGGGAAATCATCCTCCGTTGAGTGTGTCCAGCCACTAACACTCCCCCCCTCCTAGATCATGTCGTCCCTGACATGACAGTAGAGATGCTTCTTCAGTGGAGGCTTTCACGCATCTTCTGAACAGACTCATACCATGCATGCTCGGCCAGTAAGGTAGGGCCGAATATATCTGTATCAATGGTGAAGAAACCGGTGTAGAAGGCTTCTTCAAAGGCTTGGAGATGGTACGAGGGCAAAAACATTATTCGCTGGATAGAGGGCATGTATCACCTCATGGGAAGGTTGAGCAGACAGTTCATACGCACATCTATATGTGTCTTGGAAGAAGAATATGTTGTCTGTTGTCTGTCTAGGTTTAAAGATCTCAAAAACTGCCAGAAGGGTTTTACATATTTTCCTGAGCATAATGCAAGTGAGTTCAGGCGAGCCAGTGAACAATTTAATGGCGCCCATTAGGGTTTTCACCATGTATTGCTCACTCATTCTCTCACCTACCTTCAAGCCTGGCAGCATTGGGTAGTTGAGCCACGTGGGGTGGCTTTTCTTCAACAGCTCTTGTTCTTTCCAGGTCCGCATCCTTGGTAGAGGGCAAAAGCTAAGGTTGTCTCTGATTATTTTAGGCGCCGCTACCAGATGTACTAAATGCTGTGGGTATTTAGTTAGCCATGCCTTTCTCCATTTTGGCTGAGAGTCCACAATAAGCTTAACACCTTCTGGTTTGGTGATATCTTCTTTGTATAGTGGCACTATCGGCTCCTCTTTAATCCTCTTGTTTATTGTAGCAACTTCATACTTGAGAAGAGGATATGGGAGAGAGGGTTGTAGCCATTCATGTCGAACGACATTTGCATCTAATTTTTGAATGGTCATAGACTTCAACACCCTCTGCTCCCACTCCATTGCTTCTTTGGCGGTGTCTTTTATGGCCGCTTCTATTGCCTTTTGCAGATTGTCTTCTTCCTCTTGTGTCAGATCCTCGGGCTCTTGGGATGGTCCCACAAGGATGTCCTCTTGCATTGTTGTATCCCCACTGGATTTGACACATTGTCTATATCAATTCCTTCCATAGCTGCTGGCCCTGTGCTCAAGTGTGGCTCTTCAGTCTGCTGTTGGCCTTTTAGCTCATCAATCTGATTTTGATATGCTTTCTTTTCCTGTTCAGCTTGATCCCCCATGGTCACTAAAAGGTCGTTCAATTCAGCATTGGCTTTCTCAGCCTTTTCTAGCTTCTTCTTGGTGTCTTCATTTTCAGTTTGCATCATCTTTAGATCCTCATCCATCTTCTTTTTCAAGGCTGCTAGCTCATCTTTCATGGCCTTATTCTCATCCTCCAAATGGCTTTGCATCACTAGGGAGCCCTCGGCCAGCATCAATCTTTGTTTCTTCTCTAGTGTCAACTCCTTTTGGAGTTCCTTCATCTGTTCTTCATACATATCCTTCTCTGAAGCAGTGCTAGTTGAGGTAGCGGCTCTCACTCTGCCCCGAGATGCCCTTAGCCTCTGGATTGTCTGATCTTTCACTTTTATTTGATCTTTCAGCTCTATAACTTCGTCTTGGCTTGCCTCATGTTCTAGCTCAACTTTTTCCTTATCATTTCTCAAAGTCTCCACTTCTTTGGACTCATCAGCAAGCTGGAGTGTCAAGTTGTCTCTTTATTTCTCCACATCCGTCAGTGATTTGCTGATTTTCTTATACTCCTCATCTACTCTTTGAAGCTTTTGGTCTGCTTCTTGACTCTGACTTTCCAGCTCTTGGCATCTTTTTAGTGCCGCGTCCAGATCAACTTGCAGCTTGGCTTGCTTCTGTGTGTTCTCTTGGTCCTGCTTTTGCAGCGAGTCCACCGGCTTTGATTTGAACTTCATTTGCTTTGAGATTATCACACTCAATCTCAATGGCCATAGACCTTGCTTTGAGCCCAATGAGTCTTTGCATTACCTCATTCCCATCATTGGATTGTGGTTGTAAATCCATTGTGTCTGTGGCCATTTCCTTCAACTCCACCAATGGAATGCTCAACATATATTCTTTGGGCCTAGTGCTTGACAACTCTAAAGCTGCATTAGCTGCCTCTTCTCGAGAGTATCCAACAGCTAGTAGATCAAGGAATATTCTATAGTTTTATTCTTTTGGATCTGGCTTCTCATCTTTTGGTTCAATTTCTGCCTTCTGCTCTTCCTCTTTGTTCTCCTCTTCCTTGGAGTCTTGTTGCCCATCAGATTTGTTCAACTCCTCAGTTTGTCGGGGTTGAGGAGGACTAGGAGGAGGTGGTGATGGTGGAGGGCTGGATTCTCGGCTTGATGGTGGGGTTGGTTGCTTCTTCTTGAAGTCCCGATCAGCCTTTGTTTTCCTCTCTCTTTCTTGCCCTTCCTGCTCTTCTAGCAGCTGCCGTCTCACATCATCAACTTCTTCTTTGGTAAAAGGTATGTTTGGGATATTCTCAGTTGTAGAATCTAAGATCTCGAAATTCTTTATATAATGTTCAAAGCGATCCCTTTGAGTTCTTCGAGAAGATCCAGACATAGCCTCAAGTGAGTTTCTTTCTTCCCCTTCTTGGGTTGTGGCGGCTCTTCTGGCATTGTCTCTAAACGGCACTTCAACCTTGTGGCTACCCTTGGAGCCTTAGGAGGCTCTTCTTCTTTGTCTTCCTTCAGCTTGAGCCAATCATTTTGGGAGGGAGGTAAAGACCAATTTCCCTGGGCATGCAATGCTCCATAGATGATTTTGGTTATCAACTCACCAGGCAGAATGTAAGTGGGATTTTTGGTCCCCATTTTCACAAGGTTGTCGTGAATGTAAGCGGCATAGTTTATCTCCCTTGGGCGGCTCTTCTGCATCGCCCAAGTGAAAGTGGTGGTTATAGCTCCAGGTGGCATCCTGTATTTTTGTGGCCGCTTGGTACACATGTGGAAGTATTGATTGTATAATTGGCTTATGATGGCCACCTTCGGGTTTGCAATATCTTCAAATGTATAGTTATTTTTCTTCTCTGAGTAGACCTTAATGTCATCCCGCCTCTTAGTCACACTGTCTCCTTTGTTAGAGAGGTCAAGTGCTGCCTCACCACCTTCTCTGTGATGAAAATCATCGTATTAGGCTTGCCTTGCAGATCTGTAACTCTGGCTATGCCATCCTCTTTGATTGTGGTGACAAATTCCCACACTCTTTTAACATCAATCCCTGCTGGCAAGGCTTCAAAGTAATTGTGTAGATCAAGTTTCTCCAATTAGTCCCCCATCTTGCTCCTGAAAAATTCATTGAGCTCTTGAGGGATCATGGGTAGCTCCACTGCATTTCCCTCCGGATCTTTAAACACTCCTTGGTAGATTCTCAGATCATTGCTTTCTAGTAGGTCATCTTGAATCCAAGTGCTTGTGGGCTTCACGGTTTCCTCTGGGATAACAAAAGGCTCCACTTGTTCTAAGTAGTCCTTGATAGTCATCCTCTTCTTCTTTGCAGGCGACGTTGTGGCTGCCTTGGATCCTGTTGCACTCAGTAGCCCAAAGTTAGCGTTTTTTACAGATTAGCTGATAAACTGAGTTTTGACTACCCAAATGACTTGAAAATTGAAATAAGAACTCAAAAGGGACTAGGGAAGCCATGCACGTGCCCACAATAGGTTTTTGGCTGAACAATAAGCATGTAGACATCCTATGTGTAGGATGTCTACCTTCTCTGATTTTGATGAAACTTGACATGCTTGTGGCCCTTGACCTGTGTAACATGGCTATGTACTTGGAATTTGGTTTGAACATCAAAAAGTGCAATTTTGAGCAGATTTAGGCTTTTGGCTCACAAAATGGGTAGTATGTCCTATATGGATGGGAAAATGATATCCAATTGGATTGAAATTTGATATATAGGCTTCTTATACCATGTAAAAGACTCCTAGGATGTCAATTCCTGCACAGAAGGTCAATATGACCCTTGAGACATCCTACGTGTAGGATGTCTCTTTTCTCAGAATGACTTGATTTTGGTTTTGTGGGTAGCCCTTAGCATGTAACATGGCCCTGTTCTTAGATTTTGATTTGGATAAGTATTGGTGTTGTTAGGAGCATGTGTAGTGTTTTTAGGCTCAAAAAAGTGCATCTTTGAGGTTTTGGGGGCCAAATGTGATGGGTCTGGCTTGAAAGTTGATATATGAGCTTGTGAAGATGTTATAAAGATATGTGGAACTCAAAAACACCAGCTGGAGGTCAAATAGGGCATTTAGACATCCTACGTGTAGCATGTCTATTTCATTATTTTTCATATTTGACTCCACAGTTAGCTTGACAATGTGATAATGAGTATATTGTGCAAGTTTCATGTGATTTGGATTAGTTTTGATAGGTCTATGACCCTTTATTTCCTCTATGCTCTGACTTCCCGTTTTTTGATGCATATGAGGTCAACTCTTGTCCAAATGTGATGAAACTTGATGGCTAGCATGTATAAGCTATGTAGAAGCTGTGTATGAGGTGAGATATTGAGTTGGGTGCCCAAAAATGGCCTTGAGACATCCTATGCATAGGATGTCTCCTGATGAATTATTTTGGAGAAGTGCTACTAGTATATGCCCTTAGCCCCCCTGAGTCCCCTTTAAGCCTTATTTCAATAAAAAAGTCAAAAAGATAGATAGAAACTCCCTGTTTGGCTTTCAGAGCCTGTGAGTCGTTTTCTAACTCTTTGAGTGCTTTTCGGTGATGAAATTTCTTGATGTTAGTCTCCATAGCTTCATGGTTCCTTGGGGAACCTTGCCATATGGTTTTTGTTGGCTTTGGCTTCACCGAAGCTCCGTTCGGCAATTTGTCGCTCTGGAAGCGCCCATGATTGCGTTTGGATGCCCCCGATGATTTGTAGTGGTCTACCACCATAGGATTTGGTTGCTGATGGTCTAGGCAAGCCACTCGTGAAGTTTGGTGGCAAATGGACATCCAGTTTGGCCGTGAGAGCCAGTTGACGCTTTGTGTGTCCGATGCCGTTTCTGAAGCTTTGTCTTGCTTCGGTTCGCCTTATGGCCATGTGGGCTATATAGCCTTGTAGAGAATGTTGAGATGCTCCTATTCATGAGTTTTGGTAACATTTGGACGACTTTCCACCGATTTACCACTTGGTGGCCTCTTGCAGGGCTCTAGAAGTTAGGGTTTTTCCCGTTGGTTTTTTTTCCACCTTTGTGTATTCAAGAGTGGTCTCCTATGCTAGGGTAAACCCCCTATGAAGCCTTATTGCTATTGGGTTAGCCATTACATGGCTACCTTTACCTGTAGGTCTCTCCTGCTCGTTCCCCGTGTGAACCCTACACTAGTTTTCGCGATAAAACATCAAACATACGCGAAAAGCTCAAGGTGCTAAGCCTACCTCTCATATCTGGAGCCTGTCGGGTGGTTGTGCGCATCGTAGAAGCAGCTGGAAGTCCGGTTCGTTCTAGGTGGCAAGAGCTCTCTCTCAAGAAGGAAATAGTAGAAATGAGCTCTAAGTGAAGTGAAAAAATCTTATAATGGGAGTCCCCGGACAACTTTCTATGAAATTTGACATGTGCTCCTGACTTCTTGTGAGATGCGTTTTAGGCTCAAAAAGTTCTTGATTTGCACTCTGTTTGCCCAGTTTCCCATAAATTTGACGTTTCGGTCAAAATCTGGCCAAAACACGCCTTCTGCTCCATTCACATAATTGCACCCCCATTGTACCATAGGTTGTCCTATAGTCACTAATTATCCTCATATATATTTTTTTCATTACGACCATATTTCACCTGGTTTTTGTATTTTTGAAGTTTTTTTTGCCAATAAGTAGTAAAATTAAAAAGAAAATAGCAAAATAAACCCAAAAATCCCCCAAAAATCACAATAACTCAAAAACATCACCGCAAAACACTATGTACACTCACATGCAATTTTTATGGCCGGATTTCTCCGTTTTACCAATATTTTACCCAAAAAATGGCTATTTTTACATATATACACACACCTAGAGCCCTAATTTGGCGTTTGGTCAAATATACTTGTAGATTCGTGCTGTATAAGGGCATATGTACTTAGGTTAGTCCAAAAAATTTTGCAATCAAACGAAAATTCTTCAAAATAGTCAAAAAACATGGCCTTTTTTGCTCTTTTCACCTTCATTGGGTCCGCTGTTAACCCTCACAGCTCACGGACACCCTATCACCTACGAGACGGACGTTGTAACCTACGGTGGAAATTGTATTATTTATTTGGTAGAGTTAGTACCGGGCTTGTCGGTCCAATAGGAAAAGGGTAAGAGTGATCGCCGATGAGAGGCGCACTCTAACTGGGACATTCAAGGGATTAGTTGGCTAAGCATGGGCGCCGAAGTGTGAATGGGGTGAGCTCATATAAAAGCCAACTAAACCTAAAATTCACTGATTCTCTCATTTGTGCAATGCAAGAAAGGTGCTCTTGCTCCATCTCCTTGTGTACTAGTGTGTGTGTGTGTACTTGAGAGAGAGAGAGAGAGAGAGTGTGTGTGATCGAGCATTGCGGCGGCACGACGGCGGTGAAGCGGTTGAGCGCAACGCAACGGCGTCTCCTTCTTCTTCGCGGCGAGGAATCCTCCACGGCAGGGGCATAGAGCGGTGAGTGACACACCATTGCCCTCTTTTGAGCTTACTAGTTAAGCTAGTTGTGTGCTTGGAGCCGTCTGTGGCTCGCACACAGTGTTAGGCAAGTCCCTTGCTTCGACAATGCGGCAAGGAGCGTACATTTTTGGCGCCGTTGCCGGGGAATCGCCCTGCACTAAGCCCAAGAGGCACTTTGTGCTTCTTTTATGAGTTGTTTGTAGTAGGAAAGAAGAGGAAGAGGAAGAGGAATGAGTTATTTTTCTGCAAGTTGTTAATTTCTGTATTGTCTGCAAGTTCTGTGATTTCTTCATAATCTTGTGTTTTCTGTTTGCACACAGTCTTTGCACAATTAGTAGTCGTTAGCTTGTTCGCAGTGAATGAGTAAGTAGGTAGACAGTTAGTAATTTCTGTTTGCACACAGTCTGTACACAGTTTTCTGTTAAGGAAAACATGTTAACCCTCACGGCTCACGGACACCCTATCACCTACGAGACGGACGTTGTAACCTACGGTGGACATTGTATTATTTATTTGGTAGAGTCAGGTACCGGGCTTGTCGGTCCAATAGGAAAAGGGTAAGAGTGATCGCCGATGAGAGGCGCACTCTAACTGGGACATTCAAGGGATTAGTTGGCTAAGCATGGGCGCCCAAGTGTGAATGGGGTGAGCTCATATAAAAGCCAACTAAACCTAAAATTCACTGATTCTCTCATTTGTGCAATGCAAGAAAGGTGCTCTTGCTCCATCTCCTTCTCCATGTCCTTTTGTACTAGTGTGTGTGTGTGTGTGTACTTGAGATAGAGAGAGAGAGAGTGTGTGTGTGATCGAGCATTGCGGCGGCACGACGGCGGTGAAGCGGTTGAGCGCGACGTAGCGGCGTCTCCTTCTTCTTCGCGGTGAGGAATCCTCCACGGTAGGAGCATAGAGCGGTGAGTGACACACCATTGCCCTTTTTTTGAGCTTACTAGTTAAGCTAGTTGTGTGCTTGGAGCCATCTGTGGCTCGCACACAGTGTTAGGCAAGTCCCTTGCTTCGACAGTGCGGCAAGGAGCGCACATTTTTGGCGCCGTTGCCGGGGAATCGCCTTGCACTAAGCCCAAGAGGCACTTTGTGCTTCTTCTATGAGTTGTTTGTAGTAGGAAAGAAGAGGAAGAGGAAGAGGAATGAGTTATTTTTCTGCAAGTTGTTAATTTTTGTATTGTCTGCAAGTTCTGTGATTTCTACATAATCTTGTGTTTTCTGTTTGCACACAGTCTTTGCACAGTAAGGTAGCGAGAGAGAAAGTAGGTGGTCAGTTAGGTCACTGTCAGTAAGCAGTTAGCAGAGTGGTTAACAGATTAGTTAGTGGTTAGCAGCACTGTTAGTAAGCAGATAAGGTAGTGAGTTGTGAGCTGTTGACAGAGAGGTTAGGTAGGTGTTGACAGTGTGTGTGGCCAAAAAAGGGCCACCTAAACCGCGCGCGGTCGTCGCCTTAAAAACAAAATCCGAAAATATTTAAGCGTGAGTGACTGAGGGGCTACACTAAAATTTTGATTGGGATCGGGATCATTTCCCCAAGCCCAAGCCCAGGCCCAAGCCCAGGCCTCAGTCCTGTGATATATACTAGACTCACTCTTATATATATACCCTACCCCATCAAGAGGGAATGAGAGCATGTGGGGCAAGTCCTCCACTCTCCTCCCTTCTCTTCCCACTTGCACCCTTAGACTTTCTAATTTGGGCCTAGTTCCCTACTAGAAATTGACGGTTTTGGGGATTCCGAGGGCATAAAGTGACCAAACGGAGGGCTGTAAAGCATGGCACGTCCCTCTGACCGA
Source organism: Adiantum capillus-veneris (assembly GCF_014529385.1). Lineage (NCBI taxonomy): Eukaryota > Viridiplantae > Streptophyta > Polypodiopsida > Polypodiales > Pteridaceae > Adiantum > Adiantum capillus-veneris. The sequence continues at coordinate 104,950,320 of NC_140954.1, read as the reverse complement.
GATGCTCATTTTGAGCTATCATACATTCTATTCTATAGCTGGGTCAGAAAAAAAGGACCAAAAAATCAAAAAAAAATTAAGAAAAGACTTGGGTTGCAAAACACCCAAAAATACTAGGTGAGCAGCCTTACGGGCACTCACTGACACTTCTAGGGGATCAAAGTCATTTGAACCTACTCTCTGGACGAGTGTTAGAGAACGAGCATATTGGTAGTGCCTCCATTTACGCGGGCACCCATTATTCCTCCACCCTAGGTTCTGGACCTTCGGCCAGGACTCAAGGTAGCGCGACCCAAGATCCTCATATCGCGTCTAGTGATTCTTCCTCTGACTACGAAGTCATGGCGGGGTATCCTACACCAAACCTTGATAGTTCAAGTCAAGACATGCATGCCATGGGCCCACGACTCGTGTTCAGCGTGTTTAGCCGCTTAAAAGAGACCCTTAGTAGAGCTACTCGCTCCGAACATGCGGTTAATGAAATAAATGAAGGGAGTGGGGAAGTAAATTCGTCATTCATGCCTAAAATAGACCCTATGCTTCTTGAGAGTGTGCATGTGAATGTTCCATCCACTGCACCTCCTGATCCTTTAGGACTATCTCCCTCTGAGGTTTTACTACCCGATGGTAGGAGTCTTGCCGAAGTACAAGAGATCGAACGCTATATGCAAGCAACAAGGGAGAGGAAAATTGAGAACCTATGAAGGCTAGAACAAAGTCGATCCCTGAAAGCAAAGGCTCCTATGACAACAATCATGCTGACGAGAGCAAAGCGAACCCTGAACCCCGACGACCTCTAAAACACCGGGGACCGAATGGCGCGCCTCGAGCCGGTCATGGTAAAGCAAACAGGGGCACCACCTAGCTTCAGCGCCTAGGACGCAAACAACACACCACCATAACAAGTTTTTCATCCAAGAGAGATGGATGCTTGGGAGTAATGATGAAGAGGAAAGGGAATGAGATCAAGTGAGAGAGAGAGAGAGAGAGAGAGAGAGAGAGAGAGAGAGAGAGAGAGAGAGAGAGAGTGAGGGAGGGGGTATAGCGGCTTAGTACTTAGGCACCACAAAAGGATGGCGAGTCCGCACACCCTTCACACATACACAAGCTCACTCCAAACACAAGACTGGGTGGCGATTCCGCACACCTCACATGGGCAAAACATTGCAAGAAAACATACTCACAAAACCTCAAGCTTTATTTAGAGAATAAGGCGATGAAATGGGGAGCATAGGGTAGGGGAATGAGAAGGGAGAGAGTGGTAGAGCACATGGCGGATAGGTGGGAGTTGATGGCGAAGACTCGCACGAGGGTTATGGCCATCATCCTTCATTTAGTTGCCCTTCATCTTCCATAGCCAAGGGTGTAGAGGTCATGCTCAAGACAAGCATGGTGATTGCGGTGATGGTGATGGTGTGGGTGTGTGTGTGTGCACTAGGCACACACAGTGCATAGTGTGTTCTTTGGTGATTTTGTGTGTGTATTTAGTGTGATGGTGACCCCTCTTTATATAGGGGAGGAGGGGGAAGGAATTCTAGAATTTAGAAATGAAGAAATCATTATCTACATAGGCCATGTGACTGTGGGACCCACTTGTCTGGCTGTGTGTATATGTGCCAGAACAGCAGTCTCATGAGAGAGAGACTAAGAGAGAGAGATGGGTTGATGAAAAAAAGTGAGAGGTGACATGGAGACTAAAGTAATTACAAGAGGGGAGAGAGGGGAGTGTGTTCAGAGGTGAATCTGTGTGCAGATGTGTGTGAACACAAGAAAAATCAGGTAACCACTGGGTGGGGATGGGTCTGTGGGCACTTTTTTCAATGAAACTGAGTGTGTGTGAGTGTGGGGGAGGTTATTTAGCTACAAGACAAGAGATATGGCGCCCTTTAGAGAGAGAGGGGGGTATTTGGGTCATGGGATATGATAGGAGAGAGAAAGGGGGGGTGGGGTATACTATTTTGGAAGATAGGATAAGTTGCATGTGAGTTAGGGTGCATTATTGGTGAGTTAGAATGCATTATTGGTGAGAGGTGGGGTAGCTTGAGGGGAGAGAGAAAGGAGAAAGGACAAGGGGAAGAGAGAGGGGGTTGACCTTTTGAGTGGAGGAGAGGAAAAGGGACACACGGTGGGGCAACAGTGAAGAAAAAGGAGGCAAGGTGGGGATGGGCTGCGCCGCAGGCATGAGGTGGCCTATTTTACCTTTCTTATATATTTACATAACCATACTTTATTTTTTTTCTTACTTTTCCAATGCCTTTTATCACTCCCTCCCTAAGAGGAGGTTTCCATGGGGTGGGGACGAGAGAAGAGGGGTATGGGAGATTGGCTTGTGAAAAGCCCCCATCATTAGCCCTCCCCTTTTGGCTAGAGGCATTCATGTCTCTAGCTCTGTTTCTTCTTTCGCGTAGCTGTAGGATCCGATATCGAGTTGCCTTCTGAACTAGCCATTCCATTTGGCCATTGGTGAGATTTCTGGGATATTCATGAATCTGTAACAGGTCCGAGTGATAACTTGTTCCTTGGAATAGTGTCGGTTGATTAAAGGGGAAGCCCATGTCTTCCAGAACTTTGTGCCAATGTCCTCCTGGATCCCAAGTGAAAAATAGGATCATTGTTTGCAGTGTCCGAACAATAAAATTTGCATGCCAAATTGGATCAAATTTGTAACCACCAGTAGCGAGAGGGGAAATGATCATCTTGGCTCCTGCAAAGACAGAACTGAAAATTATGATTCCCAAGAGTGTACCAAGAATCCACCATATATGGACGCCTTGTTGGTGTGGTGAGCTCAAGTTGTCTTCAGAGTCCTGCTTACTGCCATTAGAAAAAACTGCAAGCATATCATGCTTCTTTTGGGTGTGCTCAAACATGTCAGCTTCCTTTACTGATGCTAATAGCAAGCCACCTACCTTGCGGCTTAAATACAAGCGTAATCCACTTACCTTTCTCCAAAGAGAGGATGCACTATTTGTAAAAAATTGTACCAAATTGCGAAGGAGGTCTTCATTCTTGCATTCTATCAGGCTTTTGTCTATCCATGGCTCCTTAGCTCTTATCTCAATGCTGATCTTTTCTCTATATGTTAGAGCAGCTAGCCATAGCCATAGGTCTGATGCATCCCATGCAAACAAAATGCTGTGTTGTGGAGGAGTTTGGAACATCCTTAAAAGGTTGGCAACATATTGATCATCAAACTTACTATGAACATCCTCACATAAACTGGAGGCATTACCCATCTCCAAGTTTATAACACCCTTTAGTGGACTAGAGGCATTACCCATCTCTAAGTCTATAACACTACACAATAAAGTCTTGCTCGGCTACCAAATCTCTGGAGAAATATCCAACTCCAAACCTTCAGTCATACTTACCTCTTCGTTATGGTCCTCTAGTGAAACTGCCTTGATGCAAGATTCCTTTAGCTTGCTACACTGTCCTGGGTCCATGCTGGTGCACAGGCTTCCGTTTTCAAAGCCCTTCCCTTTGATTGATATGTTGTCCACCTTCTGCAAAGCCTTGCTAGCAGGCTGGTTTTCCTCTTCTCTTGTATCTTTCATGCCCTTTGCATTCCTCTTACTCTGACGAGGCCTAATCAACACACTTTACACCTTCTTACACTTACTGCCCAATGTTGTCGATTGATCGCTTTGGTGCCTATTTCATTCAAGGTTAAAGATGTACTCACATTTGTAACACAATTTTCTTGACTTACCTCCCCCACCTGGGTAGCATCTTTTGATTCTTTAACCTCTTCTTCCACTGCTTCAGTTCTTTGAATAAACTTCTCGCTTGATCCTTCTTCGGTTACCTTCATCTTGACCTCTTCTGCAAGACCAATGATACTTGGTGTGCGGGTACCAATTGATGGTGGGCCTAGGATGATTGTAAGTGGTGATTGTGGCGGTGGTTGCATTGGTGACTGGCGTTGAACTGGTGTGGCTAGCTGTGGTTGCACCGCTGGTGGTGGGATTTGAACAGGTGGGATTGGTTGCCTGAGTGGCGGTGGTGTTCTTGGTGGAGAGATCTGATTCTGTCTCCCCCCTCTATTGAAATTCTGCCTCCTCGGGTGTGGGCAGTAGTACATTCCATGGCCATCTTCCCCGTAGTGGTAACAATGGTACCCTAGGTTCTGACTTCGTTGTCCTCTTCCTTGTTCTGGGTTCCTTCCAGGTGTATGCCCTTGCTGCACCAGATGCACAGATAAACTCTCTAGTTGGGTGGTGATGCGACTCAGCACGTCTTGCTCTTCTGATGCCTCATGTGGTTGGACTCTATGATTGGCTGTTGCAGTCACTGGGGTTGGTTGGGCCGAGCTTGTTTCCTCTGACTCGTTTACTCTTGCTTGCATGCGTAGCTTCTTGTCTTTAAGACGGGCTATTTCGACTGCCAACTCATATGTTGCAGGAAACCTTCCCTTCACCTTCTCTCTAAGCGGCGACCATAGACCAGCAATGAAACGGTCCTTCTTTAGGAAACTAGGCGCTCCTTCACCTTCCTCCAGCGAGGCAACCCATCTCTCCCATAAGTCCACAAATTTAGACTCGTAGGTGGCATACTCCAGCAGGCCTCCCTGCTTTAATTCTGTCAGTAACTGCCATAGCCTCTCCGAGGTTGTGCCTCCACCAAACCTCTTTACAAAAGCAGCCATTAACACATCCCATGCATTCTTGGTGGCCTGGGGCAATGCATTATACCAGGACTTGGCCTCTACTTTCATCAGTAGAGGAAAAATTCTAAGTCGTGAAGCGTCGTCATCTTTGTTGGAGACGATACAAGCAATGTCGAAATCATCCAAAAAGTCGGTGGTGAGATCCTCTCCCTTCTTTCCACTGAATGTGGGGAAAGAAACACTTGCCATGGTAGTGACTCAGGAAATTACAAACCTCTTTTTCTTTTTTTCTTTTTTGTTTTTAACATTACATTAACAGTAGCGGCTCATAGCAGCTTTTTACAGGGGTGGGTGGATAGGTTAAAACAAGATAAAGATAGAAACATTAAAGGAATGATGGTAATCTAATATGGGGAGAATGATAGGGTTCGGGGAATTGAGGATTTCTCCTAGTACCGCCGCACCGAATAGGTGTACGATCTTCTGTCGGTAGAAGACTTTCCTATCTACATAGATATTCACATGCATATGCTGCAAGAATCTGAACGGGAATGCCGTTGGCCCATTTTCCATCATGCACAGAGGATGAAATACTTACTTATACTCTTACCGTGCCAGTGTTGATGAGTCGGCACATCCACAAGAGGTCGTCGCCTTTCATGGGCTCTACCTTTCCTTCGTTGCTCAGCACGTACGGGGTGATGGCGACGCGTCTGACCACTCCCAGCCTCTTGGCTAACATCAATTGCAGGTAATTTCCGTAGTCGGCGTGTTGCATGAATTCTACTCCATTCAGTTGCAAATCGTCCCCAGCCCACTGGGTTTCTCCCGTGGTAGAGAGCTTTTTCAGGATAAGTTGTACAGGGAGAGAAGGAAGATCCTCCACTCTCTTTACAAAACAGCGAGAGCAGTAGCTGAACCACTCTTCTCTAGGACATGGGAAACTTCTTACCACTTCTTCTTCCGGATTGTTGAAGTGGATTGGTAGCACTCGCATGCGTCGTTCAAATTGGTAGGTGACCTTTCGCCGCTTAGCTTCGGATGACTTCCTCTTTGGCAAACTGGGTACAACCCGGATTTTTGAGATTGAAGCACTTGCTTGGCCAGATGCTTCTCCCTTCGGGGTCATGTGTTTCCAGATTGGCTTATCTTCTCCTTGCCTTTGGCTCGAGCAGCCCCTTTAGGCCACTTTGGAGTTATAACTTTGACTGTAGTTTCTTTAGGGAAAAGAGGTCTCACCGTTTGCTTCCCTTCCTTGATGTGAATGACTTCTTTGCAATGAATGTCGATGTAGATGACTTGAGCCGTTTCGCTGCCTTCGTTGCTGGCACTCATTGATAGTGTGCCTTGGTTGACAACAGTGATGGCACTTCACCGACCTCCCACCTGATGCTCTCAATTTATAGTTAGAATGAGAGACACGAGATGGAGAATTTACCTCTTGAATGCTGACGACACTGCAGCCTGGCAGTAGCACCTCAATGAAGGCGGCTAGTGCCTCCTTCGTCTCTTCTTCTTCCGTCCTCCAGTTAAAAAATTCCTTTAGCCATTCGTCCAGGATTGATAGTGGGCATCACTTTCAGCATTGTAAACTGAAGGGTCTTAGAAATACCTCCTCAGTGGGGGCACCAAATGACGGGAGCAAAGCGAACCCTGAACCCCGACAGCCTCTAAAACACCGGGGACCGAATGACGCGCCTCGAGCCGGTCATGGTAAAGCAAACAGGGGCACCACCTAGCTTCAGCGGCTAGGACGCAAACAACACACCACCATAAAAAATTTTTCATCCAAGAGAGATGGATGCTTGGGAGTAATGATGAAGAGGAAAGGGAATGAGATCAAGTGAGAGAGAGAGAGAGAGAGAGAGAGAGAGAGAGAGAGAGAGAGAGAGAGAGTGAGGGAGGGGGTATAGCGGCTTAGTACTTAGGCACCACAAAAGGATGGCGAGTCCGTACACCCTTCACACATACACAAGATCACTCCAAACACAAGACTGGGTGGCGATTCCGCACACCTCACATGGGCAAAACATTGCAAGAAAACATACTCACAAAACCTCAAGCTTTATTTAGAGAATAAGGCGATGAAATGGGGAGCATAGGGTAGGGGAATGAGAAGGGAGAGAGTGGTAGAGCACATGGCGGATAGGTGGGAGTTGATGGCGAAGACTCGCACGAGGGTTATGGCCATTATCCTTCATTTAGTTGCCCTTCATCTTCCATAGCCAAGGGTGTAGAGGTCATGCTCAAGACAAGCATGGTGATTGCGGTGATGGTGATGGTGTGGGTGTGTGTGTGTGGACTAGGCACACACAATGCATAGTGTGTTCTTTGGTGATGTTGTGTGTGTATTTAGTGTGATGGTGACCCCTCTTTATATAGGGGAGGAGGGGGAAGGAATTCTAGAATTTAGAAATGAAGAAATCATTATCTACATAGGCCATGTGACTGTGGGACCCACTTGTCTGGCTGTGTGTATATGTGCCAGAACAGCAGTCTCATGAGAGAGAGACTAAGAGAGAGAGATGGGTTGATGAAAAAAAGTGAGAGGTGACATGGAGACTAAATTAATTACAAGAGGGGAGAGAGGGGAGTGTGTTCAGAGGTGAATCTGTGTGCAGATGTGTGTGAACACAAGAAAAATCAGGTAACCACCGGGTGGGGATGGGTCTGTGGACACTTCTTTCAATGAAACTGAGTGTGTGTGAGTGTGGGGGAGGTTATTTAGCTACAAGACAAGAGATATGGCGCCCTTTAGAGAGAGAGGGGGGTATTTGGGTCATGGGATATGATAGGAGAGAGAAAGGGGGGGGTGGGGTATACTATTTTGGAAGATAGGATAAGTTGCATGTGAGTTAGGGTGCATTATTGGTGAGTTAGAATGCATTATTGGTGAGAGGTGGGGTAGCTTGAGGGGAGAGAGAAAGGAGAAAGGACAAGGGGAAGAGAGAGGGGGTTGACCTTTTGAGTGGAGGAGAGGAAAAGGGACACACGGTGGGGCAACAGTGAAGAAAAAGGAGGCAAGGTGGGGATGGGCTGCCCCGCAGGCATGAGGTGGCCTATTTTACCTTTCTTATATATTTACATAACCATATTTTATTTTTTTTCTTACTTTTCCAATGCCTTTTATCACTCCCTCCCTAAGAGGAGGTTTCCATGGGGTGGGGACGAGAGAAGAGGGGTATGGGAGCTTGGCTTGTGAAAAGCCCCCATCAATGCCAACCGAGCAACCGAGTTCTCCCAAGGTAGCAATCGCGGAGGGGCAAGCGATGGGGAGCAATAATGCTTCCACTTCGAGGGAAACCTCCAGCACGCCAGGCTTAGATGGGATATTCCTAAATGAAAATTGGGAGTATGACCTACAAGCAGAAGCTTTAACGGATCGGTACACAGGACACACCTATCATGTGGGTTGGTTAGATGTTCTACAATCCACATTGGGTGCTACTAGCATAGATGAGCAACAACAAAAAGTCTGTGATGTCCTCCATAGGATTGTCGAGTTAGAAAGACATAACACAGGGATCAACATGCCTTCAACAGGACTAATGAGATTCTTGAATACGGGAAAGGCCAACCAACCAACCCTATCACAAATGGAGACTCCCTCAGTGAGCCCCATTGATCCTCTATATGTTGTTTCGCCGGGAGCCTCAATACAATCTGAGCCCACAAGTGGCAGCTTTACCTTCCCAGATCTAGCTCATCTTTCTCTTAATGACACTACGGCTACCATGCATATCCCAGTGGTGAGCATGACAAGAAGTACACCATGGAGTTCATTTGTTAATACTGCGTCGATGCCTAGTAGCACAGTGCCCCCAACTATACCTACATGTATGTATCAATCATGTGCACTTGTCGTACCTCAGCCTCATGTAGCTCCTACACCTCCGATTATTCCAAGAGCTTACAATCCGCAATGGCATTATCCAAGATCTTATACAAGTGGATCCATGCCATTTAATAATAACATGCCATATCAGGCACCCCCTATGCCTAGGGCCATGCCTGTAAACTTTGGACCACCATCTGGTACACCACCATACGAAATATGGGACCCAAGAGCCGTGCGTATGCCAAGGCCAAGGCCAACTCCCATCTCACATGTGGTTCCAGGAGCACATACACCCATTATACCTGCTCAAATAGGAGATTTGGCAGCATTTGCTCAAACTATCGATCGCTCTATTGCGGAAAACATGCGTAGTGCACCTGATAGAGAGCCTAGGAGCAAGGCAGTTCAAGTAGCTAAGCTCACACAGAAATTCAGTGGAGACGGAGATGCTAGAAAGCATATGGAAGTCTTTGAACATGTGTGCGATTCCTTGGAAGAGCACAATGAGCTACATAAGTGTAAGGCTTTGAGTTTGACCCTAAGCGGAAAGGCTGGAGATTGGTATAGAACCTTAAGAGTAGAAGAGAAAACGATCTACTCTACTCTTAGGAGATTGTTCTTGAAAGAGCACATATGAGAGGGAGTACTTTGGGGTGTAGCCTCTCAGCTCCAGAAAGCCCAACGAGAAGAAGGTGAATCCGTGAGAGACTTCATTAGTCGCCTAAAGAATTTGAATTCTCGATGCAATCCAAACGAGCGATTCAACAACAACCAATTGCTCGATAGATTCATTAGGGGACTACGACATGAAAGTATCTATAATGGCCTAGTCATTAGAGGTATCACTACTTGGGAAGCAGTCACCATGAATGCAATCCAATTGGAGGATAATTTAATGATTGCAGGAGAAAGAGTGTCTGCCGAGCCGAAGTCTAGTAGCTCGCAAGCGTCAGGGCATGAGCCAATGAAGATAAAGCCAATCGTGAAAGAGCAAATGATATCTGAGATGACTCTGGCAGATCTCACCAAGGCCATCCAAGAAAGCCTTAGGGATAATCGTGCTCCACAAAACACTCATATGTATCCAAGAAGGGAGCAACAATGGTGCTCAATTTGCTTGGGCCCACATACTACGAGTGAATGCCCTACTTTCAGAGTAAAGTTTAACGGAACTTGTAACGCGTGTGGTAGGTATGGACATCAAGCGAAGGATTGTCTAATGCTTAAACGCATCATGGAAAATAGACCGCCTATAGCTTGGGCAGACTCACCTTGAGTTCCTGCATTGATGCCTACCCCACCCATGGAGCAACAGTTTCCATTACAGCACATGGTCCCTAGAACCCAAAATGTGGTCCAAACCACACCGTTGCCACCTCCAGTGCTAGGACCGCAACCGCCTCATCCAAGAGTTACACCTATGAACCAAATAGGTTGCGAGTCATCTAGTACTTATGTAGATTGCGAAGAGGACATAGACTCTAGTATCACCTATGGAGTCGACATGCTTGAGGAGTGTCCCATGTACTATATGGAAAACCATTGGGGACAAATCAAACCGGTATATCAAGCTACTGCGCTAGCAGCAAGAGGCCAAAACATTAATAGTTTTGCCAAGAGACCACCTCTTCAGTGCTACGAATGTGGTGGACCACATCGAGTAGCTGAGTGACCCATTAGAATGCAAAAGAATGCTGCACTAATGCAAACAAGTCAAGGGAGTGCATTGGCAATGCCAATACTCACTTGTAATCATTGTGCCATAGATCATTTGATCGCACAATGTCCTAACAATCCAAACGCACTGAAAATCACACCATTGAACTTAATAGAGATTGTTGATGGGACACCACCAACTATAAAGATAGTACCAGTAAACGCACTCACACGATCGATGCTCCAAAAACAAAATTATATTCTTGAGGAAAGAGACACGGCATCAATTGCCCAATCTCAGAAAAAGAAGAAAACACGAAGAAAGAGATCGCAAAAAGCAGCGAAGTCAGACCCCAGCTCAAAGACCAACATACAGACTGGTGATGACCCCGTATATATGAACGACGCTGAAGAAGATTCCGATTCAGGTGAAACCATGGAGACCAAAACAACCACTAACATAGAAACCAACAAGGAAGATCTTCATGAGCCACAATGGCCAGGATCCAAAAAGAAGATAGGAACTTACCGAAACCCTACAGAGGAGATTGAGCGAGTCAAGCATTTAAGGAGTTTGGTAGAAGATACCCAAAGGGATCTAGAACCAGCACCTAGGAAGATCCAGATTACAGACACCGTGTTCCCTACGCAACAAAAACCTCACCAAGTCCATAGACCCTTGGACATACCTAGTGTCATCCAAGAAGAAAGTGACTTAAAGTCATGGGAAAGTGGGCGTACTCACTTCTTGATGGAAAGAATGTTTACAGAGGGACTACTTGATCCTATCGAAGAAATGGAGATCCCATCTTCCCCACGTCAAGGGACTCAAGGCCAAAAGGTTCCGTTAAACATTGCGAAATTGATGGATTTCATGTCTTCAGAAGTTAGAACCACCATCATGTCCAAACTATATAAAGACCCTGAGCTAGTCTCAGCTCTTCGAGCCTTCCTCAATGGAGAATTAAAGTTTGGGTTACCACAATTTTCACAGATGGATGGAGCTGCGGAGATGCCAATAGAGGAGGAACACATAGATCCACAACCCAACCTAGATGAGAACCTTGTTATAGAAATACCTGTTAACAAGTTGGGGCAATACTTTGAAGGTGATGAATCTAATGCTACTCTACCAATCACTACTAAAGGATTAACTATTAAGGGGGTCCTTGACGGTGGTGCGGGAGTCAGCATGGTGACAAAGAGTTGTTGGGAGTCTATGGGGAGACCTCACCTTGAAGCCACAAGCGTAGTGGTAAAAATGGCTAATGGATCTATTGTTACGCCTATTGGAATGCTAAAGGATCTCAGGATCAAGGTCTTGGGACACAAGGTAAGGCAGACTTTCATTGTTATGGATTTTTCCAAGCATCCTATGTCATTTGAGATGATCTTAGGGCGTCCATTCATGAGGGAAGCAAAAATGGTGCATGACTGGTCCAAAAACCACGTCTACTTACAGTTCCAAGACTCTGTCATTAGAGTTGATCTTTTAAGTGGTCGAACACATCCTCTAGGAAATAAATTCATCATTGATAATCGATCAGACACAACAATTCACTCAGCTCCATTACAGTATTGTTACACGTGTGACAAAGACACGGATATTGGGGAGAACTCTCCTTATATGGATATCCTACCCGGAATGGCTGAGTCAGACAATGTCGATTGGGTACACCTAGCGGCAACTATAGATACATGGGGAGCTAGAGGAACAACCTGGGTAACACCAGATGGGGAAGAGATACCACACATTGCACCAGTAAACATGTTAGGTGTAGCGCATGTAACATCCGATGATAAGAAAGAGGCACACCTACCTGAGAGTGAAACTGATGATTCCTCAAAGGCTTCAGGACAATACACATCAGAAACGAAATCTCAGGGAGAAATGGATTCAGAACCTGAGGAAACATCGAGTGAACCAAGTATAGAAACTAAACACTCAAGGCCTAGTACGACCATCTATGGTAATTTATATGAGAGTGAAGAAGATACAAGCGAAGACCTATCAGGCGAGTCGAGTTCAAACATTTACCAAAATCAAAACCTTAACAAGAAACAAAGGTCATATAAGAGACGACGATATTGAGCAAATGTGAGAGCTAGGATAAACAAGGAAAGATCTACTGCAGAATGGATTAGCTATCTAGGGGCATGTGATGCTCATCGAAAGCTAGTAGACAATTGGGGTGAACATATCCAGAGTGTCATGTGGTGCAGCCCGCGATCCATTGACCTCGCTCAATTGGAGGTTACAGAGCCGAAATTGATTCGAACTATAAGAAGACGTCAAAACCAAGAGTTAGCACAACAACAAAAGGAGGTAGAACTAAAAGAAAGGTCTCTGTCAGGACAAGAGCCTGCTAACTTACATACGGCTCCTGAAAATTTTAAATCTTATACCATGGGGGAGCGAAAGGTTGTGTATGCCAAAGCCCAACGAATACCTACCAATGGAAGCACTGCAGTCTATGATGGTCCAGCGGTAGTTAAAGAGATAGAATTAGCAGAACCAGGTGAGGAGTCTAAACCAGTCTTTATTGCTCAAGACCTTACCGAAACTGAAGAGCCTGTACTTAAGGAGCTCCTCAAGGAATACAAGGATATCTTTGCTTAGACATATCATGACATGAAGGGCGTTCCACCTTCTGTGGTGCAACATACAATTCCCATGATTAACATTGCTAAACCCGTCTAGCAACGACCCTATCCAATGAATCCTAAGTACGCCAAAATTGTACAAGAGGAGATTGAATAACTTATCCAATTTGGATTCATATACCCTATTGAGCACTCAGAATGAGTTTCTCCAATAGTCATTGTGCCAAAAAAGAATGGGAAACTAAGAGTGTGCGTGGACCTCAAGAAAGTTAATGCAGCTACTAGGAGAGATCATTATCCCTTGCCATATTCAGAACATGTGCTTGAAAGAGTTGCGAGCAAGGAAGCTTAGAGCTTTTTAGATAGGTACTCTAGTTACAATCAAATCACAATTGCATAAGAGGACCAAGCTAAAACTGGTTTTATCACAGAGTTTGGAGTGTTTGCATTTCGTGTTATGGCTTTTGGCTTAACAAATGCCCCTGTTACATTCCAATGATTAATAAACACTACGTTTAAAGAATTTCTAAGGGAGTTTTGTGAAGCTTTCCTAGACGACCTTTGTGTTTATTCTTCTTGAGAGAAACATTTGTTATATCCACGAAAAATATTTGAAAGGTGCAGATTTTATCGCATCTCATTGAACCCTTTCAAATGCCAATTTTGGGTTAAGCATGGAGTCATTCTAGGGCATATAGTGTCCAAGAATGGGATATCCACAGATGAGAGTAAGATTAAAGCCATTGCCGATTTGCCACCACCTACGAACTATAAAGGAGTTCAAAGATTTATGGGCCATGTTGGTTATTATCGAAGGTTTATTTTAAACTTTACCGAGATAGCGCGTCCATTGTACAAGCTTCTTATCGAGTTTCCCTGGATGGAAGAATGTCATCAATCTTACGAGTTATTAAAGAAGGCCCTAACAAGTGCTCCAATCCTGCGAACACCTGATTGGAATGTACCTTTTCATGTGCATATTGATGCATCAAACTTTGCTATTGGGTGTGTTCTAACTCAACCAGGAGAACATAAATTGGACTACCCTATTAGCTTTGCAAGTCGCCAATTAAATGATGCCGAGATGAACTACACTACTACAGAGCGCGAAGGTCTAGCTATGATTTACGCAGTAAAGAAATTTCGCTATTACCTTCTTGCTACCAAGTTTGTGTTTTATGTTGATCATCAAGCATTGCTATATTTGGTAAACAAGCCGTGTTCCATAGGTCGAATTACACATGGTTGTTAATTCTTCTTGAGTTTGACTTCACCGTTGTTGTGAGGCCTGGGAGGAAACATGTCATGGCGGATCATTTATCTCCTATCCCTAATGGCGAAGCTCCTACGGGGGTTGATGATGAATTTCCTGATACTCCTTTGTTCATTGTTGAGACAATGCCTGAATGGAGTGAAAAGATTGTTAACTTCTTAGTTAATGGTTTTCCACCCAAAGAGCTGCGAAAAGATATAGCTCAAAAATTAATCAAGGAATGCAAACCCTATTGCTTACTGGCTGGAACTCTCTATAAGAGAGGAAAAGATGATGTTCTTAGAAGTTGTGCCCGCGAGGATGAGTATTTATATATTCTACAAGAGGCACACATGGGCGTAGCTGGTGGTCACTTTTCAGGAAAGACAACTGCCCGAAAGATCTTACAGTCAGGCTATTGGTGGCCCACTCTGTTTAAGGATGCATCACTTTTTGCAAAGGGATGTGATGAATGCCAACGCTTCAAGAAGCCACAAAGAAGGGATAGGATGCCTCTACATCCCATCAAGGTAACCCAACCATTTGAAAAGTGGGGCTTAGACTTTGTAGGACCGATTAGTCCGGCTGCACGTAACACGCAATCACGATATATCATTGTGGCTACCGACTATGTAACCAAATGGCTGAAGCAAAAGCAACACGATAGGCGGATGCAAAAACAACAGCTAAGTTCCTCTTTGAGAACATTATCACACGTTTGGATGCCCCTTTGAACTTGTGAGTGACAATGGAACTCATTATATAAATGAAGTAATAAAAGAACTCACATCAAACTTCATGATATCTCACCACAAGTCTACACCCTATTATCCCCAAGCAAATAGCCAAGCTGAGAGTACCAACAAAACTCTCATCTCCATTTTGACAAAGACAGTTGAGGCTCATCGCACTGATTGGGACCTAAAGCTTACATTAGCTTTATGGGCTTATCGTACTGCGTCTAAAGTTTCTATTAATTGCACACCGTTTAAGATGGTGTATGGCCAAGAAGCAGTTATGCCATGGGAGTTTGTCATTCCTAGTCTTCGAGTAGCTTCTCAAGAAGGTTGGGATGGTAACCCCTTAGTGGAGCGATTATATATCCTGGAAAGTCTAGATGAAGAGAGGCAATTAGCTATGCGAAATGCTCTAGTGGAGAAGGATAGGAGAAAGAAGTGGTTTGATATCCATTTAAAGGATAAAGACATCAAGGTTGGTGATAAAGTTCTTATGTACAGAGTACGTAATGACAAGAAGAAATTGAAATACGCTGGTAAGGGACCATATCGAGTGTGTGAAATTACCCCGCAAGGTACCATTCGTGTGGAGAGTCTAGATGGATTTGAAACCGTTGGATTCCTTAACGCCAAGAAGAGTTGCAAGCCATCCATCAAAAGAAGGCTGCCAAGGAACAAGCAGAGCTTAGAAAAATCCAAGCAAGAGTTGAGGCTCAAGAACGAAAACAACGTCTTAGACGCCAACAAGAGGCTAATCTGGGAATCACGCAAGCATTTTTCGAGGACACAGATGACGACTCATTAGAATCTGAGCCACCCCTACGATACCCAATTGAGCTAAATAGCCCCTATGGGAAAGTACTATACAATGCCTTATTAGATACGGGAGCTAAACGCAATTTGTTATCCTATGGAGTTTGGTGTCAATTAGGGAAACCGACCCTATCCCCGAGTACGATGCAAGTCAAGGGCATTAATAGAAAGAAAAATGCTATTCTTGGAGTCCTTCAGACCCCTGTTGTCTAATAGTCGATCTCTAGTGCCTTTCGACCGTTAAATTAGCGACCCCAGACTTGTTTAATTTTTTACCTTTACAACTGTTTATGAATTTGATTACATTACAATTTAATGCTTATTGCTGACAAATTATTTAAAATTCTGTTACCAATCAATTGTCTGCCTAAAATTGCATATGCTTTTTAATCGCTTATGAGAATGCAATTACTGTGCAATGTTGTTTGATTTTGCAGTGACTAAAGAAGGCTAAGGACATTCATCTCAAATGCTCTTCCACCTCGACCAACGAGCTTCAACTCAATAGCTTCCGAGGACGGAATCTACATCAGGAAGGGGGGCATGTTAACCCTCATGGCTCACGGACACCCTATCACCTACGAGACAGACGTTGTAACCTACGGTGGACATTGTATTATTTATTTGGTAGAGTCAGGTACCGGGCTTGTCGGTCCAATAGGAAAAGGGTAAGAGTGATCGCCGATGAGAGGCGCACTCTAACTGGGGCATTCAAGGGATTAGTTGGCTAAGCATGGGCGCCCAAGTGTGAATGGGGTGAGCTCATATAAAAGCCAACTAAACCTAAAATTCACTGATTCTCTCATTTGTGCAATGCAAGAAAGGTGCTCTTGCTCCATCTCCTTGTGTACTAGTGTGTGTGTGTGTGTGTGTACTTGAGAGAGAGTGTGTGTGTGTGTGATCGAGCATTGCGGCGGCACGACGGCGATGAAGCGGTTGAGCGCGACGTAGCGACGTCTCCTTCTTCTTCGCGACGAGGAATCCTCCACGGCAGGAGCATAGAGCAGTGAGTGACACACCATTGCCCTCTTTTGAGTTTACTAGTTAAGCTAGTTGTGTGCTTGGAGCCGTCTGTGGCTCGCACACAGTGTTAGGCAAGTCCCTTGCTTCGACAGTGCGGCAAGGAGCGCACATCCACATTGAGAATGCCTTCCCCCTCCTAGTCGGAGTCCTCCCGGACGACAAGGTATCGCCTTGGGGTATGTGCAGTGCATGGGTTAAAAATTGTGCTAATGCGTGGCCTTGTAATGTGGCCCTATCTGATGCATACTCAGTCAATGCATGGAAAAATTAATGTTGTGCGAGAGGAGGGAATAAGGAAGATGCTTATTGGAATTTGACGTCGAGGTTTCCTGTTTGTTGATTTTCTTTGCAAGTAAAAGTTGTAACTCCACAGCTCTTTGTTTGATCGTCTTCTTTACAAAAGTTGCTTTGGTTGCCGCTACTGTCGATATGGCCGTGGTTGTTTCCGTGGTGAGAATTATCGTGGCTGAATTGGCTGTAATCTTTTTCTCTTTTGTTTGCCATTTGTAGCTTTGTTTTGGATGCGTTTGTAGGTTTATTGCCTCTTTTTTGGTCTTGGTGGCTTTTCTATTGATTGGCATCCGCACAGATTGAATTGCCGATGTCGTTTGTCTGGCTGCTGCTGGTTTTGCTTGTACTGAAGGGAGTTCCTGTTGCTTTGGTTTGGGGATCCAAATGCGTGTTGCATTTAAGTGGTTACTGAGCATTCTCTTCGGGATCCATATCTTTTTTATTCCCTTGGTTGTTGGTTTAACTATGTTCTTCTGTTGACTTCTGCTGTTGTGATGTGGTTTGTATGCCACGTCGCCTCTATCCTTCTGTACCCATAATTGTTTTTCTCGTGTTGCTAACCTTGATCTATTCACTGTGGTCTGTGTTGTCTTATTTTTGTAGTGAACATGGTTGACAGTTCTCTGGTTGTTCTCCATGGGTATTGTGTTGTGCTTTATTGGCACCCATCCTTTTTGTTCTTTATCCAGTGATGGTGGTGCTATCATCTGGTTCTTTTGGGTTGATTGAGAAAAGGCTACCACCTGTTGTTCTTGTGCGTGCTAAATTTTGACTGTATTCGAACTCCAATCTATCTACACATTATACTCTTTCTACCAAGGTTGTCCCAACAACATGGGGTATAGTGTGCTTGCATCCTCAACCACATAGAACTTGTGGAGGTAAACATATTGATGTATTTGTACATGCGATATCGTCCAGCCCAATGTGCTTAATGAATTTGAGGTACTGCTTTCCAGCACTTGTTGAGTAGGATATAGTTGATCTTTGAGCTTGAGCTGCTTATCTAATTTGTAAGAGATCAGATTTGCTTGAGCTCCGAAATCAAGAAAGGCCGTTGATTCAACTTGATTGCTACCCACTTTGACGCAATTATTGGTTCCACTGTGTCTTTACCAAAATTTGTTAATAGAATAGCATTTATTCGCAACGGTGATCCACTTTGTTGATGTTGTCATAGAAGCCTTCTTTTTGCAATGCGTTCTTTTGCTTCTGCTTGTGCTTCTTCTCGTACCCTCTGTTTCTCCTTCATCCTTTGTTTTTCTTGATGGATTTGTTGAAGCATATCCTGTGTTAGTGGTAAATGATACTTTTTAAATCGACACCCACTAATCCAATTTGGCATTTCTTCTCCTGCCAATGTAGCAAGTTTGACAACTCCACTTTGTGATAAATCACTAATCACAAAGGGTCCCATCCCTCGCTTTTTAAGTTTTTTGGCATGTTGCTTCAAAGTATAAACAAGTAGATAATCACCTGTTTTGAACTCTTTTGTACGCACATGCTTGTCAAAAAACTCTTTTGTCTTCTCTTTTTAGCATAGATCGAAGCTACAACTCTCAGTCGAAGTTCATTTAGCTTTTCAAGATCATCTATTCTTGAAGAGAGCTCATGGCCTATCCATTCTAAGCATTTCACTACTCGTAGAGTTGGAACTAAAAACTCTATGGATAATATAACGTTTAGACCAAACACCATGTTGTATGGTGTGGTTCCAATAGATGTTTTGTAAGCTACCTTGTATGCCCATAGTGTTGAGTGTAATTGCTGATCCCAGTCTATCCTTGACTCTGATACAATTTTAGTCAAAACAGTGCATAGTGTTTTATTTGTGGCCTTAGCTTGTCCATTTTGCTGTGGATGATATGGAGCAGATTTTCTATGTATGACCATGAATTCCTCTAGCAGATATTCAATGACTTCATTAAGAAAATGTGTTCCTCGATCACTGACAATTTCTATTGGTAATCCATATCGTACAAAGACATTCTCATACAAAAATTGTGCAGTGATTCTTGCGTCTTCTTTTTGTGTTGCTTTGGCTTCCGCCCATTTTGTGAGATAGTCTGTGCCACAATGATATATTGGGTATGGGTGCCATATGCAGGGGGTGAAATAGGCCCCACAAAATCAATTCACCATTTTGCAAATGCCCGTGCTTCCATCATTGGCCGTAGTGGCATATCATCTCTCTTTATCGGCACCTTAGTGCGCTGACATGCGTCACAACGCTTTACAAACTCCTCGGCATCCATGTGCAATGTAGGCCACCATATTCCTGCGGTCAAGACAATTTTTTCCGTCTTATCGCCTGAAAAATGGCCTCCACTTATTCCTCCATTTGCGTGTTCTAGAATCAGTAGGTATTCACTTTCACTTGCACAGATTCTAAGTTGATTGTTTTCCTCTCTTGTAGAGTTGATTTCCAATTAAATTAAAGTCTCGAGCCTCCAACTCTATAGCCCTTTTTTCGCGCTTTTGTTATGTTTTCGGGAAATGTCCTTGTTGTTAAGAAATCAATGATATATTGACTCCATGTAGATGCAATGGTTACCTGAAACAATGTTGCGTGATCCACCGGTCGTTTGGCACTACATATAGTACAATTGGTAACATAAGCATGTGTCTCAACATACATAGTTGGCCAATAAACTCCTAAGTGTTTCAATCTTTGGTGTGTTTTCATTGTTGAACAATGAAATGCACAATCTTGGATGTGTGCTTCTTCAAGATAACACTCGAATTCCTCTGGATTTATACATAATCGTAGAATTTGGTCCGAGCCTAGATGGTACAGTCGTCCTGCAATCAACTGAAATTTTTTTGTTTGTCGAAATGTTTTTTGTTTGGATCTGTCTTCCTTGTTATCAAATCTACCTCCAAAGGAAAGAATGCTAACAATTTCCTAAGACCATTTGGGTATCATTTCAATATTGAAAAAATAAGCGGTCAGGTATGTTATCATCTACTCCTTCAGGAGCTTCCCCGTTTTGTAGCCTTGAAAGATGATTCACCCGTAGATGAGTTTTACCCTTTTTTACTACCAATGTGAAGTCAAACTCTAGCAATATAATAAACCAGCGTGCAATTCTCCCAATATTGCATGGTTTATTTACTAGATACAAAAGAGCTTGATGATCTGTGAAGAACACGAATTTGTTTGCAAGCAAGTAATGACGAAATTTCTTTACAACATAAATAATTCCTAATCCCTCTCTTTCAGTGGTGGTGTAGTTCTTTTCTGCACTATTTAGCTGTCGGCTCGCATAACAAACTGGAAAATCCATTGTTCCGTCTCCCGGTTGAGCCAGAATACTCCCAATTGCGTATGCAGAGGCATCAATGTGAACATGGAATATCTTTTCCCAATCTTGTGCTTTAAGTACAGGTGTTGATACATGGTTTTCCTTAAGCTTTTGGAATGAAGTTTCACACTCCTCAGTCCAGTCAAAACTGACTAATAAGCGATATAGAGGTTCTGCAATGACCGCATACATATATATGAATCTTCGATAAGTATCCACAGTGTCCCATGAAAGATTGTACTTGTTTGGCATTAGTAGGCTTGGGCAAGTCTGCTATGACTCTAATTTTGTCTAGGTCAGTGGTTATGCCATTTCTTGAGACAATATGTCCTAAGATGCGGCCTTGCCTTACCATAAAAATGCACTTTTCCGGGTTGAGACAGATTCGATATGTTCTGCACTTCTCAAATACCTTTTGTAAATGGTCAATATGTTCTTCTCGTATAAGAGAGTGGACACAGAGATCATCCATATATATTTCTAAGAATATTCTCAGGTATTCTTTGAACGCATGAGTCATTAACCTTTGGAAAGTAGTTGGGGCATTGGTTAGGCCAAAAGACATAACTCTATACGCATATATTCCCCACTATATGGCAAATGCTATTTTGTGTTGATCCTCTATTGCAATTTCCAATTGGTTATACCCCAAAAACCCATCTAAAAAGGAATAAGCCCGTTTTCTTGCCACCCTCTCAAGCACATGTTCTGTGATCGGCAAGGGATAATTATCCCTTATGGTGGCTGCATTCACTTTTTTGAGGTTCACACATACACGCAGCTTTTTGTTCTTTTTGGGGACAACCACAATGGGTGACACCCAATCTGTATGATCGATTTCATAAATGAATTCAGCACCCATTAGCTTGCCAATCTCCTCTTTGATTCGTTTAGCGAATGTGTCATTATATGTGTAAGGACGTTGTTTGCTAGGTTTGGCATCTGATTTCAAAGGAATTGTATGTTGGCATATCAATGGATCAACTCCTTTGAGGTCTTTGTAGGACCATGCAAATACATCTTTATACTTCTTGAGAAGTTGTGTTAGCCTTTCTTCTTCTTCAGGCTCTAAATCAGTTGCTATATAGACAGGCTGAGGTTCTTGTCTGGCGCAGCGAGGTCTATCCGTTTTGCATTTTCCGGCCCATCGTAAGATTCCTAGTTTATTCTTTCCCTTATTGGTGGTGTCATTATGATTTTTTTGTACTGGATGGTGGATTTTTGATAGTGGGATGGTACATTCATGTTTCCTTTTTTTGAATCCTCCTTACCGTCACTTTCTCCCTCAGTAGTCCATACCTCTCGTAACGACCGTTTTAGTTCTTGGTATTTATTTTTACGCTCCATTTTGGTCCACTCTGGATCTTTTGTCTTTTCCTGTTTGATTTTTGAGATTTTCTTGATTTTGTTTTTGTTTTAGTCTTCCGTGCTTGTTTTATTTCCTCATGTGTCCTTTCCCTTCGAACTCTCGAGAATCTTCCTGATATTTGGTCTTTTACACAATCCTTTGCCTTGACAAGCATTAGATAGTGAGTTTTATCTTTTATCCTGGGCATCAGGTTCTCTCTAATTTTGTTTTTTGCTCTTTTTTTTCTATAGCATTCCTGGTGTCTAGGGTGTTGATTTGCAAAATCATAAAACTTGATATTCACGGTTGTCTCCCCATGCTCGCTCGAGCTGTCTGAACACTCGTTATCTGCATCGTGACTTAGTTCCAGATGCTCAGAGGAGTCATAAAACTCTTCTTGTTCTGGTGAGTCTACATTCTCATCTCCTGCTGGTATAAGGCTTACCATGTAATAGGGTAGCACATCATAGCCATCCTTATCGCAAAATTTTGTCGTTGGGCTATCTGTAATGGTACAGACATCCAATGTTGCTAGTATGTGTTCCCATTCCAAACGTTCTAAGGCATCTTTGGGAAAAGGTTCTGGAATGTAATCCTTGTCCTCAATAGCTCTTTCTAAGATGCATTCCTCTCTTTTTAAGCTCTCACAATGTGAAGCTCCGCACATCCATAGCTCTTTTTTCTACCCTAACCATGCTGGGAGTTCGGACCCTGCCAATGTAGCTGAATCAAACTCTTCCACTGGTGTCTGGTTCACATCCTTGTAACTATGGTCTTTTACGTATATTTTGGTTGTAGTCTCCCCATGTCTGAGGTATATGTGGTCGTAACCCCAATCCTGGACCATCTTTATTTGTCTCATGAATGGTCTTCGCAAGATGATCTTGTAATTGTTCTTTTTGTCGAACTATTGCAAATGTATGCTCATACTCAATTCCGCAAGAGGTGACAATTACTTTTTCTAAAAGTCCTAGAGGCTTTTCCATGAACCCATCTACCAGTTGCAATTTCATTCTGGTAGCTCTCAAAGCCGGTTTTCCCCATTTTTTTGAGATTTCTTTGGTGGAGAGAGCGACTCCCGCTCCACTTTCAAGAATAGCTTTGGAAACTACTCCCTGGAATTCTACTGGTAGTATGGTATTTCCATCTTCTCCCTTGTAATATTCTCCCACCTTGTTTAAAGGTACTGGCCTAGCGTTTAGTTGAGGCTTGTCCAATTATCTGATCCCTTCTGAAGCTTCAAGGTAGGGTCTTTTACTCCAATTTTATCTAATCATTTGCCTACGGTGGTCCACATGTTTGGTCATAACCTCAGGAGTTTGTCTAACGTGATTGTGCATGCCACAGGGGTGGACAATAACTCAATCAACCCTTGTGAATCCATCACTCTGTTGGAAGAAAGTCTTTGAGATGGGATTGCTCTCACCTCAGACTTAGCTTCATACTCCCCTAGGTAAGAGGGTAGAGTTTTTAGCGAGTCTCGTTGGCTGTGCCCCGAACTAATTGAACCCTGGTCTCTCCCTTGTGAATGCATATCAAAGTTCATTTGTGATCTTGCCTCAAACTCTTCAATGGGAGGTAAGATCTCATTTTTCTCCTTTTTGGTGCTATTTTTCTGGTGGTTCACCCTGTTAGCTTCATTTGCTTCCCGGATTTGCTTCCACGGGTGATCTAGACTGTTACAATCCTTACCCGTTTCTACCAATGTTTTAGGCTGGAAACCATCAATTGTCTCATTTGTTGTATTTGGCACTATGATGTTGAGATGTCGAGCTCTACACCTTGAGCTGGCATCCACTACGGGTCTTGGCCGCTTACGGCATTTCGTCACTGGCGCGTTAGGTGACCGACACGGATGATCTCTGTCAGTGATTCTATAGCTGGACTACACTTATAGTGCCAGCCTAGTACGCTTCTAGCGAGTTCACACTTAGTAACCGCATGTACATATGTGCTACTTTTCAGCTTTAGCACTTAGTCATTTTGTACTCTCTTTTCTATGAAGAAGAAGAAGAAGCTTTCCATCTCTGTGTGCTTTGTGCTTGTCTTGTGTATCTCTCTTGCATCCTCATTCTTTACATGGTATCAGAGCCTGGTGCAGGCAAGAGAGGCTAAGAGAGCAAGAGCATCACAATCCCTGGTCGTTCGCAATCCACGACCAGGGGTTTTTCGCACAAGTTTCTGAACAGGTCTCCAAAGTGCAGTATATAGAGATTTACTGTACAAGTACAGTGGTTGTATGTACGCTTGATTGTGGAAACTCGTTGAGTGTAGAAAGCGTTACATGTACCACGATAGCAGGTTCAACAGATTTGCAGGTTTTTGTAGATTGCAGCTATTTTGTCTTAGTACTTCAAGATGTTTGACGGTTTCAGTCAGATTGTTACTGAGAAGCTTGAGAAAAATAACTACCCTGCATGGAAGTTCAGAATAACAAATTTCCTAAAAGGAAAAGGTTATTGGGACTATGTAGAAGGAGACAATGAAAAGGAACCAGAGATTCCCGAGGCAAATGCTACAGCAGAATAAAGGAAAGCTTTGAGGGACTGGCAACAAGGCCAGAGCAAAGTGATGTATTGGCTTTCTATGAGCATCACAGATGGCATGATGGGCTATCTACAGGATGCTGAAACCCCCGCCATTGCATGGAGAAATTAGGAAGAGTGTTCGAGGTGAACACCAAGGCCAGGAAGCTTCAACTAAAGTTGGAGCTAAATCAGGTTAAGAGGAACAACATCTCAATCAATGATCATGCCTTGAAGATCAAGAGTATCATTGAGGCTCTTGGATCTATTAAAGTCTCAGTGGAAGACGATGACATTGTCCGTGCATGCTTGGATGGCCTAGGAGATGAGTATGTACATTTTAGGTCTTCCATGAATACAAGAGACGACATCCCCGTGTTCCAAGATTTGATTTCTATGCTTATTCTTGAGGAGAAGAACCTTGACACATCTTCTTCTCATGGCAGAGATAATTCTGAAAAGTTTTCTAACTCCAATAGAGGTAGAGGTAGAGGTCGTGGTCGAGGCCTAAGGGGTTGCAGGGGCCAATTTTTGGAAGGTCAATCAAATAAAAAAAATACAAGTGGCAGGGGAAACTAGTCTCAAGGCAGGGGGAGTCAAAGAGGTCGTGGTGCAGGATCAAGCAGGCAGCAACATACTCCAGATAGCAGAGAATGTTGGACTTGTGGTGAAAGAGGTCACATGTCACGTGACTGTCCAAAGGGAAAAGCAAGTGGAAAGAGAGAACAGGGCAACTATGCATCTACTAGCAGAGATGCAGATGACAGCAAAAACGAGCGCATGTTTGTTATGCAGCATGTAATGAATACAATGACTGCAGAGAATTCCACCCAAGATGATGTTTGGTATGTGGATTCAGGTGCCTCTAATCACATGACGTCTCGTGGAGAGTGGTTTAGAGATATGCGCAAACCAGATGTGTCAGGCTATGTGCAGATAGGAGATGACACAGCTCACCCCATTGCTCATGTATGGGACATACCTCTAAATACGAAGAGTGGGAAATCAAAATACTTAGCAGATGTACTTCATGTCCCAAACATTACAAAGAATCTTGTTTCTGTTGGACAAATGGTTGAGCAGGGTTTGCAGGTTTGCTTCAATCCAAATGGCTGTTATGTAGAAGATTTCCAGAATGGCTGTAAACTGATCATAGAGGGCAAATGTGTGGGCAGAATGTTTAAGCTGAATGTAGACATGCCTGAGGTAAAAGCTGCATTATTTGCACAGGGCACAGGTGTTGTGGCTGATGTTGACATTTGGCACAAACGCATTGGCCATGTCAATGAGCAGAGATTGCGCAGCATGCAATCAAAACAGATTGTAAAAGGTTTGCCCAAATTCAAGGTGGATGGTATGCATAAAGTGTGTGCAGCATGCCAGTTTGGAAAACAGTCAAAGGGCTCATTTCCACATGAGCGCAATGTATGTAAAAAGCCACTTGAGGTGGTGCACACAGATGTTTGGGGTCCAACCGATACTGCAAGTATAAATGGTTGCAGGTATTATGTCTCTTTCATTGATGACCATACAAGGAAAGTATGGGTCTACTTCATGCATAACAAAAGTGAAGTGTTTGGTCACTTTCAAGACTTCAAAGTCATGATTGAGAAGGAGACAGATATGCAAATCAAGACATTGAGGTCAGATGGAGGGGGAGAGTACTTCTCCAATGATTTTTCAGATTTTCTGCGAATGTATGGTATACGCAGACAGTTTACATGCAGATATACTCCACAACAGAATGGGGTCGCAGAAAGGAAAAACAGGCACATTGCAGAGGTTGCACGTGCATTGATGAACGAGAAGAACATGCCTCATCATTTCTGGGCTGAAGCTGTAAATACAGCTGCGTACATTATGAACAGGACACCTACAGCTGCGGTGCATGATGTAACACCTGAGGAAAAGTTTACACGTACAAAGCCTGATTTGCCACACTTGAAAGTGTTTGGCTGCATAGCTTACGTGCATGTACCAGATGAGTTGCGTAGGAAATTGGATCCTAAAGTAGAGAAATGTATTCTTGTGGGATATTCCCTTGAACAAAAGGGGTACAAGTGCTACAATACTACTACACGAGAATTACAAGTGAGCAGAGATGTAGTCTTTGATGAGATGAGCAGCTGGTACAGTAATGCACATGGCACTATTGGGGCTGATGTAAAAGATGATGTGGTTGTACAAAATGTGAGGCCACAGTCACAGGTTTTGAGTGGACCACAAGAGTCCTCTTCTCGTGGCTCTGTTGAGAAACCATGGAATGGTAGATTACGTACGCAGGTTACTCCACCAACAGGTACAGGGAATGTATCACGAAAAGGAAAGGAAAAGGTTGATGAACCTCCCCTTATGGTTGATGCATCATCAAGTTTTTCACATGTAAACATGGATTCAGATGGTTCTGAACAAAGTCTTGATGAGGAATTTGGAATTCCGGCTGTCAGGACACCTGGTGTAAGGAAAGTACAAGAAGATGCTAGAGGGCAAAGGAGTGACCCAGGACCGCGCAGATCTAACCGAGTTAGAAATCCAATTCAAAAATTGACTTATGATGGGTATCTAGCGCATCACCAAGCCTACATGGCTAAGGTGATACAGGATGTGGAGCCCACATGTTTTGAGGATGCAGTTGGAAATGTACATTGGGATGATGCAATGAATGAAGAGATGGCTGCATTGGAAGCAAACGACACATGGGAGTTGGTGCCATTGCCAAGTGGCAAGAAAGCTATTGGTTGTAAATGGGTGTATAAAACCAAGCATAAGGCTGATGGTAACATTGAGCGTCACAAGGCAAGGCTGGTCGCAAAGGGTTATGCACAGACGTATGGCATAGACTATGAGGAGACCTTTGCTCCAGTGGCAAAGATGACAACTTTGAGAGCTGTCATAGCAGTAGCTGCATCTAGAGGATGGATTATGCATCAAATGGATGTAAAGAATGCCTTCTTGAATGGTGAGTTGCAAGACGAAGTGTATATGGATCAGCCACCTGGTTATGTCGATCCAGGTTACCCAGATTATGTATGCAGACTTCTCAAAGCTTTGTATGGTTTGAAGCAGGGCTCTAGAGCATGGTATGACAGGATTGCCAAGTATCTTGTCAGTATTGGTTTTAGGAGAGCTCATGATGATCATTCACTCTATGTACGTGAGAGTGATGTGGGGATTGTGGTCATTACCATATATGTAGATGACCTTATTATTGTTGGTGACAATGCTATGGAGATTGACCATGTGAAGGGTCTTCTCAAACACGAGTTTGAAATGAAAGATTTAGGCGAGTTGCGCTACTTTCTTGGCATTGAGGTGATCTAGACTCCAGAGGGTGTATGGCTATCACAGAGACAATATGCTTTGGACATGTTGTCAAAGTATGGTATGGCTAATTGTAAGACAATTTCTATTCCCTTGGATGTGAATGCAAAGCTGAGTGCAGAGAAGGGTGATGTTGTTGAGGATGTCAACATGTACAGGAAAATTGTGGGTAGTCTAATCTACTTGACTATCACGAGGCCAGACTTGAGCTACACAGTAGGCTTGGAGAGTCAGTTCATGCAGCTTCCGAGGAAGCCACATTTGGATGGAGTACGACGCACACTTAGGTATGTGCAAGGGACTCTTGACTACACATTGTTCTATGCAGCAGATGCACCATTAGCATTGTATGGGTATACAGATGCAGATTGGGCAGGTAGCATTGTTGATAGGAGATGTACGAGTGGCTTCATGTTCTCTTTTGGGAGTGCTGCTGTTACTTGGAGCAGCAAAAATCAATCTACGGTTGCTTTATCGAGCACAGAGGCCGAGTACAGAGGTGCAGCAGTTGCGGCGTGCGAGGTAGCTTGGCTACGCACATTACTTGAGGACTTGGGAGTGTAGGTGGACCAATAGATTGTCATTCATTGTGACAACCTCAGCAGCATGCAGTTGGCTAGGAACCCAGTGTTCCATGCTAGGACCAAACACATAGAGGTCCATTACCACTACGTTCGAGAGCGAGTGTTGGCGGGCGACATCGACTTGGTCTACGTCAGCACAGAGGAGCAGATAGCGGATATCTTTACCAAGGCCCTCAGAGCTGAGAAGCTTCGATGTTTCCAGACTATGCTTGGACTCTACGACATGGAGAGCTCGAGGGGGAGTGTTGAGATGTCGAGCTCTACACCTTGAGCTGGCATCCACTACGGGTCTTGGCCGCTTACGGCATTTACTCACTGGCGCGTTAGGTGACCGACACGGAGGATCTCTATCAATGATTCTACAGCTGGACTACACTTATAGTGCCAACCTAGTACGCTTCTAGCGAGTTCACACTTAGTGACCGCATGTACATATGTGCTACTTTTCAGCTTTAGCACTTAGTCATTTTGTACTCTCTTTTCTGTGAAGAAGAAGAAGAAGCTTTCCATCTCTGTGTGCTTTGTGCTTGTCTTGTGTATCTCTCTTGCATCCTCATTCTTTACATATGATAGGTTCTCTCATAGACTCAGAGGCAGTCGTGAGTCTCTCCTGCGTGTCTACTTGTTTCTCTAGAGTTGGTTTGATAGGGGATGGAGCTGGTACCTCGTGCCAACTTACAGGTTTACCAAGCGGATTTTCTATCAAGGATTGGGCTGTTTTAATCATCTTTCGAGACATTTCCAACGTCTGTTTTTCTATTTCTGCATATGGATAAGTCATCCATCCTTGCTCTTGGGTTTGGTTGTTTTTGAGTCTGGCTTTGTATGCTTTTAAAAGTGCATCCAACTGCTCATTTACTTTTTCTACCAGCATCGATCCTCTTGATCCTGCACTTCGGGGTTCCTTTACTTCCTTGGGCCCTATTGTTGCCACAATGTGTGAGCTTAAACTAGTTAGATCCTCTAACCGCTCCAATCTATCCTTTGTGTGTTTTAACTCCTCGGATAGGGCCGTTTGCTCTCGTTCTCTCCTAACTTTCATACGCGTCTTTCTAGCTTTCCAAGTGCTTCTCTGATTTTTCATTTCTGCACTTGGGGCATCGGTCTTTGCCTCTTCAATTATGGGTTCATTTGTCATTCTTTGAGCTTGAATAGGTATTACTGTCTCGTTTTTTGACCCTCCACTGGAAGGCACTGCTTTCAGCATGTTCAAAGTAGCTTTTTCTCCTTTGCTCGGGTTCTTAGGGCAATCAAGAATCAGGACAGTCTCTTAGCCAATGATCTCCACCACACTTGTAGCAGGGTCCCTTAGGCTGTTGAGGTGCTCCTTGAGCTCCTCTTTGTTGGTATGCATGTCTCTGCCCCGCCCATGCCTCCGTTGGCTATGAGCAACAGTGTTCGTTCATCCAAGCTGTATCTTCCTTCTCCTGCTGCCTGTGCAGCTGTTGGTGGTCCTGTACTTTCAATCATGCTCCAAGGTTCTGGTGTTGGGGGTTCTTCTGGTGGATAATAGACAGGATTTGCTGCATATCCATTGGAATCTTTGTAATATGCATGCATAGGTACCAAATCCTTCTCTTATGATTCGTTTATCGTTGGTGTGTATCTTATGCCGATTGATCGTAATCCTAGTAGGGGTGGTTGTTGCCCCAATACTGGTTGTGGTCTTTCAACACCTACAGGTCCTGGTAGGTTGCCTGCTTGATACCTAGGCATTGGTGGAAGTTGAGGAGATGCTACCTGAGCTTGGGGAGCATATGGTTGCTCTCTCACATATCCCTTGTTATCATAACATTCCTCCGTCACATGGTTTGTCCATTTTTGTTCAATAGCACACCACTTTGGCTGCTTAGCCTGAGGCTTGGCATACATATTTATTTATTTTAGCACTTCCTCCACAATCTGCTCGTGGCTTGCAGCTACTTCTCCTTTTGGTGCTGTTTTCGCAGACTTGCTTCCACTTTGTTGTGAGGATGAATCGTCATCAAGATCCTTGAATTCACCCTCCTTGTAGACCGCACAATTGTCTACAAGGTAAAGAGCCTCCTTAGTTAACTGATTTAATGTCGTGCTCCTCTTCATATGTAAGTCCTTCTGGAGACCTGCGTTCCTTAGTCCTTGAATAAATATAAGCATAAGTCTCGATTGAGTTGACAGTTCTTCCACAGGGCAGAACTTCACATATCTTTTTAGTCGTAGGGATTCCTTTCACACAGATTCCCCTTCTTTCTGTTTGAATTTATGGATTTGACAGACTGTATTATGAGCTATCCCCCTTTGTGAGAATTCCTCAATAAAATCGTCAAAAACCTCCTCCATAGACTCGAAATCTCTACGCTCCACAGAGTCAAACCAAGTAGCGGCATCCTCTTCTAGGGTAAGCCCAAACCCTGCAAACTGAGTAGGGAAGTCCAACACTTCTTCAACTCTAATTACATGCACAAAGGCTGCTACATGATCCCTAGGATTTCTATTTTCCGTGTATTTCTTGTTTACCCATTTTTGCACCTGGGAAGGTCTAATTCTACGGTGGTCTACAAATCTCATCATTGGTTCTCTTCGTCCTACTCGATATACCTCCTCTGGCCTTAGGTAGTGGGAGGGTTCCTCTCCCAGAGGTGCCCCTAAGCCATAATTTCTGATGGTTCTTGCAAGAGGTGGTTCATCTCTTCGAACTCGTTCTATGGGTTGTCTTCCAGGCTCTGTCGACTCTTGAGTTTTTGGTTTTCTTTCGCCTTGATACTGTGAATAGAGTGGTGGTTCTTGTAAATCTCTTAGCCCTTGTGCGGCTGGATAACCATCTCTGTTTTCGGTCTTGTTCTAATGTCGCACTTTGTTGAAGCCATGCCTGCAGTGACGGTTGGGTTGCTTGTTGGTTCTGGTAGTTGAACGTCTGTTGTCGGTTAGAATGTGATGTTGCATCGTACTCTTCTGAAAACGGGTTTGTTGACTTGCTAGGGGTATAGGTGGACCTTGGTACTTCTTCGGGGGCATATGTTGATGTTTCTGGAACTGTTGCCTTTTCCACCTCCTCTGGGAGAATTCGTTTGTATTCTTGCCCATACCTGTCAACAAAAATGATATCCTTCTCCATAGCAATTTCATAAGAGAATAAGTAAAGAACCTTGTCTTTGCTTAATTCATTTGAGTAGGGTTCTTTGCATCGAAAATAAGAGACTACTCCCTCGCTCTCATGCTTGTAAATTCCCACATTCTCATTATAGGTAGAGACCCTGGTTGTTTTTTTATCATACATAAAAAGAGTTCCAGGTCGATCAATTTTTGGAGGCGGCTCTTGAGCCTCTGAGACCATTTTTTCTTTTGCCACATTATCTCCATATCTGTTGTAATCCTCACGGTTACTAACTATCAAATAGTGGTTCCTCTTTTCGTCTCAGAATCTATCTCCATCATCATAGACTCGAATTATCTCCAGTCTCTGAGAAGATCTTTCTTCTATACAAATACACTTGCGTCCCCGATAGACAGAATAAACTAGGGCTCCCGTAGAGTTTGTTCCTTCTAAGAAGATTATAGTGAACTTGGCATCGTTCAAAGGGTTTTGGGAGGTACTTCCTCCTAGCATTGGTCCTTCACCGGAGAAACCACCTGGCTGTTGACTACCCATCATGAAGAAGGACTTATCTGATGAAGTGTCAGTATCACTACCCTCCTCAAGGATTGATACTAATGGATCTAGCCTTGCCTGAGTTACACTCTCCTTAGTGGACACTAAGCTACCTTGATCACCTGTCACTTTTTGGTCTCTAGGAATGCGTCTTCCTGATCTTAAATTCATCAAACTTAGCAATGCAATTTATCACAAATCCAACTACTCACCTGGCAAGGGATCAATTTCCGCACAACTTCTTGCCTTATCGTTGAATATACCTATACACAAGCGTTTAATTTCGGCAATCGAATCAAAGCATTTAACCGCTAGAGGTGGTCTTAGTAATGATTGGTATAACTGGAGGGTTAACCTCAACCACTAATGTACTCTATACACTTCGGATGTTCTTGATTAGGTTTGCTAATCTGGAATTGTACTTTACCCGAGTGTTTGTCAGTCAAGAGGTAAAGTCTTAATTCCGTCTTTGCTCCGTCAAAAGATCAAACAAGGTCCGATTTCACTTCTGAAAGAAGTTCTGGAACTCTTAAGTCAATTGGAACATCACTCTATGTCCACAGTCAGATTTTGACTTCAATAAGCCCCTGTAGACATCCTACGCGTAGTATGTCTACCTGCTCTGTTTTGGCTGAAATTTGCACTATAGATTCCCCTTTACGTGCTGAGTCCACAGCTGTTCTCACTTTCTGATTTGGATACCTATAGACTGGTCAACTGATCAGAAATCTATTCCAGTAGCCTGATGTTGATCTGACCAGTCAAATCAACTCCAATTTGGACCAAAATTGACTAGGAGGCTTGCCTAATGCTATACAACACCCTGCTATGTCCACAATCAGATTTTGACTTCAATATAATGCCTTAGACATACTACGCGTAGCATGTCTAACTGCTCAAAATTGCTCCAAATTCAAACCACATACTCCTCTTAAGGTGCTGATCACTATGGTATGCTCACAGTTGGATTTGGAGTGCTAAATCATTGTGAACACATCCTACGTGTAGGATGTCTAAGTGCTCTGTTTCACTCCAAACTTGAGCCACAGATTCCCCTTGATGTCAGCAACCCAATGCTATGCTTAGATTTTAGTTTGGATTTCAAAAGACCCCAAATTTAGCTAGTCTAGCCTTTTTCAATAAAAAATGCTAAAGTCTGCTTAAAATCCATTTTTCTCACCCAATTGAGATGAAACCTTTCTCATGCACTCAATAAATCATGTAGATCATGCTCATGAAGACATCCTATGGTTTTGGTA
Source organism: Adiantum capillus-veneris (assembly GCF_014529385.1). Lineage (NCBI taxonomy): Eukaryota > Viridiplantae > Streptophyta > Polypodiopsida > Polypodiales > Pteridaceae > Adiantum > Adiantum capillus-veneris. The sequence goes on along the minus strand of NC_140954.1, from coordinate 104,917,527 downwards.
TTAAAATAATGCCTTGGGCCCAATTTGGGTAAGATGTCTGGCAATTTCCGTCTTTTGGCCTTATCCTGTCAAGATATGGTCAAGTTCCCCCTTCTAGGTGAAAATAGGGTAATTGCTACCTTCTAAACACACTGGTCAACTCAGATTTTCAAAATTCTCACCAGAATACCCTATAGACATCCTACACGTAGGATGTCTACTGCTCCTTTTCTCAGACTAAAGTGCTACTTTTCCTTCCCTATGCTTTCAACAAGTGCCAATTTGCCTTACAAGTGCAAAAATATGAAAATTTCTCTCAATTCAAAACCTTTTCTGAACTTTTACGTTTTTTGAGTCCGCCTTTTAGCTTTTGGGCAATCCAATAAGGGAAAAACAATCAAGTCTATATGTTACTAGGGCGAAACCTACCCTTTGAACACGCAGGTGACCTCAGTTTCCCCAAATTCCTTGCTAAAATCCCCCTAGAGACTTGCTATGCGTAGGATGTCTGCTGTGTTAAAATTTAAATTTTTTCTGATAGAAGTACTCCCTATGCTCTGCAGATCTCTCAAAAATACTCACAGAAACTTTTGAACTTCAATTCAGCTTCTAAACACTCTTTTCCGTCTTTTATAGCTCTTTGATGAGCCTAACAACAATTATAACATGCATGAAGTGCTCCAGATCCTAAATCATGATGTCCTACTTACCCTACTTCTACTGATCATGTGAGATGGTGATTTTGGTGTCTTGGTTGCTTCCTGGCCTCTCCGGACTTTCAAGCTATCCTTTCACCGCCTTTACCACTCCAACTCCTACTCTCCTACCTAATACTACCTAAATTGAAGGATCTAGGCCAGACACTCGCTCCCTAGACTCCTCCTAAGACCTAGAGAGTCCCCCACCCTCTGATCCTATCTAAATGTAAAATAAGACTCTGGAAAACCAGAGAATCCCTATCCTCAAGGACTAGTCTCAGTCACAGGCTACCTAGGGTTTTCGTCCCCGGCAACAACGCCAATGTTGGCGGATACGCCGCGACGGACGTCAGCACAACGAGAACTCACCTAACAAGATTTGTCAGCTAAGGACGAAGCTCGACCCGCAGGCGCGTGGAAGCAAGCATAGGATGTCAACCTACACTCGAACGACTATTGACTACTTCCTACAGAGGTCTCTACCCAATGTCTAAGTTACAGCCTTCAAGAGTACACAAGAGGAGATTTCCTACAACGCTTTCAAGAACCAAATACCCATCAAACGTTCTCGAAATGCTACGGAATTTGAAGGAAACCCTATTAACACCAATAAGTCGCTCTCCCTAAGGTCCGTGACCCAAAACCCCAACCCTAAACACCCGGTGCAAAATCACGTAGGATGTCTGACAGGTTTTTGCAAGTCGTCATTTCTGAAAACTAAAGTGCCTAATGTGTAGCTGTACTCGTTGCAAACACGTGGATATGCTAAAATGTGAAAACAGACAACGTATGCTCACCAAATCACCAGATATAGCTCGTGGATCGATCTCGCAAAATCGGGCCATACACCTGCAATGTAGGTGTTGGCGCGTAGCTCTCTTTGGGGACAACACACTGCACTTCTCCGCACTTGATTCCGATCACTAGTGCGCGTGTAGCGTCAAGATAAAACTCTCACTCTCTCTCGTACACAGAGTACACTCAACTCACACATACAAAACTTATAGAAATGACAAAGGGTTTTTTGCATTAAGGTCAAAAGTAGTATAAATACCTTACAATCTCAAACCCTAATGTTCCAATTTAACCATTTACTAAGTCTAATGTCAAAAATGGGATACAATTTGGAAGCTTCTGCAAGCCCCACTATTTACAGAGGTGAAATGACGGTTTATTCTCAATTAAGGAATAATTACAAAGGAAATTAGTATCCCTCCGGGCAATCATGTGTGTCCAGCCACCGCTAACACTTGTACTCAGCCTCACACAACTAGAAGTGGCCACAGTAGGTTGCTTCTTGCTCAACCATGATATACATGAATTGCCAAGCATGAAACAAAAACTACTTGTGGGCACTCGCGTGTCAAAACAACCAACCCAATCTGAGTATGAAAAAACATGTAAGTCTAGCGGCAACGATCCCCCCTTGGGATAAAACAAGCCAAGATGTAAAGTGGCACTCAAGTAGCAAAAAATCCTCTTGAAAGCTTGCCAATGCTTAGACTGAGAGATACCCCTACCCATGGGTCTATACACAAAATATACAATTTACACTTTTATACAATTTTCAATATACATCAGAGTTGTGGAAGCATTTGCATAGGGGAGGAGTTCTCAGCACCCGACCAAGCATGGAGTTTAGGCCATGAGCCGGACTGCATCCAGAGGTACCTAGCGACTAGTGCTACCCCTGAATGGGTGTTATGAATGAAAGCATACTCTTGTACCCAAAGTAGTCATCAAAGTAAGAAGATTCTTTTGGAAACACATCCGGTGTGTCCCATCCAACTGAGCTGTGTATATTTGCACAATCTGCAAGGCACTGAGGTCTGTTGTAGGCATTGTATATAATTTTTACATCGCGAGGATTATAGATTAGTGACTTTTCAAATAAGTCAAAGAAAAACTTCCAAGGTACAGGGCTAAAGGAATGTCGATCGTTGTTCTCGCATTGATGGCCCCATACATTAAACATAACAATGTCAAAGCATCCCGTAGCCATTACTAAAGGAAGTATGTTTCTGACCATCCATGTATCTTTTGTTGGTTGTAGGGTAAGTTCATAAGCATTTATGTACAATATTTGATTAGTGACAACAATCTCTTTTCCCAACTTGGATTGTATCCACTTGATACTCCCAATAGGCGAGGGTTTATGCTCAGCTGGTCTAAACTCGGGGTTCCCTGCAGCGTAATGATACCAAGATCGAAATGTATTAGGTACAAAAAAATCCATAGACATCAACCTTTTCTTCTCTTCCCCATTATGTGTGGTAGTGATAAACCTTTGCGCTTACACTCCAGTTTGGAAATGCTCTTCCACCATAAGACGAGAGAGTATATCCCTTGAGGTAAGATGTCAGTCATCTACACACACACCCCATCACTCAAGTTAGCTAGAATTACAAAACCAAGATTCAAAGTCAAATATTATATCCTTAAAACAATATGTGCTTCATTAAAATCAAATTTTTATAACCGCAGAAGACCAAAAAGATACAAAGTGTTTCTAGGGAGATACATAAATACAAAAGGGTCCTATGAACCAATTTTTGGATCTTACAACCGAGATCCTATCCCTATATTTGTTCACATCTTGTGTCAAAGTTTAGAACTTCAACTTGTGCACTAAAACTCACGTCTTTCTTTTCGTACCATTTCTCTCCTCGTGATACATCCGTGGGTGGTAACCCATTAAAGCAGTTTATATGAGCATGTCATTCATTTACATCACCTCTGTAGAAATATATACTTAAGTTCACTGCCGTTGGTTGTGCTTGGGCAAAGTCACTAATGAACCTAGGTTTCTCGTAGTCATAAAAGGTAATGGTGACATTGTGAGGATTGTATTTGAGAATAGATCCATAGACTGTATTGAACCAATCCTGAGGTACATAATAGAATCGGTTGCCGCCATTTGACTTCTTCCATACTCTGATCATGACCTTCTCACAAAAGTCGTATCTTTGGTTTAGCATAAGGGCCTTCTTACTAAGTATGAGTTCACAACTTAGTATGTCCAAAATAGAACATAAGTTAAGGTAAAGAACATATCCTTGTACTTTAACATCGCCTTCTTGGATCTTTTTCTTTACCCAAAGCTGTGGGTTGGTCATAAATCTATCAGGCACTTGTGTTTGATGTTCACGTTGAGCTTCAACATATAACTCCCATGCTACGTAAGTGTTTAGTACAAGGTAATCTCTAGTACCCTTTGAAACTCGAACCACTTCAATTCCCCAATGGAGATTGAATCCAACCGCATAATTGAAAAAGACTCTTTGTGCAAAGTCACTGTTCATCTAGACAATTAAGAATATCCATCTAAAAACAATACAAGGAGAGAGAAAACTTGGTACACATGTGAACCAAAACTAAATCTACGCTTCTTTTATTCATCAAAATTTGATCTTTATGATTTCATTACAATATTATGGGTGTCTTGGAGCTAGTTCTCTAAATATTCTTTTAACTCTCATGATACGATATTCCCTAAGACCTACCACGCAACAATGTGGTTTGTAGTTATCTTCTAGTTTTTCTTTTCCTATAATAGCTGCAAGAGCTTCAAACTTCTTAGCAACTTCGGCAATCTTTAACATTTGGGAGTGCATTGCCAAGTAGTAGAACATGTCTTCTAGGCCTAACCATATTTTGAGTTGAAGTAGCTTGAGGTTGGAAAACCAATCTCTTGGACTGTCATCAATATAGATGAAGAATTGGCGGAAGGGTTCTTGGTGATGGGTAAGGTAACCAAGGTCAACACTCTTCTAACAAGTTGTGCTTCCTAGTATGCCAAAGACTTTGGTCCCGATTTCTAAGTAAAAGAGTTCCCATTCATCCCTGGACAACCGTGTTGCCATATTTTTGAACATTATGGCCAAAAGCTCATTCCCCTGGCTAAAGCATTCAGATGTCACTTTGGGAGCCATTTGTTACTACAAAACAAACATTCAAAGAAATCACAACGCCGTTGTTGACTTCAACAACTTTACCATAACTCAAACCAAACACTCCCACTTAAAGAAGACAAGTCAAACAAGTACCACCAACCAATGTCACTTATAGACGCATCATGAATACAATATCCTTTCTCAAACAACATGCATGAACGCGTGCACGATGCATAGCTAACCCGAATAGTATCAAGCTTTAGGCTATTCCCATAACCTTAAGCATAGGCTCTAATATTAGGTGAGAGATACCCCTCCCTGGGGGTTTATGCAAAAAATATACAATTACACTTTTATACACTTTTCAATATACGTCAGAGTTGCAGAAGCAATTTCATAGGGGAGGAGTTCTCAACGCCCGACCAAGCATGGAGTTTAGGCCATGAGACGGACTGCATCTAGAGGTACCTAGCAACTAGTGCTACCCCTGAATGGGTGTTATGAATGAAAGAGTACTCGGGAAAATATAGCATTGTGGAGGGTGAATATATGTGTACACCGCGTTGTGGGAAGAGAGAGAGAGAGAGAGAGAGAGAGAGAGAGAGAGAGAGAGAGAGAGAGAGAATATAGTGGAGGGTGAAATATATGTGTACACCGCGTTGTGGGAAGAGAGAGAGAGAGAGAGAGAGAATATAGTGGAGGGTGAAATAGAGTGCATAGAGATGTGAGAGAATGACAACAGAGGATCTTTAAATGCCCCGTCTAAATGAAACAAGCAACCATGTATTAATGCAATGACAAAATTTGGGTATAACATAACATCAAAAAATTTATGACAAAATAACTAGCAGAGCATCGGACCCTGTGTAGGGATCGACTGATCCACGCATCCACATCCACTCTACTACAGACATAGAGAATTTGACTTCATCGGAAGCGAGCCAGAACACCTCCTACCTGAGCCAGACATAATCTGAGGTTGCTTCGCCTCCCTCCATGAACCCCAGCTCTGAAAGGATCCCAAGTAACAGTAGGTGGTAGGGTATCAATACCAACCATATCAGCTTATGTGCCATGCCTCTTCGATGCCCAACACCGGGTGTTTAGGCAAAGCAAGGCAAAATCCTCGACGCGTTAGCCGTGTAGGTCATTCAACCCCCGACGCACTAACCGTGTAGATGAGCCTAAAAAAAAAGAAGAAGACTTAGACAACACCCCTGATCCAGTAAAGCCCGAGGTCAACGACCCTTTAGTCTAAGGCTAAGCGATGTAGATGATCCTCGTCTTGTAGCGACGTTGGCATGAGAAACATAACACATGAGTCCAATCACAATAGCACTTCCCATATGCACAAACAATCTTTTTCAAGCAATTAGATTGTACAGGGTCTCTACCCTTACACGTCTACCATAAACCATCTAGATCACTTCATGATCCAATCCCAAAACCATAAACCATAAACCATAACCCAATCATATCACACGAGAGAGCACTCCATCCAACTTGGGTGAGGCACGACCAATCCTGCATAACCACTTTAGAACATAACATGGCTACAAAAATTTTGGCAGCATAACCATATCCAAAAGAAAAAAACCATGAGCCAAACCACCTTCCACCATAAAATCACAACCATAATCCTGGAGGGAATCTCAACCCTTAACCACAAATTATAATCACACTGAACCAACTCCCACACCTGGAGTTTGACATATCCCTTGCAGTCAATCGGACTCCACATACATATGACCCTCAAGACATGAGCCTTTCATGCATAAAAAGAGTCCAAACAAAAACTAATAATGATATAAAAATCCAATTTTGACGACATCCAACCATGCAAAGTTGATGCATCACATCTGCACTTCACCTCCCTAGCACATAGAGCTAGTTTTGACCTAGAAGACTGGAAAGCAATCGTTTCCATGCATATGAGGCATCCACATCAATCCATAAGTTTCCATACATCATATAATAACATTCCATCACCATAAACATGATGCAAAACAGCTCCGACCTTTAGGTCAACCATAAACCATAACTTCACACATATGCAAAAAACAACTTTTTGGCATTTTTGGGAGTATGCAAAACATGCAAATGAAAGTATTTGACCTCAAAAAAATGCATCAAGTTCAGATCCATAATATAGAATAGCACTCTATCACATCACTTCACCCATATGATACTCGCACAACAAACGGTAACCCAAAAAGAAAGCCACTTTAATCATATCTACCTATGCGGTTCGAGATGTCTAACCATATACTCTTACATAAGTTTATGGACATCTAATAGCTAAAATCAACTCACCAAAACAAACCATAAATCATACATAAACGGCTCGGTGAACTCACGACGTCATATGGTATCCCCCTTGGTAGCACCCGTACATGTGTAGGTAAAACCGATTATGGAACGATTAATAATTCGCATTCCCAAGGTGATAACAGAGACCTAAATATATTTATCATCAAGTTTCATCAAGCTTTTCAATTAGTTAAGTTGTTTTTCCCATTCGACGAATCTATATAGTGGTTCTCCAAGGAGCTTGGAGTCAAAAAATTTGGTTGTGCAGTGGGCAGCAAGCTGTTTTTTGATCACATCTCTTAGCTCGTGCGTGATTTTCACATGACACTGTAGAGAGAAAATTTTCTATATGATGTGTTTTATTTCTGATATAAAGGGTTCGGACTGATTCATAACGGTTTGTGAGTTATGACCAAAACAGTGTTCCTACCGCCTCTATGACATAAAACGAAAAGAGCTTTTTATGCACGCACGTGATCATAAACACATCATGTGCATAAATCAGCGTGTTAAACATGATGAAATAATCATGGGGCAAATTCATACGTACTCGGTTAATCCATACATGCACTCGTATACGAAAAAACAATCACCGAGAGGATGACTACTCAGAAAAAACAACATAGAGAGAGAGATGATGATGGCTATGGAGTTTAGAGCTTCTCACCGTGCTTTAAAAGTGATTAGGGGCATCGAAAGGCTTCTTGAGTTGTCGCAAGAGAGCGGTGATGAGAGCTACGTAGAGTTATTCGCCAGGAGAGCTTTCGGAGAGCGCGTACAACGTGAAACGAGAGAGGAGATAGTAAGCAAGTAGAGAGAGAATATCCTTCTTCTTCTTCTTCTTCTTCTCCTCCTCCTCGAGAGAAGAGCTTATGGAGGTCATGATGAAGAGCTTAACGACTCCGTATAATAGATATGTATAGCCTTGCGGTGGTAGATGTAACAAACGGCATTGAAAACTGAGCACTAACTGGCAATTTATAGGGAAGTGCAGCATGCCAGAGTGATGCCCAAGTCAGAAGGTTGCGCTAGTTTTTGAGCTAGGAGTAGCTTTCTGCTTTTGGCAACTTTGCTAAAAACATGCCTTTGCTTTTAGTGGTCCACTTTTCCACTTACCATTCAATTTTTACAGCAAACTTGGCCAATTGAAGAGTATCCGGCCAACTAATGGAAACCTTAGCTAGACTATGCAGTACCGTAATGTCCCGACTTAATTATGACTTTCTTGTATTGCCCCAGCGTATTTATGGTACCGCTTCTTATAAAAATAATTCCCATAAAAATCTTGTTTGGTCCCTTTTTTACTTCGGGTGATCATTTTTAAATGTGACGGAGACTAAAATTAATATTTTTATGTTTAGGTCATCATACAAAGCACATTGCTTTTCAAAAACGCCGAAAAGCACGAAAAGCTAAAAATAACGTAAAAAGATTTTTTTTTTAAAAATAAAATATAATTGAACCGCGGGTTCCCCTCATCCACTGGAATAAGAAAGCGGACTCGCTTTTCACAATTAGCACTAAAAATCATGAAAAACACTCAAAAAGCAGATTTTAACAGAATTGAAACATAGCTTCCCCGGAACACGTAGATTAAGGATCCCACCTTGCTTTTTGCAAAAAAGCATTTAAAAGCATAAAAAACATGAAAAAACTAAAAATAATGGATTTTTCCAAAACTGAAACATGGAAACGGCCTTGCTTTTTAAATCAAAATTTGACAAAATAGATATTGAAAGCTATTTTTCTTATTTTTAGAAGAGACCCAAAAATTGGGGATCTTACATAGACCCTGGGCTATGCATAAATCTGTTGACTTATAAGACTGCAAACTGAGTATTCGGCCTCATGTTGCATACATAAATGAGGCATCCAACAACAGTTTGGTAAAGAGTGACATCTGTAGGATCACCAACATCATGAAGACTCAATTTTAAACCTGTTTCCATGGGAGTGGCAATAGGTTTGTAATCCTCAAGTCCAAACTTACATAGCAATGTTTCTATGTAACTTTTCTGACACAAGGAAATACCACCATCACATTGCTTAAAATGTATACCCAAGTAATGATGCAACAACCCCAAATCTTTCATCTTGAAAGTAGCATTCAATCAGCCTTAAATTCAACAAAATGTCTCTCATTTGGTCCAGTGATCAACAAATGATCTACATAAAGAACCACAATGAGAAGTACATCACCCTCACGCTTTACATACAATGTGCTTTCTATTGAAATGTTACGAAAGCCTTATTTGAACAAATGAGTGTCAACCTTCTCATACCAAGCATGAGGAGATTGCTTCAACCCATAGAAAGGTTTTGTTACATTTGCACACCTTATCCTCTTGTCCTTTCTTGGTGGACAAAACCGCGAGGCTGCTGCGTTACATAAACTTCCTCAAATATGTCTCATATGACAAGTGGGAGCAAAAGTATCTTCATAATCTATGCCTTTTTGATGTGCATAACCCTTTGCAACAAGTTGTCATACAACAAGTGGAAGAAAACTTGTAAACTTGTAAACCCACTTCGTACCAATGGCCTTTTTGCCAGGAGGCAAATCACATGAAGTTCATGTGTCATTTTCTATAAGTGCATCATATTCTGATTGCATGGTAGCCATCCAATTTTTTGAATTCTGTGTTCATCAAAAGACAAAGGTTCCTCAACATAATGTGTTGACAGGCATATCAGAGTATCAATTTAGTATTTAGTCAGAAGTTCTTCATCGGATGTAGTTAGTCGGATCATAGTTAGTCGGATGTTGTTTAATCGGATATTTAACAGTTATGATATATCAAGACTGAGGTTGTTATTACCAGTCTGTTTGTATGGTGGTTATAAGTCGGTTCTGTGAGTTGTGATAGCGTAGTTGTATTTAGAGATGTTGTAGCTCTTCTTGATCAATGAAGTACATCTTGTTTCTTAATTCTGAGTTATCAATTCCTTCTATCTCTTATATTCAGTGTGATGTTAGTATCTCTGTGTATTATTTCTGAGTTATGAGATGCTGAGAGAATTGTGATGAACTAGCATTTTCTGCGTTGATGAACCACAACACATTTGGCGATCCTGCTGGTTCAGTTCTCGTGGCTGAGGACGTATGTAGTTATCAGGTATTATTCTTCGGTTCATGAATCTCATTTTGGTGATAATGCATGTCCGAGCGAGGTAGAAGACACTCTCGTATATATTACACACGGGCTCAAGTCAGAGTAGGCAATATAGATCCATTCCGTTATGAGGATGTGACTGTAGATCAAGAAACTGATCCACAACCTCAAGAACGGCTGGTAAATTCTGGTGAGGAGGGTTCTGGAGCAGCAGAGGACAGGGCACTGAGGCAACTTGTGGGGGCACTACTCTTGACAGGAGGACCTGCACGAAGTAGAAGGCGACTCCAATTTGACCCATTGAGAGGTTCTAGCAGGCAAAGACCTGTAAGTCTCCCAAATCCCATCCCCATGGCTCAACCACCTCCTAACCCGCAAATCAAATCATCCAAGTTCAGAGGGAAGCCCAAAGAGGATGCAGATTGTCATGTAGCACAATTTGAAACCCGGTGGCAAGCAAGCGGATACCAGGTGATGTTTCCAGATCCTATAAAATTACAGCAATTTGCAGCTACCTTGGAAGGAAAGGCCATGAGCTGGTTCAGCCAATATGGTATGGCTCACTTTCCTACTTATGCTGCACTTAGTTTGGCTTTTTTACAAAGATTCCGGAAGGAGAAAACTCCTACAGATATTTTAAGGAAGTTACGACGCATCAAACAGGGGAAAATATTGGTAGAAGATTTTTCTCAGAGATTTAGAATATTTGTTGAGAGATTGCAAGGAAATGAAAGGCCAACTAATGAAATGTTGGCTGGCTACTTTCTCAAAGGATTGAGGAGTGGTATTAAAAATGCAGTGGCCAGCATTGACATTGGAGGAGGTTTTGATAATTTGGTACAGGCTGCTTCTAGAGATAGTTGAATAGGCTTTTATTGTTGCTCAAAGAAAGGGTGGTAACAGCAATGCAACCACTTCTTATCGTTCTTCTGCGAGTGAAAAATCACATGTTCCTAATGCTTCTGATGACAGCAATTTATCTGGAAATTTTGGTGATAAGGGCAAAAAGAAGATGCGTTTCCATTACCGTAAAGCTAATGATCACTTGATCAATTAGTGTCCTAAGTTAAGGGCCAAAGAGGCTATGAAGAAAGAGGTGGTTCCATTGCAAATGCTGGTTCCACTACAAATGTAGCTATTGTTGAGTCTTCTGGAAAAGGAGAGTGTGATATTGATGTTGATGCAGAATGGGCTTTTAGTGCAAAGTGTACCTATAATCCTGTCTATGATGCATGCATGTCAATTGCTATAGATTCATATGTGTGGTATTTTGACAGTGCGACAAAGAACATTACCTCACATCGTGATTTATTCACCTCTCTTGAGTTTGTCCCTCATGGGAATTCAGTTACTTGTGCCAACAATGTCTCTTATCCGATTCAGGGAGTTGGAAAGATTGTGCTCACTACTGCAAATGGCAGTTCTTTCACACTTGTTGATGCACTTTATGTATGTGGGATCAGGAAGAATATTTTGTTTGTATTTGCACTTGCTAGATTTGGTCTTGTAGTCAAATTTGCGGATGACATATGTACAGTACATGATTTCAATTTTTGTTGATGAAATTGTTGCATCTGTCATTTTATGTCATGGACTGTATAAGCTCACTTTGTATGACAAGTGTGGGAAAAAATTTACAAATGCAGTTTTCGATTTAAAGGCTATTTTAGATACAAAACTTTGGCATGCACGCTTTGGTCATCTGAATTTTGCCAGTTTGTTGCGTTTGTAGAAATTTGATATGGTTGCTTCTTTGTCGCTTCTTGAAGCACCTATCAAACACATTTATGGAGGCTGTATTTTGGGTAAGATGCAGTGTTCAAAGTCACCAAAGGATGGTTCAGTTAGGGCCACATGCAAGTTGCAGCTTGTGCATAGTGATGTTTGTGGGCCCATGCAAACTCCGTCCTTGTGCAATTACCTTTACTTTGTGACTTTCATTGATCATTACTCCAGGCGTACATGGGTATTTCCACTTAAAGTGAAGTCCGAAGTATTTACGTGCTTCAAAACGAATTTGGCTATGGCTGAAAATGTCTCAAAATGTACTATGGGCACCCTCCATTCTGATCGAGGGGAGGAGTAGATGTCCCATGAATTTAATGCATTTCTGGCTAGTCATGGGATAAAAGACCAATGTAAATTGCCTTTTACACCTCAGCAAAATGGTGTTGCTGAGAGGCAAAACAAGTCACTTACGGAAATGGCACGATGTATGGCCAAAAGTCAAGCTTTTCCGCTTTTGCTTTGGCTTGAAGCCATCATGTGTGCCACTTACGTACTGAACAGGTGTCCTATGAATGCTTTGCAGTCTATTACTCCGTATGAAGCATAGCATGATAGAAAGCCTTCTATTGAGCACATGAGCATTTTTGGTTGTTTGGCATAAATGCTTTGGTGCCACTAACACAACGCAAAAAATTGAATGATAAGGTTTTCAAGTGTATTTTTGTTGGTTATAGTGTTGAAAGCAAAGGTTACAGGTTGTATCATCCACAAACAAAGTGTATTCTAGTTTCACGGGATGTTGTGTTTGTGGAAGATTCTGTTCAGCCCTTGCTGTCATGTACTAGAGACAGTAATGTAATCTCACAGGACATTTATGACACTTTGTTGCTTCTTTTTAGTGGTGGAAGTTCGAATGTAAATTCCAATGAGGAAACTGTATAGCGTATAGGGGTTTCTGAAAATGTTACAGATCAGCCTATTATTGATGTAGATGTACATGATGTACTTGATGAGGAAAGGGATGAGAATGAGCAGGCTAGAGGTATGCCAAAATGGTTGATGCATACATTGCATGACAGTAAATTGGATGCACCTTTGTCTAGTCCTACTCGTTCAGGTTCTCGCCATGCATCTTATGCACCAGATTGTTATGATTTGGCAGTGTCTAGCTTTTAACTTGGAAAGGTGCTGGTTTCAATCTCCCTAAGCCCATTGTGAGATAAACTGACTCAGGTAAGATATTGACACCAGATCCTCCATCCAGCAATACCTCCTCAAATATCCTGTCCTGTAAAGTCACCTTGATAAGTGGAACCATGAAATCCACATCAGAAGGATGAATGCTATTCACCCCAGGCTCCTCTTTCTACTTCATGGAACTTTCATAGTGCTTTCCCAGTAACTTATGTAGCAATCTCTCTTTAAATGCTGGTACTATAGAAAGAATTTGGTCTAAAGACAAGTGTAAAGGAGAGTTAATTAATACCTCAAACCAATCTGGTGCAGGTACTTCAACTTGCTTTTTCTGTTGTACTGGTGCATCAGAAGAGTCTGCATGATCCTCCAAGTGTTGACCTTGCTGCTCCTTCTGAACCTGCTTCTGCACCTGATCTCTAACCCCTTTTTGCTGTTCCCAATCAATAGGACCTTTAGCCTTGGATCTTGTCACAGCCAGCACATCAATTTCATCTTCCATATTATCTGGATATTGACAATCATTCTCCACATTTTCATACTCTTCAGTTGGAAGTACTGTTGCTGTTTCATTAGGGGTACCTGATAAATCGGAATGTCGATAATGATCACATTTGCTTGTGCCTATGGTTGATTTGGAGGTGGTTGTGGAGGACCTGCTTGCTGGTTCTCCTGATTGAATGGAACATCAAGAACACCTCTCTCCTCATGATGTTTTACCCATAAGGCACAACGAAGGCCAACCCAATGTGTAGGGTCACCACAATATACACAAGGCATAACTCCTTGGGGCCTTCTTTGGTTATTATCCTGGTTTCTTCGAGGTCCCCTCTGAAATCCCTGTCCAGGAGTTCTTCCTCTGTATGGAGCCACCTAATTTGCCTCTGCTGAAGCAGTACCCCGCCCAGCACCTGTACCTGTTTTACCCCTTTGCTTAGGGTTGTACCAGCATTGAGCAGTGGTATGTCCATCTCTTTCACAAATCTCACAGTACCTTTTTTCTTTAGGTGCTATGACTGAATAGCCAATATTCTTTAATTGCTGAACTAAATCAACTTTACCCCCTGTTTTGTCCTTTTTCTTCTTATTAGGACTCTTCTTTTTCTTCGTTTCCTCCTCATCAGATGCACTGCCAGTATCCGATTCTTCTGAAGAAGATGTATCTGACTCTGAACTTGTTTCAGATTCCTTGTCTCCTCTCTTACTAGACTTTGTCATTCCAAGCCTCTTCTCACAGGCTCCTCATAAAAGGGTCTGCCAATAACCAATCCTTTCAATGTATTTGCAATATAATTAGGATTTGGAGATTCTCTTTGTTTGGCATTGGCCATCATCGCTTCTATGGAAGGACCCACTCCCATGAATCTACCTGTGGCATATCCCTACCTTTTTTTGCATTGAATATATGCATTGAAGATGTCACTAACACATGCATCATAAAGTGAAATTTCTCATCTTTTACCTTCACTTGCCAAACCAACTTGCATGGATGATCTTTGATGAGTTTATGCTTGAGATTTGAGCATTGTCACAAGGACTCTTGTTGGCCTATAGTACAATACAAAAAAATTTATAAATATGTGAATCCCTATTTACATGTATGTAAAAAATCAAAGAACAGATTGATATACCATCAATTCAGCTCCTTCTCAATGGGAAATTCGTTGCTCCCACCAATCAAACCATCACTCTAAAGTCTTTATATTATATTTTGTCACATTTAGTACCCACCAATCTCATATTGTAGAAGCTAGGAAGGAGTCCCCTTTAGTTGTCCTTTCCAAGCACCATGCTTCACACATTTCAATGTGATACATTTGTCTCTCTGTATTGACATTTTTTTTAGTATGTTTGTGAAGACTCTGCTCCCAGTGGAAAGGATATGAGTGCTCTCTCCTTTCCATCATGTTATGACTTACTCCATTGTATATAGCCCATATTGCTAACCAATTAGCTCCAGCTTTGTCAAACATGAATCCGACAAAGTCTGGTGGTTCTTGGTCGCATCTCTCCATCACTATATTTAAGTTTCTCCAAAACAAGATTTGAGACTCTTCGTCTTCCTCTTTACTTTTACATATTGCAATCACTTGCAATGCTCTCATGCTATATACATAGTACATGTAAGGTTAAGAAAGGTGACTCACATCATAATATGCTAGTTAAAATCTATTCATGGAATCACTTACCTGGTATCATAAACTGAGCATGACATAGTTGCCCATCCTTGAATCCGGTGAGTGTGATCAAAGTGCACCCGTGTACTTCTCAAATCTCCTATCCCTCCTCATCTCATTTGATTGACAAGTTCAACTCCTGAAGTTGGTCCTTTGGTGGACATTTTGAACAGATAACATTTATCCTCGGGTCCACCTTTACTAGGAAAACAACTTCCATGGAAGAATGGAAAAACAAAACTCTTCTACAACATTAGTATATTTTCATATCCATCACCAACAACCTGACCTTGTTTAGCTTTCTCAGTTGACACAATTCCTTTGATTTTCCTATTTTGAACAAGTAGCATAATTTCTTCAAGAAAATAATTAATCTCAACATCAATGGCTTCCAAATCATCTTCTTTAGTCAAAGACCCGAATAACATAGCAACTACCATCTATATTGTTATAGGGCCCCCCTTCTCAATCTTTAGAACTATGCTGACAAGATTACACACCTTTTCAAGGGATATCCCTCATAGTACTAGGCTAAACATTATGGCCATGCTCCCCAAGATGGATCACCAAATGTGTCATTGTGGCATCCTTTGGCATCACATAATAGATCATGCATGTACAAAAATTTGAGCAAGTTATAATTTTCTCACAATAGTGTCAAATTATTTTAGATTTACCCTTAATAGAAGGATAGCCCATGTTGATTTATTTTCCCAAATGACCATGAAAGAATGCATCATTGTATCTTCTTTCACGCATGTAAAAAGGTCATGTGACCTTGTAACATTGAAGACTTCCAAGACAATAGCTCAAGCGCACTATGAATTTTATGGCCATGTTGATTGATGCCGATCAAGACCATAGGTGACCATCGTACTTCTACTCCATGTCGAGCATCCTTTTACTTTTGTGTACTGGAGGAATCTCAAAACAAACATTGTCATTGTACATAGTTGGGGCTCACCTATCCTTTTGGGAGGCCCGCAAATATCTAATAGTTTGAACAAACTACAAGATTTAGCTCTATCTTTCATCCATGAAATGATGGATGTATCCTTTGGAAAATCCTACTTGGTGTGCTCACCCAAACCCTCCTATGTGTTTTGGCAAGCTATGGTGCCTTGCTTGTTTGCACCGTTTTCATAAAAATTGCATCTTCCTCTTCATATGTATCAATGTTAAAATGTAATGGTGTTGAATTCTTGGAGCATGGAGTAGCATAGATAGAATCATCGACAACATCTTCCTTTGTTTCTAAACAAACACATTGGACATAGTCATCTAAATGCAAAATGTGGTAAATAGAGGAGACTGTATGATGAAGGAGGTAATGCTTCTGGAGGCTTCATGATCCCATCTTGGAAAAACATTCACCTTAGACACAAGCCCTTCTATCTATACGATTGCTTGTAACCCTTGAAATTTGACAGAAGGAGGTAACAAGCTTTGCAAGACGTGGTAAGTAGAGGAGAGTGAATGATCAAGGAGGTAATGCTTCTGGAGGCTTCATGATCCCATCTTGGAAACACATTCACCTTAGACATAAACCCTTCTATCTATATGATTTCTTGTAACCCTTGAAATTTGACAGAAGGAGGTAACAACTTTGACAACATCTTCCTTTGTTTCTAAACTATCAAACACATAAACACAGTCATCTGAATGAAAAATGTGGTAAGTAGTGAAAAGTGTATGATCAAGGAGGTAATTCTTCTGGAGGCTTCATGATCCGATCTTGGAAACACATTCACCTTAGACAAAAACCCTTCTATTTATACGATTGCTTGCAACCCTTGAAATTTGACAGAAGGAGGTAACAAATTTGACAACATCTTCCTTTGTTTCTAAACTATCAAACATATAAACACAGTCATCTGAATGCAAAATGTGGTAAGTAGTGGAGAGTGTATGATCAAGGAGGTAATGCTTGTGGAGGCTTTATGATCCCATCTTGGAAACACATTCAGTTAGACACAAACCCTTCTATCTATACGATTGCTTGCAACCCTTTGAAATTTGACAGAAGGAGGTAACAATCTTTGCATAAAATATTCACTAGGAGAAGCTCTCCATTCATTAATGAAACACTATGTTCCACGGGAGCACCATTTATCATCCACAAAAGCATGCCTACAATTATCATGTTTGAAGCAGAGATGGAGGAGAAAATCTTGAAACTGAGAAAATGAAAAAATGACTCGGTAGAGAGTGTGTGTAAGACACAGAGGGAATGGAAAAGAATATAGCTTTAAGGAGTTAATGTGCTCATACAAAACCATACTAAATGGATATTCAATATTCATCCTTTAAGATATGTACAACGATAATCATTACGATCCATTCAAATCTTCTTGTTATAACATGTTGCTCTCACAATCACTCAAAATACGTGCATATGCATTTGTAAAAATAAAACTCTCACTATATGTGATTCATGTATACATAACAATGTATTCATTTATTTGAAACTTGAATAAGTACGTTCTAAATAATGTATTCTTGCTATATATAATTAAGAAATGTATGACAATTTATTCTATCATACATTAAATTAAATTACACATATATATTATACTATTTAATATAGACATAGTCTATATTATTTGTAACATGTACTATATATTATATGTTATATATAATTATTATTACTATATATATTATATTTATATAACTATATATATTTATATAAATATATAACATATAGCTATACATAGCTATATATAATATATAATATTATATAGTATATAACATAATATAGTATGTAATATATTATAAAGCATATAGTTATATAATGTGTATAGTTACAGTCGGATATTTAACTTTTGGGTGCTCATAATGTGAATCTATAGTTTAAGGTTTTTTTAATCATATAGCAAGAAGAGGTAAAGAATAGCTCACTGTTTTGGGACACAAATGAGGCTTCATTGAACACTCCAAGGTATGCTCCTCTCTACTCTCTTTGTTTCTTCCCTTCTGCCATTCTCAGCCTCTCTCACCATCATCGCCTCTGGCTCCTCTCGTCGTCAAAGCTTTCACCCCTTGGGAGGGGGGGGGAGGGGGGGGGGGGGCACTATATGTAAAACCTACATATCACGTGCATTCAAGGACTATTTATAAAACGCCTTAGCTATGAAATTTTCACAAATAAAAGGAACCCTTTTCCTATTCAATCCTTTTTTTTCAAGATTATTTTTTTGACACCCTTCTGTATGTAAATCTATGAGAAAATATAGAATAAAATAATCCCTTATGTTGAACCCACATGATATGCATATTTTTTATATATATTGATCCCGCTTGAGTTTTGCTTGTCTTGTTGTCACTTTGGCTTTTCTCCCTGCTTCTCTCCTCGCATGCAAAAAGGAGGGGGGGGGCATACCCCCCCCATCATGTCCATGCACGTAGAAATAGGAGGACTATGTCCCCCCTCCCTTTTTTTCAAGATCTGGAAAAAACCAATAGTGAGCGGATCCAAAGTGTGGCAAATTTGACAAAAAGGGGAGGGGGGTAACACTGATTTGGAAAAATACCCATAGTGGACAACGGTTATGGAGGTAGCACTGAGTGTGGAAAATTTGACAAAAAGGGGAGGGGGGTAGCAGGCTCCGCCTCCCTCTTTTTTCTTGTCAAATTGCCACACTCAGTGCTACCTCCATAACCGTTGTCCACTATGGGTATTTTTCCAAATCTGAAAAAAGGGGGAGGCAAAGCCCTCCCATTATTCGCACATGTGAGGATAATGGGGAGAGCCCCCCCCCCCCCCCCCCCCCCCCCCCTCCCCCTCCTCCTTTTTTTCCCCTCAGATTTGCCAATTTTGACTCATTTCTTGGATCCATCACTGCCTTGAGCCGTTGTTAGCAGCAAGTTAACTCGGATAACATTTTTCGGAGTTTTTATCGTAAAAACACTTATTATTTTGATGAATCTGGAATGTTGTAAATCCTATTTTCAGATAAACAGTGTAATTAATGAGTCGGGCCTACAAGCTTCCAGATTGTATCAACCTGTCTTCAGTTAGAGCTCCCAGATTATTATTTTTGACCACAAAAACCTTGGCTAAGGTATAAAAGCCAATTTTTGTAAGTATTTTAGATTTTTTTGGATAATAGTAACACAGCGTGAGCTAACGTCGCTCACTTATCTCCTTCTTGCGCTTCCTACTCCCTTCCCAATTTTCACATTGCAGTGCCGTCTGTTGCGTTGCAACTGCAGGTAAGATCTCTACGCATTGATGTAAGCATTTCATGGTAATCTGTAGCTTTTAGCATCGCCGAGCCGTGGCCTAATTTCATCATAAATAGGAATTTAAGCTTCAAAATCATAAAATAAGTAGTTCTCTGATGTATCAGGGGAGGAATCCATAAGCTTTGAGCACTCTAAATCTTTTTCCAAGCTTCCATAACCCACTCTAATCCAAGCTTCCATAGCCACTCTAATCAAAGAAGCCATAATCTCTTTCTCACGCCATTATTAATCATTTTCCTGGGATCTCTATCTCTCTCTCTATCGATCTAAAAGCAGCAGAGGAAGAACGAAGGAGAAAACTATTATCAAGGCAAGCTTGGCAAGCCAATGAAGGCAGATTAAACTGATGTAAGAAGTTTAAATAATTTAAGCAGCGGTATTGTTAATTGTCCGCTTTGGGTAATCAAGCTTCAGAATCGTGTTCAAGTTTTCAGTTTTAAGCTTTGTCTACATTATTTGTGTTTGTTGCAACTCTCTTCCACACACCTCTCACAGCCAGAGGCCCCGTGCCTTCCCGGCTCACCTTTCGAACACAAATCCCCCGACGTTCTTGGTGAACCCGACGCAAAACGAGCCGGGGTGGGAGGTAAAGATGGAGATGCCAGAACAGTTGATGCAGTTTATTGAAGATTACAATTCCAATGGACTTGATAAAAGTGTAGCAGTTGCAGATTTGCAAAAAATGTTGAGATTAGTTGAGGGATGTTTGCAAGAAGTAAAAGCTATGAAGATAAAAAAGAAAATTGATGATGCAGTGGAGATGGCACTTGATACCGTACATGAGCAGTGTGGTATTTTTCAAGGACATGATCCAGATGGACTCCTTGCATGCTATTAAGTGGAGATGAACAGCCGAGGAATTCCAGAAGATCGGATGATTTCAAGTTTTGAAGAAGTGATAACATCTGAATTTAAAGATAAGGTTCGAGAATTGGCAGAAATATATCCCACACAATGGGACTATTTTGCAGATGGGTTTGTTCATAAAAGCTCGAGGATTATCGAGTTGGAAATGAAGGAGATTACCAAATGAAGCCAGATTGTTTTCTATAAAGAAGAAGGGGATCATATGAAGTTCCTTAATTATGATCAATTTTGGGAACATATTTCTGCAAGGAGAAAAGCCAAGGCAAATACAACTTTGGAAGTAGAAGATTTAACTTCAGAAGACCATATTTTGAGCAACCTAGCAAAGGTAAACAATGAATTTAATGCTCAAACAGAAATATATGATTTTTTTTCAAAGATTGCTCACATGGAAGCTACCTCCGATAATGGTTCTAGTGAAGAGCTAGACTGTACGACAAATGTTTTTCAAGCTACTGACCTTGGCATGGGATGTTCTCAAAAAGTCTATCAAGAAGATGAGCCACTATAGACTACTAATGGGTCTATTGGCAATATAGCTGAGCAGAAAAATAGGTTTACTGTAGATGATTGCATCAATAAAGCCATTATATACACAGTACCTAAGAAAGTATAAGAGATTGATGAGTTGATACAGGATATGCTTGAGAGTATTCCTTCAGAGGGAGTGCCAAATGAACCTTCACAGTGTTATGATGGATTGCTAAGTAGCATGGATGCAGATGAGGAAGCAGAGGATGATATTGATGAGTTTGAAGATTGCCTAGATCATGCTGATTGTGAACAGGATATCGACATGGATTCTACATCTATGCTTATACATGGGCAACAAGAGGAGATAACTCCTACGATTTTGATAATTGTTTATATTTTACAGATTGATTTTTTTGAGTATGCTATGGATGAAGATTTACAGGCTAAATCTATTTTCCATGATCAAGTAGTAGGTAAAACTTCCTATGATGATACATGTCCAGAGAGTCCCAAGGTTTTTCGTAATGGCTATGAAGCTAGAGGGGGTGATAATTCTAAATCATCCTTGATCCTTCAAAAAGTTCACAGGGTTCTTCATTTCCTTAGACAGTATGAAAATTATGAAAGGATTTGGATGCTATTTTTTTTAATGATGCTTATGTCAGTGATGGCTTGGCTGCCACCAGTAAAAGGGAGTCAGAATTCTTTCATGCTTTTTGGTAACGAGCTTAAGTTACCAAAATTTTATGGGATGTGGATGCTGCACTATGCTTCAGGTGATGCTCTAGTATATTGTGGGGCCCATAAATGCTATGTCCTCTTAATGGTATTTGATCCAGGAGATTCTAAGGATCTTCAAAAGTAGGTTCAATACGGATGGCTACTTGTGGATATACATTTTGATTGCATGCTATTTGATCCAGGAATAGTACACCTAAACCATAAATGTTTAATGTTGATTGATACAGGAAATGCATGCTCATGTGGATATTATGCTGCTCCACTACTGGGACAATTTCTTATTATACCGTTTGATCCTAGGTGCTATTGAAGTGCAACTTGCAAATTCAAGGATATCAATTATTTTCTTGTAGTAGGTTACTTGGCACTAGGTTTTGTTTTTGGATTTACGCTATGAAGAGAAGAGTTTTTGGTTATGCAATCAATAATTTTATATGGCTAGCTCCAGTTGACATCTTTGGATAATTGATAAAGTATCTTCACATCTTTTAAGTTAGTTTTACTACCAGAACTTGAATTAAAGGACTTGATGACCATTCCATGTGCAGATAGAGTAAAGCATACTTGAGCTTGACAGGGTTCCCTAAAGCAAGCTTGATGGTCAAGCCGTGTGCATCATTAACTGGAGCACTTGAGTCTGGCGGGGTTCACTAAACAAGTTTTTCATAATTAAATGCTTTGGAGACACGGCATATACAGTTCAAAGATTTGTGATGGACAACTACCAAATAATTGAGCTAGACCATTGATGATATGATTTAAGTCTTATTTTGTTTTACATGTACTTACCAGTTATGTGATCTTGATGGCAAGCAGCTTAAGGTGATATAGCAGATATAGATTGAAGACCGGTTGGCATAGACCAGAGGCTGTGCAGGTTCAGAGGGAGTGGATGTCGTGCGGCTCCGCTTCCATGATGGGAAAAAGAGCAAAGGAAAGCAGAAAAAGTCTATTTGAAGCTTACACATTTATTGAGCAGTGACCAGGGCTCGAGAACAAGCAAGGAGATCCAAAAAGTGTATGTTTTATGAGGTTATAAAGGCCTAAGCGTACATACTTCATGCTTGAAAAAAAGGGTTTTACATGTGAAAAGGCTCTTAATACATGCAAAGCAACCTGGGTAGAGGAAGACATGTGGTCAATGGTAAAAGGGAAAGTGTGTGAGAGACTTCACACCTCTGCATGAGAGAGGCCGAAAACGTCTTAGTTTGTAAAATGTTTGTAAACCAGGCTTTTGGTAAAAACAGGCCACCTAGAGAGAAGGTAAAGGGCGTTTTGAGCATTTTTGCGTCTCACGCACAGAGGCTAATTCTGCACCGATTAGGAGATATTCAAGTTTTCGTTCTCTGCTGTATCAAGGGAGGAAGCCATAAGCTTTGAGCACTCTAACTCTTTTTCCAAGCTTCCATAGCCCACTCTAATCCAAGCTTCCATAGCCACTCTAATCAAAGAAGACATAACCCAAGCCATAATCTCTTTCTCAAGCCATAATTAATCATTTTCCTGGGATCTCTATCTCTCTCTCTATCGATCTAAAAGCAACAGAGGAAGAATGAAGGAGACAACTATTGTCAAGGCAAGCTCGGCAAGTCAATGAAGGCAGATTAAACTGATGTAAGGAGTTTAAATAATTTACACAGGGGTATTGTTAATTGTCTTCTTTGGGTAATCAAGCTTTAGAATCGTGTTCAAGTTGTCAGATTTAAGCTTTGTCTACATTATTTGTGTTTGTTGCAACTCTCTTCCACACACCTCTCACAGCCAAAGGCCCCGCGCCTTCCTGGCTCACCTTTCGAACACAAATCCCCCGACAATGGGAAAGGCCAACCATTAGACAAACTTGAATGAAATTGCAATTGGCTGATGGACACATCCAAAAACCCTTAGGACTACTTGAAAAAGTGATAGTTAGTTCTTGTGGAATTGATTATCAACACACTTTTGCAATAGTGGACTTTGGAAAGAAACTCAATTATGAAATCATCTTGGGAGGACCTTTTATGCAACAACTACAAATCATTCAGGATTGGGGAAACAATTATCTGTACTTGAAGCAAGTGGGATCAATAACAAGAGTTAATATAAAAGATCACACTTATAGAGATGTCATGAATATACCCATACAAGAATTTGACTCAGTCTCTTCAGCTGAAACTAAGCTTCCATCTTGGTTGAAAAAAGACACACCTATTTGGATGTGTGGAGCCTCAGAAAATGGAAGCTTAAAAATCGAGAAGAATGTATCTTAGAAAGGGATTTCACAGATGAAGCCTATGTCTTTGAACCCTTTCCAGAGCATTTGTTTGAGCCATTTGAGTGGACTCATATCCTTTAAACAAAAAGTAGGAAATATCAAAAATATTGAGAAAAACGAGAAAGGAAACTCAAGCAAAACCTAAATACCAGGACAAGGATTCAACCATGACACGAGTTGAACGATGAAAGAAATATCAAGAGTTGAAGAAAGCTCTAAAGGAGATATATACAACTGAAATGGAAACCACTGAGAAGGAAGGTAAATATGTAATGAGTGTTCCATCCCATTACAAGAAATATACTCTCCAAGACCGAAAGATCATAGTCAAACAACCTGTTAGGGAATTAAGAAAACAGGGCGAGTCCTACGAAGGACCTGAAAATGCAAAAAAGATAGATCTGGCCAAACCAGGGGAAGATCTTAGACTTGCCTACATTGCAAACGACCTGACTGAATAAGAAGAAGAGCTTTTGTTAAGATTATTGAAAGAATACTGAGATATCTTTGCTTGGTCTTATAAGGATCTCAAGGGTGTTGACCATACCAGAACCAAACAGACAAAGGCCATATACTTATAATGAAACATTTGTCAGAAAGATCAAACAAGAGATTGAAAAGCTAAAGGAGGCCGAATTCATTTATGAAACTGAACATACAGATTGGGTGTCTCCAATTGTGGTAGTACCCAAGAAAAATGAAAAATTATGGGTGTATGTCAATCTCAAGAAAGTTAATGCAGCTACCATTAGAGACAAATTTCCTCTTTCAATCACTGAGCATGTTTTAGAACGAGTTGCAGGAAAAGAAGCTTATAGCTTTTTAGATGGCTTTTTGAGATACAATCAACTTTTGGTTGACCCCAAAGATCAGCATAAAATTGCTTTCGCAACTAAATGGGGTATTTTTGCCTATCGAGTTAGGCCTTTTGGATTAACTAATGTTCCTACCACCTTTCAAATATTGATGAGCCATGCTTTTAAAGAATATCTTTGAAATTTCTTGAAAGTATATATGGATGATCTATGTGTACATTCATCAATCGGGGCTGATCATTTTGAACATCTCAAAAAGGTATTCGAAAAACGTAGACTTTATAGGATATGTTTAAATCCTAAAAAGTGCACATTTATGGGCATACAAGGAAAAATTCTTGGACATATAGTGTCTAAAAATGGCATAACTACTAATATGGATGAAATTCATGTTATTGCTGATTTGCCTGGACTGACAACAGTCAAATGCATTAGGAAATTTCGGAGGTCATTTGGAGGGCCTTCTAAGAAAATGTGTTTTTTGCACTCTCTCTCTAGAAAATATGGTGAATAATAGAGGTGGGTCTTTCATGGTAAAAGTTCAAAAAGTGTACTTTAAGTAGATTCCTTACTCTTCTGAATATTCTTTCGTAACGATTGAGGGATAATCTTCTTTTTAGTTGCATTGAATGAACCTCGTCAATATGGAGGGAATGAGGCTAACATGGAGGGACGAAGGCGCAGTTGCCTATTCACTTTCCATTAAACCTGCACATTTGGCTAATGGCGCACTCCTCAAATGGCACAGATGTTACGCAGAAACGAGCCAAACATCACCTTCACATTGATTTGGACAATGAGTACCAACCATTGATTAAGCGTAGTAAAGCAAACACACATATACCTCCCACATCCATAGACACGCTCAGAGCTCAGGGAGATAAACACATAGATATCTGGATGAGAGGCTCTCTCTATCCTAAGAATCCAATGACTAATGCGTACCACCATTTGTCAATCCTACAAGCTTATTGACCTTTGCTGGTGATGGAGAAAAGGGCCTTCTGGGTTATTGTAAATCTCTTACAAGGGAAGTTGAAACTTATAAGGGAATTCTCCAAGCTCAACAAGGTGAGATTGTTTGTCTTTCACATTTACATTCTATAGATCAGGTTACCATTTTGCAACACAAAGCAGAGGTACATGAACTGAAAGGAAAGGTACGAAGTTGTCAAATGAAGGACACCATCTTGGGTGGTCGTATCCGAAAGAAGAAATTGCGCAATCTTGAAACATTGCAAGTTGCATCCGGAGGTCTCAATAAAAGAATCCGAGCATTAAGGTGATGCTTCTTGGTTGGCTACATTGTCTTAGTTAAGTAATCTTTTTGTTTTTTCTTGTTATGCATTGTTTTCATGTGCCTAAATAGTGTTAGTGAAGTACTTTTCTGTTATTTACTTAGGCATTGTCTTCATGTAGAGATTCAATCTATCCTGACAAGGAAAACATTGACCCCAAAGCCAATATAGGAAAGAGATTGAAGACACTTATAAGTAGAAGCCTGGCAGCAGATATAGTACATGACAAGAAGTTTAAGGTCCTACAACGAAATGTAGTGGACCGCTTTATTTCAAAGAACTCAGTGCCTGCCAAAGAGATACAAGGCACACTTGATTCACTTGGTGTAAGCAAAAGAGGATATTCGGCTATACAAAAATCTGTCTCATCCATCTTTGTTAAGAAGGGTATAAAATCCAAAATTTTACCATCAGCCTCAAGTGTTTGGAAAGAGAGCCTTCAGCTTAACGAGGCACAGGGAGACTATCTTGGACAGCCCTTTCATGTTAAAGCAACTTACAGTGGCCACGGAGAAAACATGGCATATAATGAGTTGAATAATATTTTTATGGACCTGCAGATGTTACAGAAGAGAATGGTGGAGTTTTACAACATCACATTTGAAGAGTCACATGGGGT